>NC_090023.1:124111365-124711365 GCF_037176765.1 Anolis sagrei
AAACAACAGCAAGTCAAAGTTATACCAGGTTCCCTCATCCTTTCTGCCCCATATAATAAAATAATGATAATAATAATAATAATAATAATAATAATATAACAATAACAGTAAGTGGGGCCAGGAAGTTCTTGGATGCAGAGGGGAAGACTCCAACTCCCACTATTCCTCGCAGCCACAGGCCCTTTCCTTGTAAGCAGGTGACTAGAACTGACCTGGCCTTGAGCCCCTCCTGCTCCTCCCCGATCTTGAATAACTGGAGGCACGCGGGCGCCTCCTCGCACACAGCTGCTCTCGCCTCCTCCTGCACGCACGCACACAGGCACAGAGTGGAGGGAAACACACGAGCCCGCCTTTCCCCGTCCAACTGTGGGGCGCATGCGCAGAGCCAGAAGGGAGGCGGCGGACTCTGTGTAGCCTTCAAGAGGGAGAGGGAGGCAGAGAAAGGTTGCCGAGGGGAGGGGGCATTTACAAAGGCGCCCTTGTGCCTCTGGCAAAAAAAAAAACTATTCAGCGGTCGCTTACCTAGCGTAATGCAAAAGCCGCCCCTGCGTATACCATGCAGCTGTGGACAAGTCTACATAGGGACCACCAAACGCAGCGCCCAGACACGCATCAAGGAACATGAAAGGCACTGCAGACTACTCCAACCAGAGAAATCAGCCATAGCAGAGCACCTGATGAACCAACCTGGACACAGCATATTATTTGAGAACACAGAAATGCTGGACCACACCAACAACCACCATGTCAGACTACACAGAGAAGCCATTGAAATCCACAAGCATGTGGACAATTTCAACAGAAAGGAAGAGACCATGAAAATGAACAAAATCTGGCTACCAGTATTAAAAAACTCTAAAATTATAACAGCTAAACAACAGAGAGGAAAAAACCAGGCACAGATTAACACCTCCCAGCAGCAGATTTTCCCAGGCGCAGGCAGGCCTTCAAATGCTAATGAAGGTGATCAGCTGAACATTCACACCTAACTGCAGCAGGGAAGAGCTCCTTGCCCCACCCCAGCCATTCCACAGATATATATAAACCCATTGTCCTAATTCCAACAGACCTCTACCTCTGAGGATGCTTGCCATAGATGCAGGCGAAACGTCAGGAGAAATGCCTCTAGAACATGGCTCTATAGCCCGAAAAAACCCACAAGAACCTAGTGATTCCAGCCATGAAAGCCTCCGACAATACCATAGAAAAACTATTAGCCCAAATCAGATGTCTCTAAAACTCTTTGGAGATACAATCTGTGCTGTACCAGAAAATGCAATTTGATAGTAACATATAGGGTTAATCTGATTGACTGATATGTAACTCCTCCTTTTCTTGTTGAGTGAGGCCATTGAGTTGAAGACAATGTATATATGCTCCTGCTGTGGAGTGAAGGAGACAAAATGGTAGTCCTGATAGACAAGAGGCACTTCCAAATTTAGGTCACCTTCAAAAGAAGAAAGAAAGTACTTTCTTTGATTTGGCTATTCTCCTCCTCTCTTTCCCAAACACCTTCCTTTCTTGAAGATTCTGAGGATGAAAAGAGGACTATCCTGTGAAGAAAGGGGGGCACACAGTAGGAGGAAAAGGCTTGAAAAGCTATCTTATCTATATAGCTGTCCCATTTTTTCCATATGTTCCTTGAGAATTGTTTTGCCTGTAGGGTGAAATGTTTTGTATTTCACAGAGTCTTACTCTCTGTTTAAAGCTCTGTACAGTCCAAGTCATGTTTAAAGAGATAGTTAGTATCATAAGAAATGAGGGAAAGCAGAAGCCTCCAGCAGTCATGGTTAGCAATGAGCATAGACTAAGTAGGCATACAGATCACATATTCTGAACTATGGCAAACTGAAGTGAGATTCTTGTATTTCTCTTTAAATGAAGAAATGGGCAACATGTAGCTCACCAGACCTCCTATCAGTTGCAGCCAAGATCACAAACAAAGGTGAAGAATTATGAGAGATAACTGACTTAAATCACAGAAATTAATTCTAAAAATTGAATGTATGTATCCTCTTTTGTTCCTTTGTTTACCTTTGCATTGTCTGCTCCGTTTTTTAAAAACAAAATTTGTGCTGATGGGTAAGAGGTAGTTTTTGAAAACTGTGCTCATATCTGCATGTACATATGGCTACAACAGAGAATCTCCTGGAGCTTATCTGGCAAGGAAATGCTACAAATCCAAGCAGCAGTTCCAGAGAGATCCTAGGGCTGAGTGACATGCTGCACTAAGGCTAAATACAAATCTCAATCCTGGTTTCTATTATAACCCCTCCACTTTCCCTTAGAGTACCTTTTTTGTTCCTCTGGGAAATGTGAATTGACTCTCCCGGAAGCCTCCAAATGTGGTGATTTAATTTTTAACAAATGCTCACAGAGCTTCCTCCAGATGTTTAACATTTTTAAATGTCTGTTCTTCAAAGCCGGAAATGTACTTTTGGCCCCTCTGAGGGTGGGAGTCATTTTTTGCTGTGTGTAATCCCCAGACATTCTCAGATGGAATAAAATTGACCCCCAGACCTGTAAAAGTTATTCACCCATGACCTCACCTAGTAATTATATTGCTACCCACCTTCTTCCCCCCCCCCCCCCGCCCATGTAATTCATAAATGCTTTTCTAGAATCAATGTCTCCTACAAATTTCAAGAAACTTCCTTTTGATGCAAACATGGTGGGAGACCAATGTATGCTTATTAATATAGCTGTCTTCAGCAATGTAATCTCATTTATATATTTCTCCTACAATAAATGGCTCCCTATGGCAAAATTATCAATCTTTATTTTTTATTCTGACAACTTGAACAAAAGCCAAAAGAAAGTCCTTGCAAAAATGTCAGAGTTGCATTAAACATCATTAAGACCCAGGAAATGTTTGTGCCAACACTCTTCATTAGTATAGTATGAAAAATACAAATACATATTTCTAGGTTAAAACATGTTGCTGTATGAAGGCTGCCACAAAAGACAAAGATTTGGTTGCAATTTTCTGTTTCAATTTTTGTCTCCACTGTGAGGCAAAGAAATCAATCCTTAACCGATTTCATAGGAATGTGTGTTTGTGTCTCTCTGTGTCTGACCTGAGGAACACTTTCTAAAATATAATTGCTGATTTAAATCTATTTATAAGTTCATTCTCCACCCAAGATCATTTGGAATGGTGTGAATCATTACTGGGTTAAGATAGAAGTGGCTTGAAATGTCACCTGATACATAGAGATTTATAATCACAAAACAAGTTGCTGAACTTTTATGATGTTGCTAACACTTTTAATAGGTTGCCTTTGGTTGGAACTATTATTTTTTATTCCCTCATGTTTAACAAACTCAGACCTTGATACAGTGTATTTCAATTTTCTTTAACTCAAGATGAAATAGATTATGAATTATTTTGTAATTTTCTGCACATATTTAGCATGAATAAAGATCCAGCTATTGCCATGTGTACATGTTCTCATGGTGGCTTGGGTTCTTTAACCTTTTAATTGCCAATTAAATAGAAATTTTGCATTTGCAATTCACTTCAACTTGTTGGCCTAATCAACTATATATAGATAAAAATAATACAATGGTATTGAAATAATATTGAGGGCCCTTCCACATAGCCATATAACCCAGAATATCAAGGCAGAAAATCCCACAATATCTGCTTTGAACTGGGATATCTGAGTCCACACTGCCATATATTCCAATTCAAAGCAAAACATGTGGGATTTTCTACCTTGATATTCTGGGATAAAGGGCTGTGTGGAAGGGCCCTAACTTACATAGCAAGTGCATTTCTTTATGAGTATTTCTGGATTCATCCTTCTCTCTGGAGGCCCAGGTAGATTCCATACCTGGGAATGCCTATAGCAAGTTTCATCGGTCCATCAGACTTATCTGAGCAATTATAACTGTAGTTCATGCACTGGTATTTTTTTCAGTATGGTTACTACAATGTGCTCAACATATGACTGCCCTTGAAGATGACTTTTGGAAGCTGCAGAACTGCAATACCCTGAACTTAGACTGTTAATGGGGACATCCTTTAGAAACCATATCAGATTAGTTTAAAAGACGAGCATTGGATGGCAGCTTGCCTTCGTTCTGAATTCAGGGTACTAGTGATGACATTTAAAACCCTACATGTTCTGAGACTCCAGTACCTGAAGGAGTTTCTCTCCTTACTTTGTATTTCATCTGTGGGAAGAACTCACTGTATGAGGATGTAGGAGAGGGCCTTCTTGCCATGTCTTGCTCAAAAATTCAGATTAGGTTTTTTATATATAGGAATAGAGTTGAAGAAAGTAGCTGTGTTTAGGTTGGGGAGAGGGGGACATTTTTTTGGCATTCTTTAAGGAAAACTGTATAATAACTTGATTGACTTTGATTGTTAGGTGCTTTTAAATCTAGCTGAGAGATGTTAATGCTCTGTGACGACACAGCATATTGTTAGTGATATTTTTGGGATGATTCCTCCCATGGGCCCAACATATATTCAATGTGTGACAGAAATATAGTTTTAGATTGTACAATTTGACATGTACCGTTGACACACACATTGTTGTAGAGTTTTAAAATATAATGATATGTCATGGTGGACTGATAGTCCATATCTTCACTTGTACTTCATACCCTGTTTGCTACAGTTTCCATGGCAACTTCATCTAAGCCTTCATTCAGAGCCAAAATTTGGGAGGAAGGCTGAGGTCAGGGAGTTTCATTTTAGATGAGATACCTGAGAAGATATCATGATACCCCAATGACTTTAAAGAAGATTAGTGCAGTCTCTCAGGGGAGGATATCAGCACTATTAGATTGATTCAGACTTTGCCCCAAGAAAAAAATCAAATTGTAAACCTTCTGAGATACAGCATCCAAGGAAAGTTTGAAGACTCATAAATAACTGGTTTCTAAGGCTGTGTAAGACATTTGGCCAAATTCCAATACAGTAAAACCAGATAATTCATACTAATACATTGGAGCCAAGGGAAATAGCCCAAAGAACTTCAGAGATGTCTGGAGATAAAGGCACTAAAATAAGTGGGGTAAAAATAGATGGCATGTATCCTGTATGACCACAGTAGTGTGATGTAGGAAGGAGGGGAGATAAATTTTGATCATTGATAGTTCTGTCATACAGTATGGAGAAACAATCACACCAGGACTTTACATCAGTGCTTATATGGTGAATTATGTGAAATCTTGAAAGAAATAGAATCATTTATTGTCTCCCAGCATCTCTTGGTTCTATTTTAATTGAACGTGATGGAAGAAATGCAGTAAGAAATGGGATGTCGATTTCACTGATTCTTTTCATTTCCTTTTGCTCAACTGCAAAAGACAGATTGGACACCATATTATGGTTACTCTAGCCATTCCCTACCACGCATTGCTGTGGTGCAGTCTGTATATATGTGTTTTGTGTGTGTATATATGTGTATATATTTGTGTATGTGTGTATATATGTGTGTTTGTGTATATATATGGTTTTGTGCATGCGTTGTAATGTATTCTTTAGTTTTTTGGCTTTTTAAGTCTCTTCCACTGTGTTTTTCAGTGTTTTTATGAGTGATGGTCACTCATTGGCCTGATAGGTATCTTGTGTCCAAATTTGGTGTCAATTCATCCAGTGGTTTGTGAGTTATGTTAATCCCACAAATGAACATTATATTTTTATTTATATCCCTAGGATGGACACAAAATACAAGTAAATACTTTTGAATATAATTAGAAATTACAATCCCACCCCTGGCAAAGAATACACAGGAATAGTGAGAAGGAACACAGGTCTTAGTGGCTTCCATACCAATGCATACCCAAGGAGGGCATTAAGTAACAGAGATTTTGTAAGCATCTGGCAATGCTTGTCATGTCTATTGGTCTGTGGGTTGAGCACAACAACCTATCAGAGGAGAGAAAATCAGCACATGCCCAAATTGGAGGTTAACTCCACTATTCACTAACTGTCAAATAGCTGCAGGGTTTTCCATAACTTAACTAGTGTTCAGTGTGCTCTCTCCCTATGCATATCTGCCAGTTGTGTCAAAGCATGCAAGAAATCTCTCCATGAACAGCATTGGTAAGGGAAATAGTCTTGATCCCATTCATACATGGTAGGTAGAAATCCTAGGGAAAATGAAACAAAGCACAACAAAACCAGGATTGTGCTGAAGGTCCAGCCAAAAATGGCCAGAGGTGGAATTTGTAGGCCAGCTCAAAATTCCAAGTAGTCTTGCAAGATTTGGATTCTATTGAGATGTCACATGAGAGTTGTGTTTGATTCACAGTAGCTTCCATGCTAAGGTCTTACAGTGGTTGGCTTTGTCCCAGACAGCTCAGTTATGTCTGGAAATTGTGGTGTCAGACAGCATTTTGGCACAATATGCCCCTTTCTCTGAAGGCCTAACATATTATTATTATTATTATTATTATTATTATTATTATTATTATTATTTCCCACATAGCCATCAGGCCCTGAGATAAAAGATGTAGAAGGGATGAATTCACCCAGAGAGTGGTAGAGGGTTGAGAGGCTGCCAGATCAGCAAACAGGGTGAGCGAGAAAAACAGAGTAAAAGTGACCCAAAGAGAGGGAAAGTAAACAGATGGCCAAGAGAGCAGCCAGCTATATACATAGCAGGTAGGAGCTGCCTTAGTTGTAGATCTTGCTCACCTTGAATTGGAGGGAGTTGTTGGTGGTAAGGGAGAGAGGGACACAACTGCAGCAAAGTTCTCTTTATTGTTATGTTCCTTCTCTTCTTTCTTTTTGAGATATCTCCAGCAGTACCATGCTCCGGGGAGACACCAGTGGGAAAGTTTGGAAACTGCCATCAGCAGCACTTACATACTCACAAATAATCAAATCTCTGAAAGCAAAATGTGTGAACGTTCAGGCCTGACTGGATAAACAATTAATTATTTCACTTCTGAGGAACATGTAAACAAAGAATTACATTTAAAATAGTAACTATAATTGGGGCTTTGAAATTATATATGTAATCATTTTGGTTTTCTAAAAAACTCTTCAAGCTATGTACTGGATTTATTCATGCCAATTACTTTTCTCCTCAAAGATATTCAGAATATTGCATCTGAATAGTGGTGTATATGTGTAGAGAGACAGCCCTTCATAATGCCAGAAAGCATCCATTCAAAAAGATGTATATGCCATCCTTGCTGATATCTCTTGATCTCCATTAATACTTCTATTATGTATACAGCCTAGATAAGGATATGAAAACAGATGCCAATCTATATATCCTTTTACTGTTCTGTGAATTGAAAATCCTTTATGATCTTCTTCCTTTAAGATGTTGATAACCTTTTATCCTATGGATATTAAAAAGGAAGTCACCTTTAAAATATTATTACTGAATGCAAATAGCTTTTTATAGCCTCATCTTTAGTGTGTGGAATAATATTTTCAGCTTTTCCAGATTGTCCCCAAAATGTATTGCAGATCTTGCATGTCTGTGGCAGATATGGGGAAAATCCTTCAAATGCATTTTTAAATAGAATACTTAAAAGCTCTTTTTGTATTGTTTGCAGGAATATAGAGAAGAGTAGTGTGTTAACCAATTTACACCAGCTACTTTGCAGGAATATGTGTAGATGTAATATCCACTGTTTCCACTTTCCTTGACAAAAATTTTTAAAAATCAAATGCACCCACACATAGTATTGACAGATTTTTTTAGAGATGCATCAATGTAAATTATTTTAAAATGGCTTCATTGCAAAAAGAATTATCCTTTCTGGCAAAAAAAAAGTACATATAAGTTAATTAGTTGCCTCCATTTCAAATTACACGTAATTCTTTTTTTTTTAATATTCAAAAGGATATAATAGCTTTTTGTTTATACACTAACATTTCTAGTAATAAATCTACATGTGTGCCCACTTTTATATGCAATTATTTCTCCATGTTCTTCCTTTTTTTGTTGTTGTTTATTCGTTCAGTCCCTTCCAACTCTTCATGACCACATGGACCAGCCCAAGCCAGAGCTCCCTGTTGGCAATGGCCACCTCCAGCTCCTTCAAGGTCAAGCCAGTCACTTCAAGTATACCATCCATCCATTTTGCCCTTGGTTGGACTCTCTTCCTTTTTCCTTCCATTTTACCCATCATCATTATCTTCTCCAAGCTTTCCTGTCTTCCTTTCTTACACTTCCACATGGTCATTTATGATAATATTATTACATGATTTCAGTTATGTTGAGACACATGGGGATTCAAAACAATTTCTGAAACAATGTATTAATTTCCTATGAATGAGTAAGTCTATGGAAGTTAGAAGCACACAAAAGAAATGTGGGAAAATCCCTTTTACATTCTAGTTTCACAACTAAGCCTACCCCATGGGGAGAAAAGAGATGGGGAAAAAATATTTGCCTCGATCTTTTTTTTTCCTTTTTGTTTTTAATGCCTTCACATTTCTGTGGAAAACTCAAGGCATTAACTTTAATAATAACAATATATCAAAGTCATTCAAATATACAATAGAGCTACATCAAATCAGTCTATAAATATTTAATTCAAATTTCATATGAATTAGAGGATATATTGTACTTTTTCAGTTGTAGATTTTGCCCCTCTGTTCCATGTATAGGGCAAAATAACTTCCAGCAGACACACATTTCTCTTGACATGCTATATAAACATAACCTTTAAAGTTGCTTCTAGTAAAAAAGGGGGGTACAAGTAAAGAGAAATATGCTTCAGCCATGAGTACACAAGGTTGTCAGGTCTTCTCTGAGTTGGCCTTTCCAGAAGCAAAAAGAAACTGAAAAAGTAAATATTTCCTATTAAGAATGAATTTCGCAGAAAGACATTGTAGGGTAGCTTTGCAGATTTGATTTCTTTCACAGGTGAGAACACTGGGGATGAATGGAAATAAGTGGATGAACAGAAGGAACTAGCAAAACCACTTCTGAGTATTCCTTGTCTAAGAAAATGCTATGATATTAATAGTGCAACCATCGCTCAACAAACATCTAAAAGGCACATCCATATCCACCAATCAGTCAGTGTTTATCATACTGTCCTAAAATTCCAAAGCAATGACAGCATCTCTGTTGTTAAAGCTCTAAAATTTCTGTCTTATTTCCCTTGTAGAATTCAAGCAGATGTTTTATCTAGGTATAATATATCAAGTGTTTTTCAAAGTAATATCAATTTAATGCTATCCCACTCACATTTCCCAGTTCCTGCCCACAATTCACAGAGGAATGGAAGGAACATTAATTTATTGCCATGTCCCATATCTGTTGCAATGAAAAGAATTTTAGTGCAGTTTCTCCTTGGATAGGCAATTAAGATCTTTAGCTGTACAGCTAGTTCTTGCTTTCTGCTGGATTATGGTTTCAGGACTCTCCATGGATATGAAAATCCATGGATGCTCAAGTGCCAGTATGTACAATGGTGTAGTAAAATGGTGACCCTTATATAGAATCATAAAACTAAAAGAGAAAGGCAAAATCAAGGTTTGCTTTTTTAAATATTTCATACTTTGGATGGTTGAATCCCTAGATTCAGAATCAGTGGATATGGAGGGCCAATTGTATTAGGTTTACAAAAGACATAATGCACATGTCAATGAAAACTAGGACTGTGAAACTGATTCAGCCAAACTCCATACTGAATCAGACCGATCCAAATAAAGGATTTTGTGGCAAACTTGCATGGTAACCATTCTGCTATCTCCCTATTATGAAGCCATATGAATATGCCAAACTGTAAGGATGACCTCATGTGATAGAATCTTGTCTTCTGTGGTGGCATCCATTTATCTGCCCAGAGTACTTTTTAAAAACAGCAAACTGCTTCATAAATAAAAAAGACAAAAACAAAAGTGAGAAGAAGTGGGCACTGTTATGCTGCCCACCCGATGTGCAACTTCACACAGCCATGGCATTCTCATGACACCAACAGCCATGCAGTGTTCCCCATCACAATGATGGTGGGTCTGAATACTATGAGATAGTGGTTTGTATGCTTTAGCATGTAATAATGTTCAAACTCTGAATCATAACAGATCATAACAGACCAATATGTCTCCAAAAATGTTGTAAAAAACACTACCACATAAGGAAAACCCTAGAATGGGGAAATAAGCTGGAGGAGGAGATAAATGGTGGTTAAGGTTAGGTTGCAAAAAGCCTGCCTGAATAGAAATACAGAACAAGATGGGACAAAAGTTATGATTTTTTAAATTTTCCAGTCAAAGTCAATGAAAGAAATAACATCTTGAATGGCTAAATGTTGATTCAGATCTAAAACTAATTGGATGAGATTGGGAACCGACTGATGAAAATGTCATGAGTATCTTATATGAAAATGAAAGTTAAGGTCTCTATATCAAATAATTCAGCATTTCACAACACCCTTTTCCTTTATTTAGTTCATACTAGAATTTTAGTGTTTGATCAAATAATGATTTGTACACACTATATAATTGTAATGCCATAAAAGCACACATAGAAAGGAATGCAGAAATACACTTTCCTCCCCTTATACATGCTATCCAATATTCTTGAAATATTTTCACACAGCAAGCTGATGTTTTCACCAAACATTGTCAAATTAAATTTGAAATGAAAACTGCAAGTGATGTAAAGGCATAAGCTGAACAATTGGCAACTGATGGAAGGATACACTATATGAAATAAATACATATGTGCAAAGAAGATTAACACCTATTCCTCATTTCCTTATTTCTTGCAGAGGACTATTTCAGGCTGACACAGGTGGGTGTAACATTTTTAATATTCTAAACCTGTCAAGGAAGTCTGTTTTATTCCACTTCAACAGAATTTGAGGCCCCTTCTACACTACCATATAAAATCCATATTATCTGCTTTGAGCTGGATTATATAACTGTGTAGACTCATAATCCAAATAAGATAATGAGGATTATCTGCTTTGAAAATCTGGATTATTATATGGCAGTGCAGAAGGGACCTGAGTCTTCTTCACCAGATAGCAGGAACCTAGAAAAACTTATACTGCAAACTTTCTCAAAATTAATTTCAAAGGCAGGTATCTAGGAACAGCTGAACATTGTCAGGCAAGTCACTATTAATTTTGCTTCTTACAATGTGTATTTACAAAACAATTAAAAAAACAAAACTCGTTGCATGGGAAAGGACATCACACTTGAAAAACAGTTAATTGAGCCAAGGATTTCCCCTCACAAATCCTCCTTTTAGAACTATTAATATGTAATAATTCTACCTCTCAAAGAACTTCTGCTAGCTTCATTCCAAGGGGTTTTCTAAGGGAAATACATTTTTCATGTTAAGACCCTATGTAAATTGCATCCGTTTTTTTAAAAAAGATCTGTAAACATTTTTTACACACTGCTTACAATCACATTCATATGGAAAATAAAGGAGCATTACTTATCTTAATGAATTATTTCTTAACCTGTCTAAATTTATTTAGTCATACAGTATATAGGACAATCCTGCATCTATGTGCCTGTGCATGTGATTTAGAAGTGGGAAAGCTACATGGAATCCCATTTTTCTTCTCCAATGGTCTTTAATTATGCACTAATGGTGCCTGGTGCACAGATGTCCTAATTCCATTATTACCGATGAAAGGATCATAAAGCTGCCATGCTTCTTCCCGCTGTCTGGCACACATAACACTCATGACCCAAGCAGATCTGCATGCAAACATAGCAGAGGATCCTTATAGCTTACAATGTCTGTTTTCTTCCGATCCACATCTCTCCAGCTGCAATGATTCACACGGTATGACTATGGATGAAAATCTTCTTCAATGTTTCTGGTTATTGCATTACATCTGCTCCTCTTATGTCCAGAGTCACCTTAGTAGGACCTGAACATGGGAAAAGAGATACCACAACCATGCTTACTAGCCACAAACATCAGATACAATGTGTCTACACTTTAAGAGAAGGAAGGATATACAATTTTCCCAACAGATTTACTCCATATGTTTTTATTTCCTAATTCCTTAATTCTCATGCTAACTATGTATCTGTCCATCCATCCATCACTGAAAATCCATATGAAGCTTAATAGAGGAAGATGCTGGAGTTAGACAAGGCAAGTCTTTGGTTCATATCTGGTGCTTTTATGAAGATTCAGAATAGAGCTTGGGACATTGCTTTCAAGAAAATAATAATATAATGTCAGGCTGAAGCTATCCATAACTTAGCAGTACAAGGGTGAGTCTCTGCACCTTCGATTAGTAATAAAAATGTATTAAGGGAACCAATTTTATCTTATGGAGTGGAATAATTTCAAAAGTCATCTAAATAAACAAGGGTTGAACAGGTTAACCTTAAGAAGTAAAAAATGTGGTAGCATTTTGCTTGTTAAAATGAATTATTCATGATGATAAAGAATGTTAAAATGAGTGGTCAAATGTCAGATATAAGTAGAGAAAGGAAACAAATCTCCGTAACAAAAGTGAAGAAATATACCTTGTGAGTGAAGCGTGTTTAAATATTTTCAAGATCCAGCTTGAAATAGCTTTGTTAGTTGAATTTGCTCAATATGACCTTGTGTAGAACTGGATATTTTCATATCCTTCTGCTTGGGAACAGCCATTGGGGGCACTGTAAAACGGTGGGTTATTAATTTCATTTACTCAAGCATGAAATAAACTTTACTATGAAAGTAATCTATCTCAAACATTTATCAGGTAAGAAGTAGCAACTGGTTGGCTGATTTTTAATTAAGATTGACCAGCCTTGTTTCAATAAAATATGACATTCTTGTAGTTATTATCATGTTTAGTACTTTGTGCCAGATACAGCAATTGACATTTTGTATCAAATGTTGTATTGCACACAGAAACCAGGAAATGTGCAATGGCTCATTGAACTGGACAAATACTAATATCAGTGTTTTCAGAAATTATTTTGAAAATGAATAGTTGCTGTTAATCATTATGTGGATATTTTAAAACTGCCTTTTAATATTTTAAGATGTCAAAACATATTGGTATCACACAGAGATATTTGATACTTTGGAGATTCGTATATAAAATAACTACTAAGTTTTGTATTGTTGAAGGCTTTCATGGACAGAATAACTGGGTTGTTGTAGGTTTTTCAGGCTGTATGACCATGTTCTAGAAGCATTCTCTCCTGACATTTCACCTGCATCTATGGCAGGCATCCTCAGAGGTTGTGAGGCAAAACTCCACTAAAATTATTTTCATTGGAACAGATATGGGACATGACAATAAATTAATATTCCTCCCATTCCTCTGTGAATTGTGGACAGGAATTAAGAAAAGATATTGAAAAAGAACAAAGTGTTGTTGTTTTACTAAAATCTCCAGAGACCCTTTTAATTTCACCCTATTATTAATAAACTTGGAATAAATACAATGTAACATAACCCTTGCCACACCAATCTGTTGCCCAGGGAAACTTAAATAAAGCTGTGAGATAATATTTAACCATAGGAGGGAGATCTGAAGCAGAGCATGTAATTCTCATCTTAAATTTCTCATTCAGTTCAAAGCAATAAGAAATTCTATGGTTAAAAGGAAATATGTAAATTAAAATAACTGCCAGACTGACCTGTGTGCTCAATTCATCCCATGCTGATTTACTGTTCCTCATTTGCAAATTGTAAACCACAATAAATGCACTTGTCATTCTTATCTTATGAAGAAAGATTGTAATGAAACTAATTATTGGCTAATATGTAAACCCAAATCCTTCTAATAGCTCTAAGAAGATTCAGCAGAAGCTAACAAAGAAATAGCTTTAAAATTACTAATTAAGCAAAACACACTAGTTTTCCCATCTGCCTCTTTGGTATCAATTATCTTCTTTATCTTCTAACAGTTATTAACTTAAGATCACAAGAATAAAAAATAAATAAAGCATGACATAATAGGGCAGCCTTCAATATCACTGAAAAATACTAGGTAACAATCCTGCTCATATTACTGCAATAAGTTCTGTTTAAGACGAGCCCACAGTCCTAAGTGGACAGTCTAGAGTAGTGATTCTCAAACTCTGCTTATCCGTGTGTTTTAGGATTCTGCTCCAAGAAATCCCAGCCAGTTTACTAGCTGTTAGGAAGCTGAAGTCCAAAGCATCTGTAGGAGCCCAAACATTAATCTAGGGACAACACAGAATAGCATTCATCTGTATATTCCTTTAATCAAAATATCTGTATTATTTAAAAGACCGTTATCTGTAAGCGATAGCAAGGCAGTTCTTGTTTTTTAAGAATTTCTGGTATATATGGCTGGTTAGCTGAACAGCGGCTGGAGATTTACTTCTTGCTTAAGAAAGTGCCAGTATCAATAGTTAGTTCCTTCGAAGGGATAAACAGCTTGGACGATTGATATGATTGTCCCTGGGCACTTTATCCTATCTTGTGGGTATCTTGAGATGACAAGTCTCAAGCAACAGCTGAATCAACAATGGCAGAAAGCTTAGGTGCAGTTTGACTTCCTATTAGGGGCCATTAGATTGAAGTTATGCTTAATGAAAAATCCTAAAGGTAATGGTTGGTCATTCTCTTTTTTATTAAAACCAAGTAGTGATAAAAGGCCATCACTACTACTTACCTGCTAAAGATCTTGCATCATTGTATTATTTGTGGTTTTGGTTAAGGCAGTAGAAATAATTCTGAAGAAAAAAGAATACAAATCAACAGTGAAGCAAAATAAAAGCAATTTGTTTTGAATTTTATTTAGAATTTAATAGTATTATATATTACCATGTAAAGTGATATTCAATGGATTATAGTGAGCAAAGGGCAGTTGGTAGTAAAGCTTGAGTACACTCAAAATGCCCTGAACATAACATCTCATATTTAAATAAAACCATGTTTATTATATAATATATTTATTTGAATAAAAATAAAATCTTAGGCCCTCCTTCTCATTCTTTGGGGATAAAGAAATCACATGTAACTGTTTTATTAAAAACACACAGTTGGTGGTAAGCATTACTGAAGTTATTGATCTGGTGACTTTTCCACCTAGAATTCAATTCTTTTCACCATCCTACAACAATGGACTTCAAGCTGGGACTTTGGAGAGTCAAAAAAGTTACTCTTCTATCATTTGAACAGTTATTTAGGTAGGAAAATTTGCATATGAAAATCCTTGCATGTGATCTATATACATAAAGAAAAAGTGACACAGATTTGCATCTCATTTTTCAGAAAGCAAAAAGTGGTTTAAGGGGCTTTTTATTTACTTTTGTGAGAGGATGATATTTTCTATATTTGCAAATCTGTTGACCAACAATACTTGCAAAGGATTAAACTACTTAGAAATGGTGGGTGGCAGTATTTGAAGTCAACTTGTGTGAATAGATATGCTAAACATCTTTGAACTGGGAGTTATGGAAACAAGCTATTTTTTTGCCAAAGCATTTTCAAGACGGCCAGTGGACAAAGAACATCTTTAAAAAAACAAAAAAACAAAACAAATATCATTGAATGTACAAAACATGGTCTAAATCTACACAGTGTGCTAGCAGGGAATGTATTCAGTTTGAATCTTTTTCTTGATGAAATAAAATAACTATTATGTCTTGCAGAGTACAGCGGTTGTTCTTCATTTTGTCACCAGTAAATTCCAAAGTCACCCACTGAGACTTTTGTTTGCAAGAGCAAAATATATTTCAGCAGTGTAGAATAATATGATGGGCAGTCACATATTAAAACACTAGTGACTGTGAGCCGGTCTACGAAATCTACAATGAATGTTAAGATAAAGTTGAAATCATGGTGCGTGTGTGTGTGTGTGTGGTTTTTTTTTTTTTTTGGTTGCGGGGGATGGAGAATAAAACTAAATTGTAGCATATACTATTGCTGAAATCAGGAATACAAGTAATAGGGCAAAAAGAAAATGGTGCATGAAAAATAAGAAATGAAAACTGGATCGGAACTTATAGTTCGGTTTCTGTAAAAATACTGTTATATGAATAGTGCTATCCTAAAAATCCCCGTAGGAAGTCTATACTGGTAGTAATGTGAGCAGAAGGACAATGTGCTTCAACCCTGGAGTATGTGTGTATATACAGATATGTTTGCCGCCACCATCCTCTTCCTTCTTTTATCATTACCCTCCATCTTTTTTTTTTACTTCTTGCTACTACTGCACATCCATTGTCACATGACTATGATGACAATGGACTAGGATTGTTGGATTGTGTGATTTTAACATTTATATTAATATGTTTTTAACTCCACATTTTAATGTTTAAATGTCATTGTGTTTTTATGATTTAATTGATAGCTGTATATTATTATTGTTTTATGTTAGGTTTTTATGTATGTGAGACATTGAATTTTGCCATATATATTTTGGAAACCGCATTGAGTCCCGTCCCCCCTCCCAAGGCGAGAAAAGCTGTATACAAATGAAGTAAGTAAATAAATAAATGGCAGAGTTATACAATCTTGGTTTTCTTATGTTTACTTCAAGAGTTACTACGGCTATCGTTCTACAAGATTAAAATAATCTTAAAAGTTGTGAGATTCTCAGTAAACGTTGTCCATCACATACTTTCAAGACTGTCTGTGAGTCAAAACATATCTTCCCTCAGAAAGTCATGCAAGACCAAAGATACATTTTACAGTTGAAAAATACTGACAAAGTTGGTGAAAGTGTGTTCAAATTGGAGTACACTATGAAAAATGCATAAGTAATGTGTTGCTCTGTGTCTTCAAATAATTTCTGACACACAGTGGGTTTTCTTGGTGAGTTTTGCTCAGAGGGATTTCTTCCTTGCTTTCCCCTAATGCTGAACAAGTGCACCTTACTCAAGTTACCAAGTGAGATTCCATAGCTAAGTGGACATTTCAACCCTGGCCTTCCAGTGCCCTAGTCCAACACCCAAAGTACTACATCACATGAGGAGACAGGAAAGCTTAGAAAAGACAGTGAAGCTGGGGAAAATGGAAGAAAAAAGGAAGAGGGGCCGACCAAGGGCAAGATGGATGGGTGGCATTCTTGAAGTGACTGGCTTGACTCTGAAGGAGCTGGGGGAGGTGACAGCCAACAGGGAGCTCTGGCATGGGCTGGTCCATGAGGTCATGAAGTGTCGGAAACGACTGAACGAATGAACAACAACAAACATACTTAATGAAAGGCTTGTTCTAGGTCTCTATATTAACTTTTACAGGAAAGATATATAATAAAACATTCTTTCCTGTTTGTAATGAGGCAGCCCTCTCATTTTTCTAAACTGCTAATACATCTTCTCATTATCTTCTGTTCCACCCTGAGTAACAACCACATTTTTATATGAGTACTATTAATTTTCATTCATATATATCAATCTCAGTTTTATCTATTTTTTCATTGCTTATATTTTCTATATCTTATTACTTATTACTTTTAGCTTATCACATTTTCCAAGCCATCTTTTTTAGTCCGATATAACTAAAAAGCCTCCTTATATAAGCATTTCCTATGATAAACTCAATATCTTTCATTAGATGTCAAAGTAACATGTATGCTATCTGTAATCCTACAGAAATTGAACCTTTGAATTTATCCTTTATGTTTATTTAAATATAACACGTGTACTTCCATATGTCAGCCACTTTATTAAAAAAGATTTGAGATAAACAAATTATGCCATGGATCATGCATGCTGATCTTAAGCGGTTTGTGCACTTGCAGGTCTTCTTAATCGGGTCCCTGAGTAAACTGCTCTCCTTCTCAATTCTTCTCCTCTTATTTCTCTAATTACAAGATTGTCATTTCTTGTCTGGTGTAAAAACCCTAGGTCTCAACAGTTTTCCCCAAAATAGCTTTCTATGTTATATTTCATTATTTCTCTCAAAATACTGACCTGCTTCAGTCTATTTCAAGTATATTCTTATGGCTGAAAATGCCAATTATGCCAATCAGCTTCTTCTGAATTTGCACTCCAATTTCTTTTTATCAGCATCTTGTTGATCTCTCTCAATAATTTCACCTCTCTCTCTCTCTCTCTCTCTCTCTATATATATATATATATATATATATATTCAAGAAAGTCTAAGCTCCCATCTACATGGACCATTTAATGCAATTCAAAGCTAGCTTCAGATTGTGGTGGCCAAATAGCCATTCCGAACAAAAGTGCACAAAATAAAACCTTGAATGCATGTCAGTGCTCGGTAGTTTTTATAATAACCATGGAGGCCTCAAACTGGTTCAGGATTTACTATGTAATCACCTGCATAGCAAAATAACTTTCTTCAATACCAATTTGAAACTGTATTAATGTAGATGGGGACTCGTATTAATGTAGATGGGGACAAAGGCCCATGGATTTGCCAGACATCAGTGAGTGTGGAGAACCCATCCCACATTGCACAACTTACAGAGAACCCCCATCCCAAGAGGGGAAGTGACACAATTGATGATAAGGCAACATGGGAAAGTTCCTGTGTGGCCACAGTGGGAGCATATGCCGCTGAGTCTTCTTTTTCTGGACAGAGCCCAACTGGAAGTACACTTGCATTGTGTAATGGGCTCCGATTGAAAGGGAAGAACAAGTGGCATACAATGGCAATAGTACCACATCTGATGAGGTCATTTGAACATTCCTCTCCTTCTCCACATAGTTGTTCATTTCTTTAAACATTGTCATCTTTAATATCTAGCAAACTATTCAAGAACTTAATTTCAGTTCTCTAAATGTGGTACCATTGCTAAGCCACAGTCTTATCTGTTTTGTTATGCCAGAAAGTATAATATATTTCTCTGTCAAATATATTGTGTGCTTCCATGGGATATCTAATTCTTTAAAAATAATCCACCATATTTCTAACAAGGAAAGAATAGCTTTGAGATTTAATGATACCAAACCTTTCGTCCATTCCAAATTGCATCACCATCTACTAGTTAATCTTTTTGCACACATAATGCAATCTTTTTTTTTAAAGTCCTTAGAATCTATTTTCTTAATCTTTAGAGTACAAAAAAGGAGGCAACTCACTGAGGTAATGCTGTCACTGCAGAATCAAAGCGCCCTTTAATTATAATCAGTAAATTTCAAGTATTAAGCAAAAGGATAAAGACCAAAAAAACACAGTAGCAGGCTTTATTGTCCTTAGACTTGCTTTTGACAGCATTATCATAAAGGTAAGGTTTCATCATATATTCTACAGTGTTACTTAGGATGTGGTGAAGTAGTATGTCCCTGGTGAAAACCAAAGAGCTACATTACTCTTACCATATATATCAGTATTTTATATTCTAGTCAGGAAGCCATTTCTGTTTTAAACTATAACAAAAATTATGACAAAGGTTAATCACGATGGAAACTACCTTGGACCCTTTACTCTATCCACTATACCTTTATACACTATTGAAATCTTCAGTCATGCTGAAATGAATAATGTGGATCAGACCTAATTCTATTTCCCCTAGTTTCATTATGTAGTTTAAGTGCATTGAACTGCATCATATGAGTCCATGAAATGGTATTATATGGCAGTGTATATTGGGCCTCAGACCTTATAGAAACAGACATATTATATTTGTATGACAAGATTGTGCCTATGGCCATGTACTTGTATAAGACTGAATTCAACACTTTAAGCTTTGTGTGGGGTAGAGTATTTTATAGTATAGAATTATGTAGTATAGTGAATATTTTTAAATGTCTCCCTTTTCTATTTTACTATTATAAGTTCAGAACCATATATAGGATATGATGGAGAATGAATCTCACATAAATCAAGGGAGAAGTGTATTTTTATATAATTCTATAGGTGAGACCAAGGCAAAATAAATCTAAATGTACACTGTCAAGATACCTCAACAATTGCCAGTCCTAAGTCAAAATTACTTGAGTCTAATGTGCCATTGAATCTAATGCACACCTCAATTTTAAAAACCCTGAAACCAAAAAAAAAGTATTTGCTGTGAAACATTATGAGTCTTTGTAATCGGACCAAAAAAGTTGTGCATTACAGTTGTTGCCTGCTTAGAATTCCTTCTTTAAAAACAAATGTGTTAAAACATCGAAGCTTTCAATAATGGAAAAGAAAACCTTAGGGTAAATATATGTTATAGAATGAATCCATTTTAATTGCCTTAGTTTAATGCTATGCAATCCTAGAAGCTGGAGTTTTACAAGGTCACCAAGAGCATCACCACAATGCAAATCCCTGTGTTGCATAGCATTGAGACATGACAATTAAATTAGAGATGACATCATTCAAATAGGAATGTCAGGTCCTCTCAAAGCAGATTCCCCTTTTGCTTTTTTACTTCAGCACTATGATTACTACATTACGCGAATCTAATGTGTACCCTAATTCTGTCAAGTCAGATCATGTCAATCAGATAATCTTGTTTTATTTAGAAATACATTATATGCAACTCTATGTGTTTTATTGAGCATCTGTAAAAATTTCTTTCTGAACATGTGGTCACTGAAATACACCGAAGGGTTAAGTAAGGCTTCTTCCAGACAGGGTGGAGCATCATTTCCCACCCACCCCCACCCCAAACCTGGTGCATCATTTCTATACATCAAGAGGGCTGCCAGAGCAGCCTCATTGTTACTCAGTAACCATGCATAGAATTATGGAAAAATACATAGAATTATGGAAAAAATAGACCCCTGTCTGATTCCACAGCAAGCTGGCTTCAGGAAAGGCAAAAGCTGCACATCACAAGTGCTGAACCTGACTCAGCACATAGAAGATGGCTTTGAAAGGCAGCAGATCACAAAAACTGTCTTCATAAACCTGTGAGCAGCTTATGATACTGTGAACCACCGCCTCCTCCTGAGAAAAATGTATAATATCACAAAGGACAACCATCTCACTCGCCTCATAGGAAACCTGCTACAAAACAGGAGCTTCTTTGTTGAGTTCCAGGGCCAGAGAAGCAGATGGCGGAAAGAGAAGAACGGCCTGCCTGGGTGTCAAAATCATTAACCACGGAAATTGAAGAAGTAAATATTCTACCAAGAATGGAGTCAGACCACTGTCCAATAGAAATAAAAATAAAACTAGAAGAGAAGGATAGAAGATGGAGATTGGATGACAACCTACTGAGAAATGAAGAGGATGTGGAAAGGAACAGGAAACTACTAAAAGAATATTTCGACATAAATAACACTCAGGAAACACATCCGTTCACACTTTGGGAGGCTAGTAAAGCAGTGATGCGTGGCAACTTCATACAACAAAAAGCAATAAAAAACAAAATTAAGAAAATAAAAGAAAAAGAAATAATGAAGGAAATTACACAAGAGGAGGCCAATTTGAAGAAAAACCCAAAGAACAGAGAAACCATCAAGAACTTGAAGAGACTACAAAAACAAAGGGAATTTCTAGAACAAGAAGAAAGGGCGAAACAACTAAAATTTATAAGACAAGACTACTTCGAAAATTCAAATAAACCAGGGAGATGGTTATCAAACAAATTAAGGAAGAGAAGGGAAACAACATTCATAACAAAACTAAAGGAAGGGGAAAAGACATACACTCAAGGAAATCAGATAAAGAACCAATTTGAAAAATTTTACCAGAAACTATATAAAGAAGAAGAAATAGATAAAAATGCAATTTATAAATACTTGGGTGAAAGGAACATAACGCATATAACAGAGGAACAGAGAGAAGAACTGAATAGGGAAATCTCTGAAAAAGAAATTAAAAAGGCAATAAATGAGCTGAAAAAAGACAAGGCACCGGGACCAGACGGCTTAACGGCCACCTACTACAGAACATTTCAAGACGAATTAACCCCCTTCCTCAAGAGAGTGATGAATATAATCAGAGAAAAAAGAGAAATACCCCAAACATGGAGGCAAGCGCTTATAACTGTAATACACAAAGAAAATACAAACCCAGAAAATGTGAAAAATTATAGGCCCATTTCACTGCTAAATTTAGATTATAAACTATTAGGAAATATCATTGCAGAAAGATTAAAAAAATATTGAGTAAAAGAACCAAAGAAGAACAAGCAGGGTTTCTACCCAAAAGATCACAATCAGATAATGTCAGAACCATAATAAATCTTATAGAATATTACGGGAACAATATACAAAAGAAGGTAATGTTTTTAGCATTGGATGCCGAAAAAGCTTTCAACAATGTAAATTGGGATTTCATCAAAATTTTAATAAAAGAGATGGACATGGGTTATTATTTCGAAAACGTAATCGGAGCCATATATGACAAACAGGAAGCGAAAATTATAATAAACGGCAAACAAACGGAGACAATCCAAATCCAGAAAGGAACAAGACAAGGCTGCCCAATTTCCCCATTAATTTTCATCTTAACATTAGAAATTCTATTGGACAGAATAAGAGACGACAAGGAAATTAAAGGAGCACGCATTCAAGGCCATGATTATAAGACAAGAGCGTTTGCAGACGACCTAATAGGGATAATAGAAGAGCTAAAGAAAAACCTAGGAAAATGGATAAAAGCAATCAACGAATATGGTCAAGTCTCGGGATTCAAAGTAAACTTAGAAAAAACCAAAGCGATAACAAAAAATATTACAAAGAAAGAACAGGAAACAATAGGGAAAGACTGGAACATCCAAATAACACAAAAAATAAAGTATTTAGGTATCACTCTTACCGCAAAAAACCTACAATTACTGGAAAATAATTACATAGAAAAATGAAAAAAAAATAAAAAAAGACCTAGAAAAGTGGGGCAACATGAAATTATCCTTACTAGGAAGGATAGCAGCCGTAAAGATGTCAATATTGCCAAAATTAATGTTTCTTTTCCAAAATTTACCAATAATTAGGTCCCAAAAAATACTAAATAGTTGGAAGAAAGATATGATGCGCTTTATCTGGCAAAAGAAAAAACTGAGAATAAACTACAGGAATATGACAGAAAGGAAAAACAAAGGAGGCCTAGTGACCCCAAACATCAAACTATACCATGACTCTTGTGCATTAATCTGGATACGTGATTGGGCAAAACTTGAAAAGAAGACAATTTTAAATATAGAAGGGGAAGGACTGAGATCAGGTTGGCATGCCTATCTAGGTTATGATAAGGCAAAAAAAAAAAGAAAAGCATTTCGGAAATCATTTCGTGCGATCATCCTTAATCAAAGTTTGGAATAGATACAAAGATAAATTATATAAGAGAACCCCATTATGGCTATCATCACTTGAAGCCTCACAAAGAAGAATATTAGGATGGAACGATTGCCCCAAATACAAAGACATAATAAAAAAGGAAGGAGGAGAATTTAAGATTAAAACACAAGAATTAAAAAACATAAATAGCAGAATCTCGTGGTTCCAATACGAACAAATCAAAGAACATTTTATGATAGACAAAGAAAAAGGATTTGAAGAAGGTACAAACTTCTGGGACAAGATAATGCAAACCGAAAATAAACTAATCTCAAAGATATACAAAAAACTACTAGAAGAAGAAAGGGACACAGAAAATGGGAAAGCCTATATGAGAAAGTGGAAAGAAAATCTAGGAAGAGAGATAAGGAAAGAAGAATGGGAAGAAGTATGGAATAAGAAATTAAAATATTCAAAAGCAATGGAACTCAAGGAAAATTGGTTCAAAATAGCCTATAGGTGGTATATAACACCACATAGATTAGAAAAATTCAATAAAAATACAAACACAAAATGCTGGAAGTGTAGAAAACAGGAAGGGACATACTACCACCTGTGGTGGACTTGCCCGAAAGCGCAATATTATTGGAAAAACATACAAAAATCACTACAAAAAATACTAAAGATAGATATACCCTGGAAACCAGAAACATTCTTATTAGGGATTCATAGCTTAAAAATGGAAAAAAATAAGGACAAACTTCTATTCTTACTAACGACAGCAGCCAGAATAATTTATGCAAAACATTGGAAGGACAAAGAACCCCCGGAAGAAGAGGAATGGCTAACAAAGATCTTTGACATAAGAAACATGGACAAACTAACCTACATACTCTCAAAAAGAAAGGACACTCCATCAACAGAAATAGACTGGAAACAAGTAACAATATATTTGACGAAAGAAAAAAATATGAAAATAATCACATGAAAAGAGACGAAAGTAAAACAAACAGGGGAGAACAGAAGAGTGGTAAAGGAGGGGAAGTACAACAGAAAGCAAGAACAAAAGAACAGGAAGCACCTCCGGAAGATACCGGGAAGTCATTATCTGATTCACGTCAACCACACACCCCCTCCTTCCCTCACAGTGACCTTCCTAACTTTCTTTTTCTACACCTGTCACAATACCTACCTCCAGTAACCATCAAACAGCATTCTTCCTATCCTACCCCCTCTATACTATCTCCCCCCCCCATCAATCCTATTCCCCGCCCCTCCCCTCTTATACCTCCCCACCCAGTTACTGTATTTATTCTTTTTTTTAATGAAAACTAATAAAGATTATTTTAAACAAGAACGGCCTGCCTCAGGGGAGCGTGCTTGCTCCATCCATGTTCAACATTTACACAAATGACCAGCCACTGCCAGAAGGGACAGAGAGTTTAATCTATGCTGATGATCGTGCCATTACTGCTCAAGCAGGGAGTTTTGAGATGGTTGAACAGCTCTCCGAATCTCTAGGTGCTCTTACTGCCTATTACAGGGATAACCAGCTGATCCCTAACCCATCTAAAACACAGACATGTGCCTTTCACCTTAAGAACAGACAAGCATCCCGAGCTCTGAGGATCACCTGGGAAGGAATCCCACTGGAGTATTGCAGCGCACCCAAATACTCTGGACCGTTCTCTGACCTACAAGAGGCACTGCCTGAATATCAAGCAAAAAGTGGGTGTTAGAAACAATATCATATGAAAGCTGACTGGCACAACCTGGGGATCACAACCAGACACAGTGAAGACTTCTGCCCTTGCGCTATGCTACTCTGCTGCTGAGTATGCATGCCCAGTGTGGAACACATCTCACCACAGTAAAACAGTGGATGTGGCTCTTAATGAGACATGCCGCATTATCACGGAGTGTCTGCGCCCTACACCACTGGAGAAATTACACTGTTTAGCTGGTATTGCACCACCTGACATCTGCCGGGAAGTAGCAGCCAATAGTGAAAGGACCAAGGCAGTGACATCTCCAGCTCACCCCTTGTTTGGGTATCAGCCAGCATGTCAATGACTTAAATCAAGAAATAGTTTTCTAAGATCTACAGAGACACTCGCTGGAACACCTCAGCAAGCGAGAGTCCAAAAGTGGCAAGCTCAAACCCAGAACCTCAACCAATGGCTGATACCAAATGAGAAACTCCCCCCTGGGCACACAGAAGACTAGGCAACTTGGAAGGCACTGAACAGACTGCACTCTGGCACCACAAGATACAGAGCCAACCTTAAGAAATGGGGCCACAGAGTGGAATCCACAACATGCAAGTGTGGAGAAGAGCAAACCACAGACCACCTGCTGCAATGCAACCTGAGCCCTGCTACATGCACAATGGAGGACCTTTTTGCGGCAACACCAGAGGCACTCCAAGTGGCCAGATACTGGTCAAAGAACATTTAATCAACTACCAAGCTTGCAAACTTTGTGGGTTTTTTTCTGTTTGTTTGTTTTGTTCTGTTAGAAATGTAATACAATGGTCTGGTTGCCTCTGACATGATAAATAAATAAATAAATAAATAGTAACCATGACCCAAAATATCTGCTCTGAACTTGGTTATCTGAGTCTGCACTGCCATATAATCCAGTTCAAAGCAGATAATCTGGATTGTATATGGTAGTGCAGAAAGGGGCCTAAAAGTAAGTCAGTCAGGAAGTAAAGCTGGCCACCAGAACATCCTGGAGTGGCTGAGCAATATGACATAGAAATATCCCCTCCAACTCCCCTTGCATATCATTATGATTATAAAAAAAACATGTTACATATGCACATAGAGAGAGAGTGGCTAATGCATGGGTGGAATGAAGGGCATTGTTAATGAGACTACATTAATCTTCATGCTGATGTTTCCAAACCTTGGTTGAGTTGATATTAGTCAGATTCCTATTGCTCAAATGCAAGTTGAAAGTGTCTCTGTGTCTTTGGGTGTGTGGGTTTGCAAGGTCATTCAATGTCGTCTGGAACCTATCTTCTGATGAGATCTAATTATTTCTTCAAAGTGAGAGATTTTCTTTCTCCCTAACTATGTTAATATGGTTAAATGTGTGCTTTGAGTCATCTGCCACAGACTACACTAAAGATGGCAGAACTATACTTCTTCAACTCTGCCTTCATCATCTAGTTCAGATTGATTTTTTTAAAAAAAATCACATCTAACGGTGCGAATATTCTGCGTGAAAAAAATTAAAGCAAAGGATGCCATTGGCATCATCAAGGGCAGAATGATACTGGATTTATTGCCTGCCAGATACCATAAAAGAAACTGAAGGTTGAGGCAGTGCCTTCGCTGATATATGATATCACTCAGGATACAATATAACAAGACTGGACATCTCTGTAATGTGATTAAAGGAAGACATGTAGCGTGTACCTTTTAAATTAAAACAGACATTCTAATCTGAGGTGGTAAATGACAAACTTAAGGGCCAAGGAGTATCCTCACAGGAATTTAAAATAGCAAATAGTTGCCCTTCCCATTATATGACTAGAAGGAGAGTTAAAAGCCCCTCTGAACAAACAGTATTTACAGTATTGCACTCCATGATTAATATTGTCCATTCTTTACATTCACTTCTAAACAGGAGATGCTTAATAAATTGGTTGAAATTTATTACCTTTATCTCTAAAATTCACACAGATATGTTGAGCTTGCTTTAAGCTTTCATGGCCTACAGATTTTGGAGCTCTGTAAAGATTAGTTTGGATTTGTTTTTTTAAGACATGCATTTATTTTTAAAAGCATCACATTAAAAAAACAAAATAAAAAGATTAGTCTGAGATACAAATCACCTATTTCCATTTCTATTACATTTGATGCTGTGACACACAAGGATATTGTCACGTTAAAGAAGGATTCTTTTATAGACTTACTTAGATGTAAGTCCCTTGAAGTTAGCAATAGAAAGAAATGTCATTGGTTTCAACTTTCTCAAGTAAAGTAACATTTTTTAAAACTTCCCAAGACTTCTCAAAAATGTACCTAACCTGAGGCTTATAGGCCATTTTCAAGAAGCAAAGTACTCACAAAGAAATGTACATATTTAAAAAGCCAAAGTGTTAAAATAGATTTAATTGGAACAAATACACAGAAACACTTTTAGTTAATGGACAGAAGTTGTATAAATTAAGTAAACTCTGTGTGTGTGTGTGTGTGTGTGTGTGTGTGTAGTGGAAAGCATATTAAAATTATGTGAATTTCAGGATGGTAAGGGGAAAGAGCTGGGAAGTCTCACAACCTATTATGAAGCAAGAAAAGGAAGAAAATGTAGGTGAATTCAAATAAATCCATGGAATAAAGAAATGGATTTTGTGGCTATTTTGGATGACTATATGCATTTGAAGAGGAGACATCGGGTGTTAAATACAATTCATTAAGTGTCACAGGACTGTCATGAGCTTTGTCAGATGTGAACAAATCGGGGCCTCTCTGTTACTCCATAATCTGATGAAACTTGAAAGCAGAAAAGATGGGAAATGGCATTAAGTGTCTGGTAGAAAAAAACCTCAAATAAGGAAACAATACATAGAAAAGGAAGTCATAGTTTCCTCTGTGCACACTACAGTAAGTTGTGCACTGTTTCAAAGATCTTCAATGTGCCTGGCTAATTCTACAAAAACAAAATGCTTCAATCAGCTTCAGGTCCACAAAAATAGTATCTCTGACAGTCATCATTACTGATAATCATGATTACATTCTACATCAAAATACTATATATACATACCATCTATAAGATTTTCCCCTCTTGATCAGTAGTACAGGAATGTAAGCCTTGACAAGGATGCAGTAACAATTTCTAATTGGATCTCACATAGGACCTCATCAGATGCAGCCCTTCCTCTCATTTCTACACACTTTAAAAACAGTTTACAACCCATCATACGGAGCAAAACTAATTCTACCGTGCTTCCAGTGGGACTCTGTTGGTAAACCATTTCAGAAGTCTGTAAACCATTCGGAAACAGAAGCTTCTGGACTTGGGGAACAATCTGATGCATGTGGAAATGACTGAATTTATATGTGGGTTGGAACTGCTAGATTAGTTTGTTCATTTTAGTGAGATTTAGAGAAGGTGTTCCTGTGGGTGGTCTCAAAATGAGTTTCAATGCTCATTGATATGATTGTACTTTATATATGCTGTAAACCGACCTGAGTCCCTCATCGAGGTTGAGAAGGCCGGTATAGAAAACCTCTAAATAATTAATAAATAAATTTTCCCACCCATACTCCTCTCTCATAAAACTTTTACAATAATTAAAAAATGTTTTTTCAAGTATTGCTCAATTTTGATAGATGTGCTGTGATTATATTTTCCCTGTTTTTTAGACCTAGATTTCAGACTACTTTTCAAAAAAGAAGAAGAATGCAGAATGGACAGGGACTACGCCCACCCAAGTGATAGCTCAGAATACATAGGATTACAGTAGATTGATCAAAATACATTGCATGTGATGGGGTTGAAATATTATCATTTTTTCTTAAATAGTGGTAAGATTACATTCCCTCTGTCCAACACCCCACACCCCATGGGATGAGGTCCTTAGTGCCACATTCTGGACAGGAAATGATTTTTTGGGGGTGTTCCAAGAACAATTATAGCCACATCTACAGTGCTATACAATGCAATTTCATAATGCAGTTCAACTGCATTGAACTATATTACATGAGTCTACACTACCCATAATGCAGTTCAAATTTTAAGACTCCAAAACTGGAAACACCATTGGTTTTGTTTATAATCTACAACAATGTGAGTTCAAGCACATAGTATAGCTTGTACACCCCCTAAGCAAGCCGATATAAAGGGTTCCAATTCCATTTCTTTTTTCTCTGCTTCTGAGACAGCAGGATTTTCCAAAATAAGTTTCATTGTTTCTTTTCAGGTATGTTCTATATATATATTTATTGATAATATATAACTGAGGAGAGGATATATTCTGTGCAGTGAAAAATATAATCCAATGGGGAAGCACATAATCTAAAAGACATTTTATTTTTGTGTTACACTACACTTTATGGTTCCAATGCCTCTTTAGTTATGCAATTGATTACACCAAGACAAAACATTACAGCTTCTGTTTAAGGCAAAGAACTATTAATTTATCTTTGCCAACAGAAGAAAAACAAACTAAACATATTTTTGGAGATGATACACTCCCAGGATGATAACATTAACAAAAAAAGGCTAAGAAAGATACTTCTATTTCTTGAAAGTCTGCATTTCCAAAGCATATTCATGTGCGCGCACACAAATACTCTTTTAAACACAAACATATATACACACAAATAAATACTCTTTAGTAGGCTTGTGCACAGATTCAAGAGTGGTCAGTTCCCTTCACACAATTTGGCTTGTTTGGCTTGGCTGGATGGCCATAATATTAAGAGCTCAGCTGTGACGTTTTTTCATTCATAATGGAACCACATGGCAGCCGATCACAACTCCTTCTCCCCTGTTTGGCATCAAACAGCATGCAGAGAGGCTGCCACATGCTGTTCGCACAGGGCTTCCCTGTGAGTCCTGCCTGTTGGGCCAATCAGACTAGAAGAAAGCCATCACACAATGTGTCTTCCTTAACCCTGTTGCCCAAACCCAGACTTCCTTGAAAGGAATAAAGGAAAGGATCCCAGGAAGGGTGCTTCCTTAACACTGTTCTTCAAACCCAGACTCCCTTGAAAGGAAGATAGGAAAGGGTTCCAGGAGGAGTGTTTCCTTAACCCCAGTGTTCAAACCCAGGCTCCCTTGAAAGGAAGAAAGAAAAGGGTTGCAGGAAGGATGCTTCCTTAACCCCATAGCTCAAACCCAGACTCCCCTGAATGCAAGACAGGAAAGGGTCCCAGGAGGAGTGATTCCTTAACCCCATTCTTTAAACACATGTTCCCTTGAAAGGAAGAAAGGAAATCATTCCAGGAATAGAAAGGGGAGCATCGTAAGTTCCCCATTCCTGTCAATGGGCTGGAAGTTCCTGGATCTTTTGTCTGTCTAACCTAAAACAGATTTTTCCATTAGCTGATTTTTGGAAAGCTCCTGAAAACAGGATCTCGGTCCCATCAAAATTCTGATACCAAAAACGGATCAACCTCCAGCCAAATTGCAGAAGCCTACTCTTTAGGACAAATGTGTGAGTGTGTATGTACTTCATTTTCTTTGTTGTTGTTCATTCGTTCAGTCATCTCCGACTCTTTGTGACCTCATGGACCAGCCCACGCCAGAGCTCCCTGTCGGCCGTTACCACCCCCAGCTCCTTCAAGGTCATTTTCTTATTTCATGATATTTCCACCATGATCCAAACGTTGTTTTGGGAAATTCTCTGTATTGTTATCATTGGTTTCAAATACCGTAGATGCAGATACTGTACCATCTAAATTGCTTCAGGGTCCCATCTACACTGACTATTTAATGCAGTTTCAAACTAGTATTGAAGAAAGTGGAGATATGCAGATAATATAAGGAAATATGGAACCAGTTTGAGGCCTGGATTATGATCATACAAACAAAAGAGCACTGTAGCATAAAGACTTTTCTTTATGCTTTTGAGGGAGTTTATTGTCTGGCACCACAGCCTGAAGCTAGTTTTGAATTGCATTAAAAAGTAAGTTTAGATGAGGTCTCAGAGTCAGAAACAGAAAGGAAAGAGATGTAGTAGGTACAAAACACCTAACTGGATAGAATACTGCAGCAACCTTTTCATATAGTGTAGTGTTGATACACTCTATTAGCATGATTACCAAATGGTAACAACTACTCCTACTGCTCCTAAGAAACAGCAGCATTTTGTTAATACATGCAATAATTTAAGTCTTCATTTCAGCATTTAAAAAAACACAGCTTAAATTAAAAAGGACACACAAAATTTGGAGATGGAAATGCAACAAATAAAGAGTTCTAGGTGTGAATGATTTTCAGTGTCTCACTCTCTGTCATGATAGAAATTTGGAATTTTAAAACAATCAAAGGGAAAAATGTATAGGAAGCAATGCCCTAACCCTCTTATAGTTACACCCCAGATGGCAACAACTTTCTTTGAACTAGGCTCTGTCCAAATCCCATGATCAAGGTCTAAGATCAGAGTTCCGTTGAATACGTTTGAGCATTCTGTTCCCTAGAGCCAGAACATCCTCTTGATGTTCCAAATTATACTTAGAAGCAACATGTCTTTACTTTCATGTAGGCATTTATAGAAGTATATATTTTGCAAGCAAGATAGCATAAAGCCATAAAGCAGTACTAACTTAAATGATGTCATTAATCAATTTTAGGCAGCTAAGGTAACTCAGTGAAGAAAGATATAAAAGCAGAGAGGAAAGATAGTGTTAAATGAAAAGAATATAACAATTAATTGTAGCTATGTTGGTTCCAGTCAAGATGATATTTAGATTTCCAAAAGGACTTTGAAGTCAATCTGCGCATTCCATTTGTAAATATAAAATGCAGACCATCCAGAGAAAATTTTGATTTCACTTCCAGCCAAATATAAGAGAATGGACTCTTTCCTTTGCCAAATGTGGGTGTCAGCTATCCCAGAGTTATTGTAATAATAACCTCTGCTGTGGGCAAAGCTTGGGGTAAAGTTTATGTACTTACAGTGATTATACTGCCAGCAGTGATTTAGTATAAAATTTTGAACTGCAATCACTCAAGAATGACAGTCCCCATAATCGTATTGCCCCCATGCAGGTCCTTATGTTGATCCCTATTATAGCATGTATGTTAGTAGCACACATAGCCAGACACACATACACTTCAGGTCAAGACTTTACTAGAATTGCTTTTCCTAGCATCAGGGGGAAATGTTTTCATCTTGGTTTCTCTGAAATTGCAGCTAAGCTTGGTGGCAACAAGAAAATCTAGGAGAGACGGCAAGCAACATAATCAGGTTGTTGTAGATAATCACTGCTAATTGAGAAGAAACCCAGAATTTCCACTTGTGAGTGATACATAATTTATTGCAGGTTCACAATTTGTAACTGCACAATTGATGCACATTTTATAACTATGATTCTCAATTTATTACAGAACACAACTGTTGAGTAGTCTGCCTTTTTGTAACCTTGATTTCTATTCTTCATTGTCTGTATTATTGTGAACAATTTACATAAGAGCTTATTTTTATACACACACCAACAGCCCCAATAGATCAGATCAAATCCTACCAATTCACCACAAAGTTGGCAAATGGGAGCAGCACTTTTCAGTGTTTTTTTCTAGAAACTGGGGGTAATGTAGTGTCCTCATGACCAATGTGAGATATATCTTCCATGATAGTGAACACCACATCCTATGGAAATACATTCCATTATTTAATGAAGCGCTGTATGAACAAGCACTCACATTTTGTCTGTCCTGAATCTACCACCACTCACCTTTATTCGATAGAATTGGGGTCTAACTTCATGAAAGAGCAATGGAAGCATTAAAATGAGAGCACCTCATTTATCATGGGTAACTCAAAAAATTTGCCCTATGAGGCAGAGCAACAAAAAGTATGATCTGCCATCTTCCCACATTCAAGCTGTATAGTACTTAGCTAATAAAGTTGTGGCAGAAAAATCTCACATGTGTCCCTCTTCTATATCCTGCCAGTCAAAAAAAATGCAACAATAATGTATTGCATTCATAACAATTTTATTTCATCTCAAGCCTACTGCTTTCATCCAACTGGATTGTGTTATCTAGAAGAAAAATGGAGATGAGCAAAGGAAACACATAAATATGCAATGAAAGAGACTGAACTAATGAGTGCAAGTGAGAGCACAAAGAAAACTTAAAGAGTTGCTTAAGACCTAAAACTGGCATTTATGATGGGGAAATGTAAGCTTCTGGTATCTTGAAGATGTCTCATGTAGAGACTTGATATAATCATATTAAGTACCAGCATCTGGGCTAAATAAGAGAGAAGGAAATCTGATACGTTTGCATAAAGTTTTATACTTTGAACTCTTATTATCATGAATTATAGATATATGTTAAATCAGATAGCTATCATTTTTTTCATTTGTATTTTGAATGTTGATCCTTTTAAATGGAATCTGCAAAATTATAACCTACTTATACTTAAGTCATTGGATTTATGCTTATGTATTGTTGTCTGCATGTGGCACTTGGAGTGCTTCTGTGAGCCACCCCAAGCCCCTTTGAGGAGATGGTGGCAGGGTACAAATAAAGATTATTATTATTATTAACAATCCTAGAAACAGTCACTGTAACAGATTCTGAATGTACATAGATTATGGAACAGATATGAATTAAGGAACAGATATGAATATGTTTTAAAATGAGCATATCACTAACCTGTAAATTGCTGCCATTAATACTTTACAAGAGCTCATCCCAATGGATAATATCATCATTACTGGATTTGGGCATGAGCAAGTCAAAGTTAAGCACTTTCACATCTCATTGACTTCAATATGAGAGCTGTAAGATATTAAAAAATCTGTCCTTTCATGTAACATGGTGTAACAAAATCAAGCGGCCACACAGCTTGGGCAGGGTGGTCAAACGATCCCACCGCTGCCTTCAGTGTAACAAAATTAAGGCTGACCATAAGTTGAATCAATGACCGATGTTATTGGTAGGTATAACTGCCACCACCTCAGTTTTATTGGTCTGAGGACCCAAAAGGTGTGAGTGTGTAATAGGTAAGGTGTGTTTGCCCTTGGTTCTTCTGTAACTCCTTTACTGGTTGACTGGATTTTAGAGAGATTTCTATAATTGACTTGACTTTGTTCTGAGGAGATTAACAGACTGAGGCTACACCAGTTAAAAGTGAACTAGAAAAGGTTTATTGAACTTTAAACAAATATCGACTCATAGAATGAGTGGTACAGAAACTTGATTCAGTTGTAGAGACTTAGTTGGGTTAACAAGTAGTTCCACTGAGAATAAAGCTTTTATTAACTGTGAGTTTCCTTAAACACACTGTTCTATTCTTAGAAACAGTATCTACTGGAGAACAGACCCCTATCTGTCTCACACGGAGGGCAATAAGCTCTCTCTTAAACTTCTCCTAAGTCTAAGCAGACAAAACTCTCTTTTACTGGTCCTCTCAACACAGTAAAAACCCTAGCCTTTGTCTCAATCTTATTCCCTATCCTTAAGGCTCACTTCCAAGCTTTCTTTCCCTGTCAGACTCCCACTTTAGCTTCCTCTCCTAAAATCCCATCCCTCTGTGTCTGATGTCAAGACACTTCTCTCCTCTGTCAAAACCTGACAGCCTCTTTTCCTCTCTCAACCGACTCCTCCCCTAATTGCTCTCACCAATCAGGAGTCGGCTTGACTCCTCCTCCTGCTTCTGCCTGTCTTACAAGATGACAGCCACTGTCCTTCAGGCTTCGGCCTGGTCGCCTTAAAGGTAGATTTCACTACACATGGCTTGAAAGCAGTCTACTTTGCCCAGATGTCATGAAATGAATTACAAACACCAGTAATATTAATAGCACAGCTCAACTAATTAACCATGTTCGTCTTCCACTGACATCCAGTTTATCTGCAAATAATGAGCCAAACATGATTGCTAAATGTACGTCATGAAAAACTAGACTTAAATTGTTTTATTAGTATTAGTATTATCTGTTAAATTGCTGTAAAGTTATTGCAATCTACCATCAAGAGCTGTAACTGTATACAAAACAGTTGATAGAGTGCTAAACTAAGTTACAGAAGAGAGCAGCTATTCCTAATGATATATAGAGTTTGCTCATCTTAAATAAATGTGATTAAAAAGTGTCTGAACATATCTGGTGTATAACCTCATATTTACATGCAGCTTTCATAAGTTCTTAAATACATGGTTTGTTTGGGCTTTTCTCCATTGGCTGAAAGGCAGACCTTACCATTCAATAGTTTAGAGGACCAATGGACAGAGACAGAGACAGAGACAGAGACAGAGACAGACAGAAACAGAAACAGAGAGAGAAAAGCTGCTTCCTGCATATAAAATGTTGATTTTGGACAGCAACTACCTGTGGATTTTGTGTGAAGTAGGTCCAAACTATATAGATTATCATCCTTCCCAACAGACTCCCAATTAGCCATTAAAACAATCACAATTGCACCACAACATTTGCATGAGAGAGGGTATTTGGAAGAAAAGCACAAACCTTAGCTATTACACTACTAAAAATAATTTCATCTGCATGTTGGTTCTTCTGTTGTTTTTTCCTGTAAAAGTTATGATACATCCTTTCATAAATGCAATATAATTTAGGACAAGAAAAAGATGGATTGTTTTTGCATTTAATTTTAGTGTTGGGGGATTCTCAACTGATCCTTCTGGTACTTAGCAATCTGCTTGAGCTCTTGTCACTAGAGAAATGTTTACTTGAATTTTGCAATCCATTTATCTGGGTTATAGCTTCACTGTAGCTTCAGGTAACATTTAAGAAATGTTCAGAAACCTAGGAACAGCTTAGCACATGATTTGATATGGGAATACTTTTGGTTATCTCAAATTGTAAGAGGTAGAGGACAGCCATATATGCTTATGACGCCAAAGGTTTTTGAGGATTTCATCTTAATGCTGATTTGGTCTTGTAACAAGAATTTTATGAAGGAGTTCTGCTAATATTTTGCCATTTTATATTTATTTTTGCCATTATATATTAATTAGGGGACAAAATATAAAAATGATCATGTTCATCATATTGATGATAATGATGAGCAGCATCTACTTTCCACTTTTTCTTCAAAGAATCAAAAGGAGTGCAATTTGTCCCCCTTCTGCTTTTATCTCTAGTTTAGGTGGAAAGAGCAACTACTTCAGGACTCATCTGTGAGTTTAAAATTTGAGCAGAGATTGGAATTTGAATATCTTAATTCAACACTCTAGTCCAGATGTTTCCAAAGCTTGGTCTTCATAAGATGTTGAGCTACAACTCTCCCAAATTCCTGTACAATAATTGGACTTATTGGAAGTGAAGTCCAGAAAAATGTAGGCACTCTGATTAGGGAACAACTGCTCTAACTTCTATAATACATTTTGTGTCTCTGGTCTTCCTGGAGAATCCATGTGGTCTCCTTCCAAAGCATTGAATAGGCATACATCCCATTACATGGGAGGAGAATTAGTTCATTTTTAAAATGCTACAATTTGACTGAGTAATGTGTGACATGGATGCCATGCATGAACTAACAGAAATAAGGGTAGCTGTGGTGATAGGGCCTCTTTGAGGAAAAGATGGGGCAACGCTGACAGGGGATATGGAAAAGGTAGAACTACTTAATGCCTTCTTTGCCTCAGTCTTCTCACAAAAAGAAAGTCATTTTCAACCTCAGCAAGATGAAGTGGATGAGGGATTAGAGGACATCCAACCCCAAATTGGGAAACAAATCATCCAGGAATACCGGGCCGCTCTAAACAAGTTCAAGTCCACAGGGCCGGATCAACTACACCCAAGAGTATTAAAGGAACTAGCAGAAGTAATCTCGGAACCATTGGCAATCATCTTTGAGGGTTCTTAGAGAATAGGAGCAGTTCCAGGAGATAGAAGGAGGGCCAATGTGGTCCCAGTCTTCAAGAAGGGAAAAAAGGATGACCCAAACAATTACTGTCCAGTCAGCTTCATGTCGATACCAGGCAAGATTCTGGAAAAAAATATATTAAGGAAGTGGTCTGCAAACACTTGGAAACAAATGTGGTCATAGCTAATAGTCAACACGGATTTATCAAAAACAAGTCATGCCAGACTAATCTGATCTCTTTTATATATATATATAGTTACAAGCTGGGTAGATGCGGGGAATGCTGTGGATGTAGCATACTTGGATTTCAGTAAGGCCTTCGAAAAGGTCCCCCATGACCTTCTGGCAAACAAACTAGTCCAATGTGGGCTAGGCAAAACTATGCTTAGGTGGATCTGTAATTGGTTAAGTGGACGAACCCAGAGGGTGTTTACCAATGTTTCCTCTTCATCCTGGAAAGAAATGACAAGTGGAGTGCAACAGGGTTCCACCCTGGCCTGGTCCTGTTCAACATCTTTATAAATGACTCAGATGAAGGCTTAGAAGGCATGATCATCAAGTTTGCAGACAACACCAAATTGGGAGGAATAGCCAATAATCCAGAAGACAGGAGCAGAATTCAAAATGATCTTGACAGATTAGAGAGATGGGCCAAAACTAACAAAATGAAGTTCAACAGTGACAAATGCAAGATTCTCCACTTAGGCAGAAAAAAAATGAAATGCAAAGATACAGAATGGGGGGATGCGTGGCTCAAGAGCAGTACGTGTGAAAAAGATCTTGGGATCCTCATGTACAACAGGTTAAACACGAGCCAACAATGTGATGCGGCAGCAAAAAAAGCCAATTGGATTTTGGCCTGCATCAATAGGAGTATAGGGTCTAGATCCAGGGAAGTCATGCTATTCCTCTATCCTGCCTTGGTTTGACCACACCTGGAATATTGTGTCCAATTCTGGGCACCACAATTGAAGAGAGATATTGACAAGCTGAAATGTGTCCAGAGGAGGCCAACTAAAATGATCAAGGGTCTGGAGAACAAGCCCTATGAGGAGCGGCTTAAAGAGTTGGGCATGTTTAGCCTGAAGAAGAGAAGGCTGAGAGGAGACATTATAGCCATGTATAAATACATGAGAGAAAGTCATAGGAAGGAGGGAGCAATCTTGTTTTCTGCTTCCCTAGAGACTAGGACACAATGGAACAATGGCTTCAAACAACAAGAATGGGGATTCCATCTGAACATTAGAAAGAACTTCCTGGCTGTGAGAGCTGTTCAGCAGTGGAACTCTCTGCCCTGGAGTGTGGTGGAGGTTCCTTCTTTCAAGGCTTTTAGACAGAGGCTGAATGGCCATCTGTCAGGGGTGCTTTGAATGCAATTTTCCTGCTTCTTGGCAGGGGGTTGGACTGGATGACCCATGAGGTCTCTTCCAACTCTATGATTCTATTATTCTAAACCTGGAACTTCATCAAACAGGCACGGGAGAAGAGGGGGAAAGCAGGGGGTAGAGCTGGGAGTGGTCTTACCTATTTTCTCCCAGCAAGCTCTGTCTTTGGGAATAGCCAACTATCCCTATCTTCCTCCTCCTTCCTCTTGCTTACCCCTACTTTCTGTAATCAGGAGTCAGGTAGCACCTGACACCTGAAAATTGAGTCTTCTCTCCATTGTATCACACCAACAAGATGGATTCCCACAGGTGGCCATGGAGAATAGTCATGTGCCATGGTCTGACCTCTGTGGGACTCTATTTTGCTAGCATGCTAAAACGGAGAGAAAAGTAAGGAAAGCATCCATGTGATGAAGTCCCTGTAAAGCAGGGGTCCTCAAACGAAGGCCCGGGGGCTGGATACAGCCCTCCAAGGTCATTTATCCGGCCCTCGCTCAGAGTCAACCTAAGTCTGAAATGACTTGAAAGCGCATAACAACAACAATCCTATCTCATCAGCCAAAAACAGGCCCACACTTCCCATTGAAATGCTAATAAATTTATATTTGTTAAAATGGTTCTTCATTTTAATTATTGTATTGTTTTTACGTGTTTTTTCTACTACAAATAAGATATGTGCAATGTGCAGAGGAATTCATTCATGGTTTTTTTCAAATTCTAATCCGGCCTTCCAGCAGTTTGAGGGACTGTGACCTGGCCCTCTGTTTAAAAAGTTTGAGGACCCCTGCTGTAAAGGATTGAGAGATTCAATAGCCATGGTTCCTTCTATTCTCTGATTTGTTTGTCTTCAGAAGGGCAGGGCAATGTAAAAAATAAAGGATACAAATATTCTTGTATATGCAACACAGTTTGTCAAGAAAAAAAGTAGATAAATATGTGAGGGGAAAATGGGCTAGGAAATCTCTCAGCTTGTAAACAAGTTCAGAAGACTCTATACCAAATTTTGGAGATGGAAACAATTTTGAGATACAGGTTGAATTACCCTTTTCTGAAGTGCTTGGAATCAGATATATTTTGGGTTTTGGAATTTTGGAGTGGGTATTTTGAATATTTACTGGTATATTTACAGATATGTACATAGTAAGATATCTTGATGATGAGAAACAAGTCTAAACACAAAATTCATTTATGTTTCGTATGCACATACACACATAGCCTCAAGGTGATTTTATACAATATTTTATGTATGAAACAAAGTTTGTGTACAATGAACCATCAGAAAGCAAAAGCATCACCATTTCAGCCATCCATGTGTACAATTTTGGATTTTGGAATATTTCAGAGTTCTAGAGAAGGGAGGTTCAACCTATAGTTTTTTTCTACATGTGTTTTTTAGGCTGCAAGGGTGTCCAGAATCCTTCTTATGTGTTATGCTGGTGTAACTACACTACACTGGCTTGTGTGGTGGTAACAGGGAAACTAAGGCCATGAGCAAAGTGTGAAGAAAGTCAAACATTTAAGAAATAGCCTTTTCGGAGCTGACAGATTGTATCTGTCTTCTCTCATTGTAATTGTAAGACCCTGGTAAAAGTGCAAGCTCTGATGTTAGTGCACCAACAAGATTTATTCCTAAAGTTCTGGTTGTGTTTAGTTTTTTTAAAATAAAAAGATTTTTGTGATGATCTCATAAACTTGTAGACTGCAATGCAGTCATTAAGTAGTACCAGCAACATGACTCCATGATTCAAAAATGCCTGGTGGCACATTTGGCAAAAATCTTAACCACTGAAGAGTTAGAAACCTTCAGCTTTTATACACTACATGAAAACAACACTTTTGTCTGCAAGTGCTTAAATGTTTATTTGACTAATTGGTTTAGATGTTTAATGGCTGGTTTAATCAGCTAGCTTCTTTATTATTCATTATGGAAGATGCTAAAACACTCTTCTTCCTTTTTTACATTAGCAAAATGTGTTTTATTTTTCCCTTGGCAATTACTGCTTTGAGTTCAGTTTGCTCGGCTTGTTTAGAATTTAAATATCTCCATTATTGCTACTACTTGAGTAAATTTAATAAATTGTCACTATTTTGTGGTTATTCAGAAATGTAATAATTCTACTGATAATGGCTGGGAACAAATAAAGAAGTTTTTAACACTGATCAGGGCTTATCTATGTTGGACGTGGTGTACCTTATAACAATTGGAAGCAGTTGTTTTTAACAATCAAGGAGCTCCCAGACTATGTAGCTTTACAGAATAAATTTAACTAATCCATATGACATGAAGGGAAAGGGAATATGGGCATCTAGTTGTAGTCTATTATATAATCACTGGGAACTAGACTGGTGCACATGGTTTAATATTTCCCTATGGAACTGAAAGATCTTCAGCTGATGTTCCACCATATGCTGGTAAATTGAACCAGAAACAATATCTCCATGATTTGCATTGTTGTTGTTTTTTGTTATATTTTAAAAGGAAGCTTGTGTGGGAGATATGTGAAAGCTTTATTGTCTGATGAATGACCTATAACAGTGGTAGAGCATATACTTTGCATGTAAAAGTGCTCATGCAATCTAGTGGTAGCACTAGTTTTTTTAAAAAAAACCATATGAGATTCCCATTTGTATCCTTCAAAAAAAATCCTTCACAGTAAGACAGATTTTATTGCAATCAGGACTGAAAATAAAGCACCAGTACTCCCTGGCTTTTACATCAGGATGTAATCAGTCCACAGTAGGTTATATTCCAACCTTGAAAGAGTTATGGAAGATGCTGAACCTATTTAGAGGATAGAGTTCAGCACATATCTCCTTTTAAGTCAAGAATAAAACTAAAAGCAGATTCATCTGATATGAAAGCCTTCAGTCACCGTTAGAGACCAAATGCTAGACTTAAGAGATCTGGGTCCAAGCCTTATTTTTATTATGAACTTGATGAGTAATTGTGAATAAATGAAGTTTATTTCAGGAAAGAAAAATGAAGAGATATTATAGTAAAGATGGTTGTTATTTACAACTTATTGGTTCAGTAGCTACCTCAGATTTCTATATAGTGAATGCTTTTATTCGACTGTGGTGTCCAAAAGGAGACTCAGTAAGAGTTTACCAAAGAAGAATAGAGTGGGGCTATGACTTTCCTCAATTTAGTTAACAACAGCAACCAGTGTGTAAAATCCATGGTCATCCAGCACAGGCCCCTTCTACACTGCTATATAATCCAGATTATCAAAGCAGATGATCCACATTATCTTTTTTGATCTGGTTTATATGAGTCTACACTATCATATAATCCAGATCAAAGCAGATAATCTGGATGCTATATGGCAGTGTAGAAGGGGCCTCAGTTTGAGTCAGTACTTGCAAAATGTGTGCCTCCACAAGTGGGATGAATTTGTAATTACTAAGATTTCCAGAATTGTGATGACTTGAAAAATAGCTGTTGTGAGTTCCAAATTAATCATAGTGCCTGTATAGCTATCCCATGAAGATAACAGTATTCATAAACATAATTATTCATTCAATCAGTGTTAAAACAGAACCAGAAAAAGTATATTCTTGTACTTAGAGTTGGTGGCTGAAATAGTTTTATTGTGTAAGTTTAGAACAAGACTCATTTGATAGATCTAAATGTAGCAGTGCAGAAGGGCCAGTTCGAAGATTGTAAGTGGAAACTGAGTTTAAAAAGCTAAGGAATGACTTATCTACGTGAGTTCTGAGTTTGGTGCCTGGTCTCCCATAATTTGGCAGGCATTGGTTGATGTTTGCATTTTCATATCTCAAAGATTTCACAATAGTTAAACTTTTAGCAGATGATTTGATTTCTCCATTTGCAAAACAGCTTTGGGAAACTGTTCTTGGTGTCAGGTAAGGGCAAAGGTTTAGTATACCCCTTGACTTAGCAGAAGTATGAGATGATTATAGTTTTTTTAAATTTAAATTAATATTTCCAGCACATTCTATTCTAATGTGGTTCAAAAGGTCTCTCCTGGGGCAAGCTAGTAGAGACTTTGTAGTAATCAAACAGAAAAGAATAAAATGCAAGTGAGTGTGGCTGATTCCAAGAAGGAAATTAAATGGGATGTTATGTCAGTCATTAATGTCAGTTGTGTTAGTTATTAATGTCACTTACTAGTAATCATTTAATACCAGGGAGACAAAAAGAAAATGAGAAGTGTGGCTGGAAGGGGAGTTGGAGCTGCAGTATTGACCATATTTTAAGAATTGTAATGGTATTTAATGTATTGTGTTTGTGAAATAAATTCTATTTTTGTTCTTCAGGGAATTCCTGAATTACAATGTTTTGCTTTTGGAATTAGACATTATCCATAGTTTGAATGCTCCATTCCTGGAAAAGCAATTGTTGCGTGACTAAATTATTGTGTAAAAAGCAAAACCAATCTTAGTATGTGGGGTATTTATTTTGTTTTGTAAGGAAACGGGGTTTACAGATGGGAGAAGTCAGAAGAGAAAACTATAAGAAAGGATCTTTGGATTCAATCACAGCAGGGATGGAAATATTCAACAATTCCATCCTTGCAAGTAAGAAGAAATAATCTCCTTACTTCTCTCTATGCTGGCAGAGAGAAGGGGAAGGACTGACTGGGACATTATCATGAAGTATTTGCAGATCAATCAGAATATAATGCTTTGTAGTGAACAAGTGAGGGTTGAGTATTGAGCCATGGCAGTTAAAGACATGACAAAGTGCATTATTTCTAATGTAGAACCAGCATTAGATATATCTATCTCCATTATACAGTTATATCAATTTCATGCCAATTCGATTGTCATGGCTACATACTAGGGCTGGGCAACCACGGAAAAATTTGTTTCTAAACTCGATTCGTTTTTAGGGGTTTTTTGCGTTTCGATTTTTAAAAGAATTCCGAAATTTTTCTTTAAAAAAGTTTGAAATTTACGAAATTTCGGAAATTATGAAACAATAATGAAAAAATTATGAAACAATAACGAATCGATTCGTTAATGGCGGACGCGACCGCGCAATATGCTAAAAAAACCTCCAAATGGGACAGGGGGAACTTCTGAAGCTTCCCTCTCCCTCTGTTGTTGACTGTTGGTGTGATAATTATATTTTTTTCACTGATAAAACAAACAACAACTATAAAACTTGCACCAGACATGCGGAAATAATAACGAAACGATTTCGAAACGATTTCGAAACAATTACGAAACGAATTGAAAAATTTGTTTCGATTTTTAGTTGCTCCTGAATGGTTCAATATCGCTTCGTTATAAAGAAAAATAACGAATTAATAACGAATTACGAAATTAACGAATGAAACCGCCCAGCCCTACTACATACTAGAGAAGTCTGGCTGTGATACTTAGAATACTCACCAAAAAAACTCTGATCCAATAATCGGAATTTTTTTAACGTTGAATGGCTGTCTATATTGCAGAATTAAACAGATTTACTTCTCTCTCCTCTCTCTCTCTCCCTCTCTCTCTTTCTCTTCCTCTTTTCTAAAGGTAGCTTGGTAATTCCTAAGTTTTACACCAATCTGCAGACTGCAAGCTTCTTTAGGATAGAGCAATGACAATCAAACAATATGAATACAATTGAAAGTTACCCTTTCCTAATCACCACCATTCTGTTTACATCTGACTCATTTAGCAGCTGTTGTTTCCTGGCATTTTGGAGCCTGGGTGAATCATAAAATGTTAAACAAAATCATTTTTTTGGGTAACTAAATCTCTTAGGTAGGGAGACCCAGCTGTGGCTTGTAAGCAAGGTTGCCAGGTCAGGAAAATTTGAGGTCAAGGATTTAAGCGCAAAAACACGAGGCATAGGATGACCCATGATAATGTCACAGGAGGTGGTCCCTGGTGATGTCATTAAGCATGATTCATTAAACATCAGCCACTGTCATTCAGAACATGTCATCCAAATAAAACACACCAAGTCTAGCAACTGAAAAAAAAATTTTCCTGCTTATAAATTAAATTTCTCAGTTCCTCCAATGGAGTGTATATTTAGTGAACCATACTTAGAAACCCAGGAGACTTTGAAAGCCAGAAGATCTTTAGAACCAAAAGAGCTAGGCCAACAGTGTTCAGTAGCCCCCAAAACAAAGGATGTTATTCAAACAACAATTGTTTTGCCACCTCTCAATACTGAAGTTGTTATATTTCAGCACCTCAGTTGAACAGAAAGAGATCCAGAAAATCTCAGGCTTGTACCTCAGCTGCTCTTCTATCTAGACCTAGGTATGTATCTGACAAAATATTTCAATCCACTGATACTTGAAACTGTATTTCCAAGCCTGTAGCCAGAGAGGGGAGTTAAGGGTTCAACCCCTCCCAAAAATGTGTCACATTTTTTTAATGGTTTCCTCATGAATGGGTTAACCAGTTAAAATTCATGATTAAACCAGGTTTTTTTAAATCTGACATATTTCAGGGGCTTAAATCGCTTGTAATGAAAAAAGGGCACAACACATTGAATATAATATTAAAATGGGTACACGAGAATGCATGTGGAAAAGAGGGATAAAATTCACCCACAATTATGGCCTCCACAATAATTTTTATAAGATAATACTACGTAACACCATTTTTGTTCCTGGTTTATAAATGTCATTTTCTAATTGATGGTATCATAAAAACATAGAAAAGGGTTATAAAACTTGAACAACTTTGTTTTTGTGGAATGTCTTGTAGCACATTTTGCTATAATTTTTCAATGAATATCTCCTTGATACTCAACTAATTCAACACAGTTTGTGGTAGTCACAAAAATGAGGTTTCTGGAGTATAACAACTGCTTTCAAAGCACATACTGCACAATTAAACAGGAACAATAATTTCAAACCAGGGACATTTTTTCCATATTTTTGTAATGTATTATTAGTATATAATGTCAGAACAACTAGCTAAAATCCAACCTAAGAGAAAGAATATTTGTTGGAACTGTAATGCAGTGGTTGGTTTCCTTTACCATATGTGATGGTTATGTCCACAAACTAAAAATATTTGACAAAATACATAAATAATGGAAAATATATTAAACATCAAAATAATTTTAGATCTCAAAATATTTCTATTAGGTCTCATTCATAAAATTTCAAAAGAATATGAAAGAATTTTCCAATACATGGTATCAGCAGCCAGGATACTATTTGCTAAATATTGGAGACAACAGTGGAAGGATGGAAAATGAAGCTCATAGAACTCTTCAAAATGGAAAAGCTGTCCAGATGGCTACAGAATCAGGATGAAAATAATTTCAAAAAAGATAAAGAACTGTTAATCATCTACTGGGAAAATCTAAAAATACCAACGGCTGGCTTCCAAAATTGAATAAAGTACATTGAACTGACAAAGGATTCAAGTTGAACACCAACTGATGGAAAGTATCTTCCAACATTATTGAGAATTGTCTGTACCCATGAGAATCATGTTTTGTATTTTTTCTATTTTTTGTAAATAGAACAAAATACTGAAAATAACTAAATTATACACACACACAGTCTCTGTTCTATATTCACTCTTGTACCTTTCTCCATTCCTCATATCTTTGCAACAAAAATATATATGGAAAATTTATGTGATGGTCCAGGTTGACTGCTTCCTATTCAGAAGTGTCCTCTTGGGCAGCTTCGGGACAGCGAATGGTATATACTCTCCCCTTGTCATTCTGGCCTTAGCAGTGACTGCTAAGCATGAAACTGGAGATGGTTGTCACTCAACACCTATGGGGACACTGGCCAGTAGCAAAATGATGTGATGATTTTGCTTCTTTCCCTCTCCCTTCTCCAGTTGCTTGGTCACTCTGCTTAACACAGTGACACTAAGTTAGCCGGCTAGTACGGGTGTGCACAACTAAAAAACCCTGCTTTGTTTGTCTTTACAAAATCCCTACAACCCTTGTTTTGATTCTAAAATGTTTTGAACAATTATTAAGGGGCCTGGGTCATATTTAAAATGAAGTGATGAGAAATTTGATATTTTTTTCCATTTGTTATTTTCAAAACCTACAAAACCAAAGCTATACCTGGCGGAGAAGGAAGCCCCACAGGGATTGGGGCAGCTTTTCTCCCTCCACCACCTGATCTTATGTGAGCAAGCTCTACCCTGCACTGGGCCTGGGAAGAGCTGCAGACCTAAAGGGGGAGGAGGCCTCTGGTGTGAGAGTTTCAGATCCTGTGTCTGGCAGAAGAGGAGACCTTTCTCTTTCTCTCTTTCCCACTCCCCTCAAGGCAAGCCACATAAATAATAATAATAATAATAATAATAATAATAATAATAATAATCTTTATTTATACCCCACCATCATCTCCCCAAAGGGGACTCGGAGTGGCTTACATAAGGACAAGCCCAGTGATACATTACAACAACATAAAATATAACCAACAAAATAACATCAGAATAAAATAAATAAACCAATCAGGTAAAATAAACAGTACAAAATAACATAATGAAAAATAAAACACAGTGGGTGGGCCAAATGCACATGCCTGGGAGGCCCAGCTGAAGGCCACAGGCCCTCCCTCATTAGGGAGAGAGGGAGAGCATCCAGGGCAGGGCCTGCTTGCAGTCCTTGCCAGGGCCTACTCCACCAGGCAAGTGGTTCTTAAATTGGGTCATATGTACAGATTTAACAAAACACTTGTGATTTAAGACCCTCTTAGAATAGAAAGTAGGTTTAAACTGGTGTTAGTCTCCTTTAATATAAGAGACTTTGGGCAGGGCAAGGATTTCCTGGTTTTCAGATATTGTTGTTTCTCCTGATTAATTTTTTTTTAAAAAAAAAAAATACTAACCTTGTGATGAATGCAAGACAAAAGTATTGCCAGCTCTTAACTTTCCACATGTGATTGTAATGGAGAGGCAGAACTCTAAATGGGATGGCTGACAATATAAGAGGGGCAATTCTCTAATCTTAAAGGGATGGCCACCCATGCTTTCCCCTCTCAATGTGTTGAGGTGGTATATTAAGAAATATACAGGATATGAGGGAAATGATAAGTCTCAGCTGATGTATCTTAATGAGAGTGCTGGAGATCAGCATAAAGTGCTGGTTTTAAGTATGTGAATTAAGTGACACTACATTGCAATGACTTCAGAAAAGACAGGCATGGATGATAATAGACATGGAGAAAAACATGAAGAAAGGTTGAAGGATTTGGGCATGTTTAGCTCGGTGAATTGAAGATAGAAGTGTGACAAGTTTGCACTCTTTTAAATACCTCATCGGGCTGTCACAGAGAAGAGAAGGAAGACCTGTTTTCAACTGCCCCAGAGAAAAAGGAAGGCCAGTTCCTGAGATCTGAAAACTCTACTAATGAATGTAGCTGAGGTTCCAACATACCCATGATATTTATTTACCCTGAACCCAGTGTAAATATGAATTGGATAGATGAAGTATAAGGAACACAGTGTCTTGCCACCTGTTACTTTTTACGGCAAAAATGTATCAGAAAATATATAGTTGAGAAATACAATACTCCATATACTTATTGTTTAATGTTCAATGAGATAATTAATACTTTGATATAAAGAAAGCCTGGAGATATTTTTCATTTCTTTAAGCAAACATGATTGTATAGCATCTCCAAACACAACACATTTGGAGGCACTAAGAGGATTTCACAATGTAGGAAGATAAATTGTTTTTTATTCGATATTCTGCAATTAATTCAGCATGTATCTGAATTGAGAACTTTGCAACATGTTATGTAATAACATAGATAGTTGAAAGCTTGATTAATATTGTCAACTTCTGTTTCTTAGTGTCAGCCAGAATGTATATTGTATTCAGCTGTAAGCAAACACCATATATCTCTACATTAAATTCTATTCCAGCACTGAGAACATAACAGTTTCCATACCTGAGGTGACTGTAATGAATACACAAAAACATACATACTGAGAGGACATAGCCAATCATAGAAATAGAAATTGGAACCCTAAGGGAATGGATACATATTCAGAAATGAAGTTGTACCCACTCTCTTTTATTCCTTACTCAGAGGACCTTGAAATGAAAAACTGCAACTGTCATTATGGATGTCCAGCAGCAAATTAAAGAAGTTGTTTAGACATATGGAGAGAGAAAGAGATTGAGAGGGAGAGAGAGGGAGAGGGAGAAATATTAAACCAAGCCCTAACCTACCAGCAAATGTATTGCCTTTCTAAATAATTGCTCTATGATGAGAGTAGTGATGTGAAAATCTCTTTCTATTGATTTTTTGTACTTCTCTGAATCCCACCTATGTTTCATTCCCATCTTTGTTTTGTAATGGATTGTTACTTTATGTTTCCTTTCATGTACAGAAATGTATACAATTTTAATATAAATATTTTAATATATATTTCCCCAATGTCTGCAATTATTTGTGCAATCATCTACTTTATATAATGTTGCTACACTAGCAGTAGTGTGTTTCTGTGTGTGTTAAATTATGCATATTTTAGACATTCAGATTTTGAAACATTTGCTTTGTATTTTATGTAATTTATTTTCAGAAACACAATGAAAACCTCACAAATGTCTTAATGTTCAACACAAGATGTACATTTTCTTGCAACAAGTCTGTGGAGATACAAAACTTCCATTTTCATCAAGACTGTTGGGTCCAATTTTCATTTCATACCTAGCTGAAACAGCTATTATGTTCTTACTAGAATTAAGCTTCACTTTGATTTCCATCACATCATTTAACAAAAAGAAGCCAAGCACCTGCAAAATGGTGCCTCCATGTACCACCCAAAGATGGTGGTTCAGAACAATATATGGTATTGAAAAGATTCCAATAGGGTCAATAAAATCACCAGGATCTCACTCCCTTTGTCCAGTAGCCAGAATAGATTATCCACCAAAGTGCTCAAAGTGATTCTCATTCCCCACTGACAAATCCCAAAAGCAAGACTGAAGTAGATAATTGGTCTCATCCATCGAGTGGGTGTGACTTCAGTTTAATTAAACTGCTTACATAACAAAACAAAACAAAACAAAAAAGTAGTAGATTTTTGCTGTTATCTATTTGCAGAAATTCACAGTCCATCAAACACCTTAGAAATGATTACATATTCATTGAGATGCAATTATGGGTTTAGATTCCTTCCCAGCAGAGTAACTCATTACAAAAGCTTAAGGACTTGTCTTAATTGCTTCTCTATATATTTCAGTTGTTTAAGTTTGAAAATAATTTTCAATTTTGACCTTTTTGTATTACTGTTAACTTTAGCCCTTCAAAGAGAAGCAATTAAGAAAAATGCTTACAAATGGGTTATTGAGTGTTATAACTAATGAGGGCCAAAAGCTTATAAAAGAGAGCGAAATGAGGTAACAAGCCATCAATACACTAGTTTTGATTAAAAGTCATCTCCTATTCAAAAAGTGATTATTGTAATAACTGCATATTTTATAGATAGACAGATCATGTTGTAATGCTGTCTCAGTCCCTGTGACGATGTACAAAACACATCTATGCCAAAGTTGGTATATTGGATAATGGTAAGAACTGTTGGCTTGGCATAAGTAAAAATGCAAGTACTAAATAACTTACTTGAGCTCTGATAGCCTATTCTCCCTAATTTGTCCAGCAGTGAGAGATCCTAGAGGGTGTCAGTTTAGAAGCTACTTGGGTACATAATTTCTATGTGATCCCTGTTACTTTTAAGTGATCTGGTCCTCCGTCCCATCTCTAGTCAGGCCATATCCTGTATGCCCGAACCTCCAATGTGCCTTAAGGGGACCATCACCAGAGGACCAAAGGGGAGTATGACTTCCGTACTTGTAGGACCAACACCCATATTTCCACTAACCTACATCCAACAAAATATGTCATCTTTAGAAATTTTCTAAGTCCTCCAAGCAATTCTATCATATGCTTCTCTCTGAAGAAATCTTAGGGTCTCATTGGAAGGCCTAAAAAAATCCTTGAAATGATCTATCAATTTTCTATGTACTCCAGAGCAACTCTATGGTAGCTTTCATAGGAAGTCATGCATTGCAATATGATTTACTATCTTACACAGTTTCCTGTCTCCACAGAAAGTTTAGACACACATTCTGTATTTCACCATCCCCCAAAAAACTGAATCTTGTCCCATGATGCCAAATCTCCATCAGGGATAGACACCTCACTGTCTGCCATAAGTCTCCCGCCACGTAACTATGTTTCCATTGACAAATTTCACAATAATCCCCCTATAACCATATGCCCTGCCTCCAATCTCACAATTGAACTTAAACTAGACAACACAGGGCCTCCAAATATGGGGATATGTCTAGGTGCTCTATCAGTCCCCACTTTGCTGCTCTTGGTTATGAATTCTCCCATGGCCTTGTTAAACATGCATCTAATTGTGTCCATATTTTCTGGGTTGCATACTCTAGCTATGTCATTCTAAAAGTTGGAACCACAGAACCATAGTTTTTTTGGGGGAAACACCATGCCAGGGATAGGTCTTGAAACCCAAGTGAAACTATGGAGAATAAATGACAACATCTTGTTAAGAACTTCAGGCCAATTTCATTATTAAATGGTGATTATAAGTTATTTGCAGAAATATTAGCAAATAGGTTAAATTTAATCGTAACTAAGATTTTACATGAAGACCAAGCAGGCTTCCTTTCAAGCAGGCAGTTAAACCAAAATCATAAGAATACTTTGAATCATACTAGAGGTTGCTGAACAAGACTCTTACAGAGAAGTCGTGCTTTTATTTATAGATGCAGAGAAAGCTTTTAATAAAATTTGTTGGGAATTTATAGAAAATGTATTGGTTTGCTATGGGGTGGGTCAGCAATTTTAAAGGGCAGTTGGTGCTATTTATTCAAAATAGCAGGTTCAACTGTTCCTCCCTGATAGTCTCTTTTTCAGCTACCTCCTCCTCTTCCTGACCCATTGTCCTCACACTTGCACAGATATTTGTCTTAGCATGTTATTTATTTTTGTCAGTGCATGCAAATGTTTAAACATTTTCAAATACTGCAAAAGGCCTGGCACATGATGCTGGCTGGCATGTCTGCTCCCAGCCCCACCATTTCTACTAGAAGTTGTGGGTAAGTCAGATGTTTGTAACTCTAGGACAGCCTTTATATACAATGGTGCAATGAAAGAAGTGTTGCACCAAAAAAGGTGGCTGCCTAGGTAGTAGAAATGGTCAACATTTTCTAGTATTACATCATTAAGCTATATTTTTGACATTGCAAAGGGATTGGCTGGTGCCTGCTGGTTTTCTCGATGTTAAAATGAGAGGACAAGCTTTTCATATCTTCTGCAAAGGTATTTAAGATGGATTTTAAGTCTTCCTCTGAATGAACACGGATGACTGTTATCATGAGCATATTGGAGTTCTGTAACGGAAGTTGTTGTGACCTTTCTTTTGGCTTTCATCCTGCTGAAATTAAAGACCTTGCCATCTGTCGATTAGGTGGTTTCCACACCAGTGGGGAGCTTCCCTCAATGAGTTATATAATAATATCTATGAAGATGGAAAATAAGTTTGGGGCAATAACACATCCTTGTTTGACACCTGATCCCACTTTAAAATGGGACACTTTGGGAGATGTTGCTGCCCACTACTGTTGTCATCATGGAGGAGCTGCAGGATGTTCACAAATTTATCAGGGCAATTGGTTTTTGAGAGGATGGTCCAGAGAGCATTGCACTTCATGGTGTGAAAGGCTGTCATGCAGTGAAGATCATATCTACTGTTCCTCTGGGACAGAAACCATTCTGCAATTCAAGGAAGATGTCTTCTGAAATAAGCAAAAGGAATTTATGAGGCTTCTTGTGAGGGTTTTTCTGGCAGAGGCTAAAAGGGAGATTCCTTAATAGTTTCCACAATCTGTTCTTTTCCCCTTTTTGAAAGGGTGATGTTAATATTGTCCATGAAGTCTGCTGGGATCTTCTTGGTCATCCACACTTTTTCTACAAGCTGGTGGAGTTGTTATGTGTAACGATCCTTGTAACAAGACAATAACCTGGCTTCCGAATTTTAAACCTGCTGAAGCTTCCAACAAGTTTTCAGAGACAGTAGGCATGTGGTGGCTCTCACCTCTCCAAGGACCATGTTCACAGTATGAGGTTGCACAAATTGAAAAGCATCCAATAATACAAAACAAGCAGGAACTAAGGTTACATCCACTGGTCCTGTAACAACTATAGCATCCAAGTCAGAGCAGATCGAAGCAATTTTAACCATGAAGTGCTGTGCAAATTGTTCACAGTGAGTTGCCAAGGGCTTCACATACTGCTCACAGGGGGCAGAATTTAAAAGGTCTCATCTAGCTTCAGGTTTCAGTAATACAACCCAGGTCACCATGCTCATCCAAGATCAGGTCCTGGATCAATTGTGTGTTTCCATTTACTGACCTGGCATTAAGCAAATGATCTTAGAAATTGGCTGACAGAGCAATCTACCAGCAGCGCTGCTGTAGTGGCTAAAATCGGCTGGCAAAGTCATCAAGAAATGGGTCAGTGAAAGGGCAGAATGCAGGAGAACAGAGTTGCATGAGAACCAAAACTCCCGCAAACCCAACGATGCTGACATAATAATAGAACAAAGATAGGCCAGGATTTGAGATACTGAGATCTAAGATGCATCTTGACTGTAGAATTAATTTAATTTGACATCACTTTACCGGCTATGGCTCAATGCCATGGAATCATGGGAGTTATAGTTTTATAGTCTTAGCCTTTTCTGTTAAAGAATGCTGGCACCTTACCAAACTACAGCTCCCAGTATTCCATACCATTGAGCCATAGCAGTTAAAATGGTGTCAAGCTGCTTTAATTCTGCAGTGTAGATGTACACCTGGCTACTGGAGAGAACTCTTTCTCCTTTAGTACTTAAAATAATCTAAAGAGATCCTTCTGTTACTAATGAGATATTATGTAAGGTTGTTTAGAGCAAGGTGTTTAGTATTTTATTATCTGTACTTTTTTCTTTTGAATGTTAACTGGCTTCAATGTATCAAAACTGTTCCTAATTTTGCAAGACTTCATTGTGTATTTCAAAATATTATGTGTTTTATAGCCAGCCAGAATATTGATGCAACAATGGCACCCAACTTTTTCTTGCATCAAATTCTCTAATGGACCAAAGTGTATGCCTTCATTGTCATTCACCTTCTTTCTCTCCCCTTCTTTCTTGGTTTTTTGTGTACTGACACTGCTAAAATTCCACATAACTAAAAATATACTTACTTTTTCTGCTACAATTTCTTAAAAGAAATTCTGCTTGTCATAATTTATTTTAGTTATTTCATTAAGCCAAGGTAATCAAATTCTTACTTACCTATGATAGAAGACACACTTCATCATTTAAATGGTATTATTCCACTAACATTTACTTAACTTACATTCCATAACAATAAATGTTGGTTTTAGAATGTAAAAACAATGATGTTATCCCCTCACTAGATTGCAATGGCATCATAACTTAGTGATCTTTTCTTAGATCACAGAATATCATTTACAAGTACAGTAACCATTTGTGGCTGGTTTCTTTTAGAATGAGAGTAGCCCAAGGTTTTATGGTCTTGAAGACAGTTTACATATATTATTTATTATGAGCAGACCTCATTTCTTTTTCTAATAATTATAATCCTGTAGGATAATAAAAATAATATTGCACAAGGATTGTTTCATCATTAATGAAACAAGACTGTTGGTTTCCTCAAAAATACTGTTGTAAAAATAGTTGACAATCTGACATTAAAATGTCTTGGTCTATAGTCCAGTGTACTGTACATTTATATTCATTTAAAGTAATTAAATGCAATTTCTGAAACAATAAAATTAAAAAGTGAATTATTATAAACTAAAACTATTCATTAATTATGTTCCATTGAAATTGTTTATATTCTAGCATAAGCTCTTACTTTATCTTCAGCTTGCAAGGTTAGTCTTAATTACAGTATAGATTAATAGCTGTTGAGATAGTCCTACTTTCAATGTAATATGAACATAAATTAGCCTGATGTGTAGGAAATAGATACATGATTTTTGATGAATGTGTGAGGTTAATGTAGAGACATTAAACCTCACGCATGCAATATCCTCACATTTGCACATTACTTTATTCTTCAACCTAACAATTCATCCTACAAAGTCTAACCAGGAGTTTGCTGTGAAGAGGCCAGAAATCAGGGCAGCTCCATCCAGCTCTTCTGTTGCCTGACTGGCCTTGTGAATAGACTGCAACCCAAGGCCCATTCCATCTGGGTGCAACTCAGCATTCTCCAAGGAGGGAGCAGTATAAAATTAAGTCTACAAGGCCTAGGAAGAGGCCAGAAAGCCTGGGAGGACTTCTTTTATTTGAATGTATGTTGTGTATTTTTTGTTGTAAGAACAGCATATTGAGTGGATTCTGGTTGCTCTCGGACTGTTAGACCAGCTGGTGGTGAGAGAGCCAGCTGATGGACTGGGTAGTAGTGACAGAGCCACCCAGAACCATCTAATTGTTTACAAGGCAGCCCCTGGTGGGAGTAGGGTGGTGTTGTATTAGCTCACTAATCAGCCAGGTCGATTAGGAATATACCCATTAACTGTGTGTTGTTATATCAACGTCTTATCATTTGTCTTTTGTATTTTCATTTTTTTTTGTTCTTGGCTGTCTCTTTGGCCCACTATTGTTTGTTTTTATTTCAATGGTTTCAGAACCTGGGGTGGCAATACAAGTCATACAGAGCAGAGGGAGATACAGCGATGGCATGCCGTTAAAGAGGAATGAGAGAAAAGTGTTAAATACCTATTTCATTTTCCAGGTACTTTGCCAACCTGGGGAGCTTGGAGAGTGAACTAGACCATCCACAAAACCTCACCTTTCTCTTAATTAATGCCAAGTGAATGGAAAATAAGAATCCTATAATCTATAATCTCCTCAAAGATGAGGGAGCTGACCTGGCATGATTCACTAATACTTGGCTAGGAGAAGATAATGCTCCAACCTGGGCCCAGGCCCTCTCAGCTGAATAGTGCATCAGTGAGCAGGTGAGGGGAAGTATGTGTGTGGGGAAGGGGGAAGAGAGTGTTGCTGTGGTCTACAAAGACCACCTTGATCATATAAGATTACCTTGTTTGGGAACTGAATCATACTGAATATGTGCACCTGAGTCTGAAAACCAAGGATAGACTGGGAATTCTGTTAGTGTACCAACCACTGCCTAACAGACTGGCAAAGCTCACAGAACTTGTCTTGGAGGTATTGTTGGAGTTACCAAGAGTTTTGCTTCTGGGTGACTTCAACACACTACTGTAGGCTATTTTGTCACGTGCAGCTCGGGAGTTCATGGTATCCATGAAAAACATGGGCTATCCCAATTGGTTTCTGGACCAGTCCATTCATCAGGTCATACCTTTGTTGCAATTTTCAGCTCAGAACATACGAATCTGTGTGTGTGTGTGGGGGGGGGGTGTAATCAATACCTCTGAGTTATTATGCATAGATCATTTTCTGATCTGTATCATAGCAACAATCTACCCCTGAAGGGGTGGAAGACCTATTAAAATGGTCTTCCCTTGAAGGCTAAGAAATCCTCTGAGATTGCAGGATGCCTTAGAGGATTCTATGGCTGGCATCACTGATGATCCTGTTGAATCCCTGGTTAATAAGTGGAATCAAAATCTAACCAGGGCTATTGACACAATCACTCCCTAACATCCTATCTGACCCATTACAAATCAGGCTCCCTGGTAGACAGAGACCGTCAGGGAAATGAAATGAGAAAGATGACAACTAGAGCACAGATGGAGGAAATTTTTATATAACAAGATATGGTATAGAGGGCAGCTCTGCTCCTGTAAGGTGGCAATACATGCAGTGAAGAAAGCTTTCTTTTCTGCACACAGATATACATCCAGCTGAGCTGTTCAGAGTACTGAGAGACTTAACTCAGGTACCCTCTCCTCTGAACCCATTATTAGAACCTCCAGTAGCACCTTGTGATACTTTTTAATAATCATTTCACGGATAAAATCTCTAGCAAAATTGCTGACATAAATTCTGTCACTGGAGCAGAAAACAACAACAAGGTGTCTAGCAATGCTGTGAGTGGATTATACTGGATCAGTTTCAATTGATGAATACTGTTGATGTGGATAAGCTGGTGGGGCAAGTAAGGAAGAAAAGTGTTTTTTTTTTATTCTTGTCCCTCTTGGCTGGTCATCCAGGAGGAGATGCAATTTGATCTCAAGTACAGCTAATTATTAACGCATCTCTTAGGAAGGACAATTTTCCATCTAGTTTAAAATAAGCAGTAGTTATATTACTGCTGAAAAAGCCCTCTCTGGATTCCCTGGACCTTAATAATTACAAATCAGTGTCTAACTTCCCTTTTTTGGGCAAGGTTATTGCAGGCAGTCTTGGATCACACACTTCCTTGACCCATTTCAAACTGACTTCAGAGCAGGATATAGAGTTGAGACTGCTATGGTTACACTAGTGGGTTATCTTTATCTCAACACTGAGAGGGGCAGTGTGTCCCTCTTGGTGCTTCTAGACATCTCAGCCGCTTTCAATACCACTGTCATGGTATCCTTCTGGAATGCCTGGAGGGGCTGGGAATCAGAGGCACTGTGTTGGAGTGGTTCTGGTTGTACCTCTCAGTCAGGTTCCAGACGGTAGTGCTTGGAAATAGCTGCTCTTCCAAAAAAGGAGCTGTTATGTGGTGTCCCCACAAGATGACATTCTATCTCTAATGCTTTTTAATCTTTATATGAAGCCACTGACAGAGATCATCCGTAGGCATGGGGCAGGGTGTTATCAGTATGCTGATGTCACCCAAATATATTTCTCCATACCCTCAAAAAACAGTCTCTGCTAGGGATACCCTGCCTCCTCTGATTGAATGCCTGTAGGAGTTAACGGGCTAGAAGAGGAAAAACAAACTGAATCCAGACAAAATAGAGGTGCTTGCCATCAACAGTCCTAATCTGGGGATAGAAGTATGTCTACCAGTCCTGGATGGAATTATACTCCCCCTGAAGGACTGTTTTCATAGTTTGAGAGTGGTCCTGGATCCCTCTCTTAAATGTCAGCCCATGTAGATACGACGGTCAGGAGTGCTTATTGTCAGCTTTGGCTGATACACCAGCTGTGCCCCTTCCTAGATTTGAAGAATCTAAACAAAGCAATGCATACACTGTTAATCTCAAGGTTAGACTTCTGCAATGAGCTTTACATTGGGCTACATTTATACTAAGTTCAGCAACTCCAGTTGTTTCAAAATACGGCAGTCAGATTGGTCACATGAACATCCAGGAGTGCACAATTAGTTTCTAAGTAAAGTAATAATAAAAATAACAAAACTATTTATATACTGCTCTATCTCCCCTAGGAGTCTCAGGGCAGTTTCCACATAGGCAAAATAACACAGAAACATACAGAGTAGCCATTTAAAATATAGACATAAACATTATTAGCACAAACATATACATTAAAACCAGTTTCAACACTATTCTATCATGCAAAATAAGCTACCAAGGGCCAGAATTTCAAAGTGTGCCTAGACAGTTAGAAAGGGCTGGGTCGAGACTAGTACAGAGTGTTGGTTTTGACTTTTAAGGTCCTACATGGTTTGGGTCCAGGTTACCTACAGGACTGTCTTCTCCTGTAAAATCTGCCCCAAACACTGTGGTCCTCTGGGGGGCAGCTACTCCAACCCACCAGAGCCCAACTGGTAACCATCACCAAGAGGACTGTGGAATTACCTGCTGGAAGAGATCTGACAGCTAAATAAGTTCTCGGAGTTTAAAACACATTTGAAGACCTATCTGTTCCGGCAGGCCTACCCAGTTTCAATAATGAATTTTAAACTTGTGTATTATGTCTGATCTTTGTTCTATGTATTTTGTAAAACTGTGTTTAATGTGTGTATTACATTGAATGTTTTTAGATGATTATGTATTTTTAGCAATGTGAGAAACTGAGTTACTTCATGTTCTTGATACACTGTAGGCTTGGTTCAAATACACACTATATCCCATACAATTCCTCTTGAAAATATTTATAGCTGCTGGAAGACATCTTACCTGGTAGGAATATCAGAGTCAGCCAAGGAACAACATCTCTTCATTCATTTTTGGATGTGTTTTAAGCTCTGCAGAATTCTCAAGACATATGCTACAGCAAGAAATGACATGACTGTAACTACTTTATCACACTAGAGACTGAATCCACTTTAAATCTGGTTTCTGCCTCCTGCAGAATTCTGGGGTTTGTAGTTCAATGAGGCTGTTAAAGGCTCCTCCCTAAACTACAAGCCCCAGAATTCTGCAGGAGGCAGCAAGGATGACCCCTGGTGACACAATGGGTTAAACCCTTGTGCCAGCAGGACTGAAGACCGACAGGTCAGAAATTCAAATCCAGAGAGATTGTGGATGAGCTCCTTATGTGAGCTCTAGCTTCCCATGTGGGGACATGAGGAAAGCCTCCCACAAGGATGGTAAAACATCAAAAACATCCGGGCGTCCCTTGGGCAACGTCCTTGCAGACGGCCAATTCTCTCACACCAGAAGCAACTTGCAGCTTCTCAAGTTGCTCCTGACATGAGAAAAAAGCATCCGGATTTGAAGTGGATTCATTCTCTAGTGTGATGAGGTCCTTTGATGGTATAAACCAGTAGGAGTGTGATGGTATGAACATGACATGGGGATGCATAAATGGTTACAAGTGGTGTAGAACCACTTTTAATGAAGTTCTCATATTCATGTTGTAGTTTCCAAACATTTGAACTGGGCTAGAGAATACATGATTAAATTTAGTCAATTATTCAAAGAAATAATGAAATGTTTTGGAATCAGGAGGCATTAGGGTGCTTCCAGATGGAGGGATTTTATACTTTGGACCTAAACCAATCCAGCTGCGTGACACCTACAAGCCAAATTGAGACTGTGATGATTCCAAGAGCTGATCCTTTCTGTTCAGAATAAGCCAACAGCATCAGTAAGGGGAAGGACTCTCCAAATCCATGCTTGCTCTTGCTGTTTCTGTTCCTACTTCTTCTTCCTCTTCCAACCTTCCAAATTCTTCCAGCATTCAGAATGTTATAAAAAAGTGGGGAACTATTTTGTTGCAAAACTTGTGTACTTTTCACAGAGCTCAAGACTCATTGAAGTAGTTCCACACGTGCCCCTCTGTTGATCAAAATCCTTTCCCTATGTCCAGATTGGACACTTGTTTTACCATAGTGCAAGAGCATTGCATGGGGGATAGAGGAATCATGCAATGCAGAGATGTGCTTCATAGTGCAGAATCCTGCATAACATTGCTAAATGCATTATACTACCTCTAATACATCAGTTCATAGAACAGCACTACTGCCAAAAGTTATTTTTTTAGCATTTCTAAAAAGGTGGCTTTACCCTGGGGTGCCCCAGATCAGCCCTCTGTGGTGTATAAATGGTAGCAGGAAATTTAATTATTTACAGCTTTACCAGAATCACCAAACCATCATCTCTCTGCCTGCCCCGGAATTATGTAGACATAACTTGGCAAATGAAGAATTCAGTTGAACATTATGTATACTTAGGATGCATCATGCAACTTTTATATACAATTTGTATACATTAGGGACCTCTTCATGCAGGGCTAAAAAGCCCCATTTTGGAGCTTTTAGCCGGGACCTGCTGGGGGTCATCAGATGGCCCCACTTCCATTCCTCAACAGGCCCCACTTACATTCCTCCCAAAGTGGAGGTGAAGCATCAGAAGGTGCTCCCTCCATTACAAAAGGGAGAAAAGCAATTTTCCAAATAACCATCTAGTAATGCAGGCCACTGAAGTACAAGTGGGCATAATTATCAAGCCCTCAGTTTGATGACAACACAGATATAGTTGGCCCTGTCACAATGGATTCAGTCATCCATTGCTTGAAAATATTCCCTCCCTCACCCCCAAAATGAACTCAACAAAGATAAAAATGTGAACCTTGATTTTTTCATTTTATCCAAGATACACTATTTTTCTATTTCATAATATACAATGGGACATGAACATCCAGTGATTTTGGTATCCACAAGGGATCCTGGAACCAAAGCCCAATAGATGCCAAGGACTCATTGTATAGCATAAACTGTTTTGGAACTTTGCTTTAGTCCCACATCTACTTATATTTCTGATGCAGCTGACGGGAATACATAGAGGATGTCGGCAAGCTATATTAACAACATGAAATAGAACAAGGCCCTTGCATAGTGGTTTATTTATTTCCATGTTTAAGTATTGTAATATTTTCTCACATTACAAACCTTCTTGTTTAGAAGAAAACATTGCAAAATCATCACAGGTTGTCTGAAATCCAGATAATTTTGGCCAGAAATCTGTGTATCAGAGAAAATGCTGGACGTATGAAGCAGCCCTGTTTGGATTGGGATCAGGCATGAACAGGGAGAAAAATGTGTACTCACCAGAAATAATCAGAGCAGGAAAAACAGTAAGAACACCCCTATTCCCAATTTAGTTTGATGCAGTGACAAACCAAACTAGCTATCACTATCAATTTGCATGGCTTATCGATTTAAATTCAAATTCAGATTTCCAACCCAAACAACTGGCTTTTAACCTCTTTGGCTCTGGTTTCACTTGAAATGTCAACAACATCTGTCCACTGAAAGATATTGAGAGACCAATACTGGCAGGGTCCAGGTATTATGTACAATACAGGAAAAATGAAATAGTTGCAATGATGTTTTCTGTAGATTATGGATTTCAGCCTAAGAACACAAAGTGAACAGAGTATGTGGCTATACTATTGACAGAAGAAACTAGCTAGTCTGTGTGTGTGTGTGTGAAGGTACACAATCTATACCCTGTTGTTAAGATGGCAATAGTTTGGCTTCTACATCCAGCTTATTCAGCCCTTCCTGCCCTCCACCAATCTCCCAAAACACCAACCCCACTAAAAAAGTTTAAAAAATTGGTGTAATTTTGGGACAATGTTTGCCCTATGTAGAAAGATTCAAACACATGAAAATATGCAAAAGCAGCCTCTCTGATAAGAAATGCATTCTTATATTAATCTAGAAAAAATATAAAGGGATGATGATGATGATGAAGGCAGTGATGGTGGTCATGATTTCACTACTCCCCCCCCCCCCCAAAAAAAACCAGATCCCAGAGTAGCTTACAAAAATTCAGATTGTAAACTAGACTTACAGTCCTGTCCTGAATGTGTAAGAGCTAAGCAGAGCTGTTAATAAGAGGATCTCTTAGAAGGTTCCCATAGCATCTCCATATATTCAATCTGTCTTGATAATATATAAGAACAACATTCATGAAGCACTCTTTTGTAAGCTCATTCATTGAAAATATGAAATTATTTGGTGCTGCAAAGACCCTATTGCATTAGATCTATTGCATTAGATCTAAATCTATTGCATTAGATTTTAAAACGGTAAAATTAGGCCTTTACTCCATATCATTTTAATCCATACTAATGGTAAGTCAGTAACTTTTGAGCAAATTGTTTGCAACAGTTGTTGTTTATTTGCTTACGACTCTTCATGACCTCATGGACCAGCCCACGCCAGAGCTCCCTGTCAACCATGGCCACCTCCAGCTCCTTCAAGATCAAGGCAGTCACTTCAAGGATACCATCCATCCATCTTGCCCTTGGTCAGCCCCTCTTCCTTTTTCCTTCCTTTTCCCCTGCACAGTTATCTTCTCCAAGCTTTCCTGTCTTCTCATTATGTGGCCAGAGTACTTCATCTTTGCCTCTAATATCAACTGAATTAACAATTAAAATGTAATCCGTTATAAAGCTCGACTTCCAGTCTACAAATGTGATTAAGTTTCTACCTGCAATGATTTCTATTCAAGTGGTAGATTCATTAGCATTCTTTAAAAATGTATTTGCCAAAATGTGCATGAGTATGTTCAAAAACAGAACCTATTTGGAATACGAGAACCTGAAAAAGTCTCTCCTCATCAACATTTGGCTGTGAGATTTTGATTAAGCAAGACTTTGTCATCAACAGCTCATTTCTGAAAGAATGTGATTCTATTAGATGCTAAAACTAGCAGTGTCAAATTAATTCAGTTTGACACCACTTCAGCTGACATTGCTCAATGTCATGGAATCCTTGCAAAACTACAACTCCCATGATTCCATAGTATTTAGCCAAGGCAGTTAAAGTGGTGCAAAGTGCAGTCATTCTGCTGTGTAGATGCATCTTGTTGTGACAAGGTAACTAATTAAATTAATCTGTAACTTTACTATTCAATTGTCCTGGAGGACTTATTCTAGAGATTCTTAGAGAAGTGTTCAAATCTGTGAATATCAAATCTGCAAAAGTTAAACCCACACATGTGGATAGTTGAGTATATGTAGATTTTCATGTTTCTGTTAGATTGTCTATGTTTTTCTTGTCCTTAGATGGTAAAGATATGATTAATGATTGTGATATGATTTTTCAGTATGCTTGAGTGATTTTATTCATCATTGCTATACGTTGCTTGTAAGTAGAGCTCTCTGCTAAATGTAAAATAATAACAAATGCAGACCAATCACAAGAGAGGTAATAATATTTGTTTCAATGTTTCAGTCTTTTTCAGCAACATCAGCACAAGCATAATCCATTATCCTTATATAAAAGTTAGGATGATTGAGTGTTAATATTAAAACTTAGAGATGGAAGTTTAGATCAAATTGATCACAGTTAAAAATTCCATATAATTAGTTACTTTCAATAAAATATAATCCAATCCCCTCCTAGAGATAGAAAGAATATGCAAATGGTGGTGCAGCAGGTTAAACCACTAAGCTGCTGAACTTGCTGACTGAAAGGTTGGTGGTTTGAATCTGGGAAGCAGGGTGAGCTTCTGCTGTAAGACCCAGCTTCTGCTAACCTAGCAGTTCGAAAACAGGCAAATGTGAGTAGATTGATAGGTACTGCTTGTGTGGAAAGGTAACAGTGCTCCATGTAGTAATGCCAGCCACATGACCTTGGAGGTGTCTACGGACAACACCGGCTCTTCAGCTTAGAAATAGAGATGAGCACCACCCCCCAGAGTCAGACATAACTAGACTTAATGTCAGGGGAAACCTTTACCTTTACACTTTGTGTGTGTGTGTGTGAGAAAGAGAGAGAGAGAGAGAGAGTTTATGTTTATTAAGTCTTATGAAATCTAGACTGATCAAAATATTTGTAGTCTGGCAATAATTCTATGCAAAATTTGCATGTGATTGTTTTGTACTGAGAGCAGCATTTTCTAGAAGAAAACACCATTATTATTATTATTATTATTATTATTATTATTATTATTATTATTATTTGAAACACAACAAGGTGAGTCCACAGCAGACAAGATCACTATGCTGGCTGTTGTATTGGATCACAAGTCAGACACTTCTAAGACCATGTGATGTATCGGCGAGTAATGCATGCAGATCCCAGTAAGGTGGTCTTCTGCAGCTGCCAGATGGTAATTTTGTCAGCGCTGATTGTGTTTAAGTGCAAGTCAAGGTCTTTAGGCACTGTACCCAGTGTGCCGATCATTATTATTATTATTATTATTATTATTATTATTTTAAACGTCATTTTCTGTGCAGAAAATGCTGCCTTCTGGATGAAGCTTCAGTTTGAAGCAGTGAAGCAAAGATCAATGACTTCATTGCTACCCCATTGCCTTTGGTTAATAAAACTGGCCGGAGGATTATTTGTGGGTGGAAAATATTAGGTGAGGAAGGATTATGTTGTCCCTTTCAATCTGCCATTCTATTGGTTTTAATTGTATCCCTCTCTTATGATTTTGAATCTGCTTTTTTTTAGATATTTAGATTTCTAGGCCAAGATACCCATCAAACATGAATATGTATCTAAGTTCCCCACATGGAGAACAATCACCATCAATCATGCAGCTCATTTAAACTCCGGACTTGACAGTTTAATTTGGGTGGGCTCTTGATAGGGCAATATGATTTGCTTCATTATAAAAAGTGATAATTCAATCTTGTTGCATTGGTGGGCCTCCAACTTAGATCTGATAATCTGAAAAGGCTGTATATATTAACTCAGTATAAGGTTTTATCTCTGAAAATTACTTTATCCAGAATGCAATTCACAGTAACTGCCAGATGTTATCAGCAAAATGCACATTGTAGAATATATAAACTCAATTAATTGGCCTGTATCAGATAAGAACAGACATCAACTGTAACAGAATAGGTGGTCACATTTTTTTTCTCAGTAGGGTGGAAAAAAAGGATGTGGTCAAGACTCACAATACCTCATTGTTCAGGAGCAATTCCAAAGCAATTGCTGTATTGCCTACTTTGTGCAACAGACAAATAGTCTAGTCTTTCTATTTTTTTGATCAACACATTTACATCATTTTTGTATTAGATTTTTCTGAATATTTCATCTCATTTTACAGTCTGTAAAGAAAGAACTTGGATAAGTGTAACTACATGGTGAAAATCTTCAGCATAGCGTCCGGATTTTTGAAATGTTTAGGGATCTATGTATATAAAGCCCTTAAATATCTCATCTATGCATATAAAGCCCTTGAAAATCTCCTCAGATGAGATAAAGCTCCACAGCTGCAGAAACGGTGATCTTTTCCAAATACCTGGTATGTCAGCTAAAATTTATGCCCTAAAAATAGCTCAGAGGCTGGCTTATCTTGGTAGACTGATGTGAAGTTTGCTCCAAATGGAAAGAATTAAAATGGTAAGATACAGATGGATGCTGCTGGGGTTGCTTTATTACCCAGTTGGCTGGATATTACCTGGGTTCTCAACAAGCCACCTGGTGCCTGATTGGACTATCAGTTCACTAGCTTTCCAAGGTGTTTTTTTTTTTTGAAAAATGCAACTTTTTACCCTTTGTACTAGTTGAGCTACAGAGAAAAATATGAAGTCACAATTCTGAGCAATCTTTTTGTGAGACAACAACCTGTTCTTGCTTTTGTGTGCGCTTAGCACAGTGGTTCTCAAGCTGTGGATCCCCAGATGCTTTGGCCTTCAACTCCCAGAAATCCTAACAGCTGGTAAGCTGCTAGGATTTCTGGGAATTGCAGGCCAAAACATCTGGGGACCCACAGTTTGAGTACCACTGGCTTAGCAGTTGACGAAAGCCTCACACAACAGAAGCATAATGATAGACAAGGTTGACTGTCTCTCAGTTTCAACTTCCAGTCTTATGGAAAATCTAGCTTTTTGAGGAAGGTCTTCCTGGAACTCCTTGGGAACATTTCTCAGACAGCTATAGAACCACTGAAACAAAGTAGGAAAACACACTGTGATAAAAGCAATAATGCAGTCAATGCTTGCAGTCAGGACCTATATCCTAGAATTTGATCCCAGGTTTTTCTTTGTCCAGAACTGGGCAATTATTTATCTATGCAAGCTTCTTATTCAGATTCATAAATTCAGAAATAGTTAGGCAAGATGAGCTAGTAGGCTTATTTTATGTTAATGTTGGAATCTCATTCACTCTCACATGCACCAGCATGGAATATGGATCATTGATTATTATATTTCAATTTCTTTTTCTCATGAGTTGACCAGAATTCACAGAGAATTCACATTCATACGAGAGAAAGCAAAATAGTAAATTTACTTATCCACTAAACACGGCTAAGAAATTCATTCCAGTTTATTTTCAAGTAGGAAGCACACACATTTGAACAATCTGAATGTGGGAGAAAACAAAAGTAGCAGCTCTGGCATTCCCTAGCATGGAAGATATGTGCAAGTAGGATTTAAGTCTGGGCTAAAACTCTGTGTGCAGCACCTTTCATTTTCCTCTAACTCTTGTATCACATTACGTTATACATTTCATCTCATTAGATTTTCATGTATCTGTATTGCCAGTAATCTTTATTGGAACAATTTGTTGTGATCCATAACAGTAGAACTAGTTATTCCCAGCCCTCTATTGTCTTTGTAAAAAAAAAAGCTTTCTGATCACCATCAGCAACAATAATTTGCCCATATTGGTCCCTATGTGCATATGATTGTATGTGTCTCTGTGTGTGCATTTCCTAGTATCTGCAGATTAGCATTTTAATGTTTACCTCTTTTTTAATGGGCAGTGTATCTCCATTTGGAAAAGGCAGGAACAAGTTGGATTTGTCAGTATTTCAATTATGCCAGATGCTTCGCTTGTAACAGCAAAGCACTAGGTATGACTCTGACTAATGCAGCCAGTTTCAAATTAACTTTCCTAAAAATGCAGAGATAAAAAGCATCCATTATGTTGTGGTTCTGAACATTTGTGCTGAATAAGAAAACATATGCATAGGGCTAATAATACAATCGTTCTAATTGGTTTTTCAATAATAAATGGAATTAGAAGTCCCAGTTCTATAGTACCATGTGTGTAATGTTTCGTATAGTTCCCATGGTGGGCAGAACAAGAGAGACTCCTACTGGTACAGATTCTATATGGAGTAGCACAGAGTTTCATTCCTTAATTTTCTTGCCTATCATATATAGATTTACTGTTCACATACATTAGGAAGACAGCACTATCCACTCCCTTCACCCTCAATGCTGTTTACATCCTAAAATGTAGCCATGCCAGATGGGGAATTTTGGCAGTCTAATTTAAGAATTGAAGAAGATAATCAGGGGATATGAAAAAGGGAAGGAATGGGATTAATGGACAATATGTAGTGTATATTATTTGATATAAGGAATGAAGCAGCAGAGAGTGACAAAAACAATATGCAAAGGAGCAAAGAACCACCATTTAAAAGTTGTTGTTGTTGTTGTTGTTGTTCTTCTTCTTCTTCTTCTTTTTCTTCTTCTTCTTCTTCTTCTTCTTCTTCTTATTCTTCTTCTTCTTATTATTATTATTATTATTATTTATATCCTCCTCATGGCTAACATGTATTCACACTAAATCATTTAAAAATAGCAATAGAAAGGAAATGGTTTCCCCTCACATTAAGTCTAGTCTTGTCCGACTCTGGGAGGTGGTGCTCATCTCCATTTCTAAGCCGAAGAGCCGCCATTGTCCGTAGACACCAAGTAGGTCATGTGGCTGGAATGACTGCATGGAGCACCATTACATTTCCACAGAATCAGTACTTATTTATCTACTCACATTAGCATGTTTTCGAACTGCTAGGTTGGCAGAAACTGGGGCTAACAGTAGGAGCTCACCCCGCTCCCTGGATTTAAACCATCAACCTTTCAGTAAGCAAATTCAGGAGATCAGCGGTTTAACCTGTTGCTCCACTGAGGGCTCCAAAAAGAGCACTACAAAAGTTAAAAATACAATTAAATAATAACTGTGGCAAAAATGGAATTAAAATACTGGAAATACATTAAAATGGCCTTTAAGTTTGTTAAAATGGAGTACAGAAATGCCATTTCATTTTCTCCTACATTTTTCACTCATATTCAATATTTTGAAACCTTCATTGTTTCCATCCTGTTTATGACAATGTTTAAAAAATTACCTAAGTTTTCAATAGTAAACAGATCAACATTCTTACCCATTCTTATTTCAGTATATACCAAGTTCAGCCATTATTATCACATCCACGGGCGATAATATATCATTAGCATGAAGAAAATAATTAATAGGATGTGTAAAATGCCTCAATACAATGTAAGTCATGTATTGATATATTGTAACAATACCTAATGGAGCAGCCAATATTAAAACACCTGCGGGTTCGACATTACTATCACTGTGTCAGACATCTTTTCATAGCATCATCTAATAACATTCTTTGATGTACTGTTGCAGATTAGAGTGAACATATTTTGTTTCTGTGCTGAATATCTTTACTTTGTTCAAGTGGAAAACATTAAAACACAAAATCTACATCAGTGTATTATGATGGAGAGTTGGAGATGCCTTACATGTTTCCTTTAATACAGGAACATAATACTCTATGTCAGTGATTCTCAGCCTATTGTCTTTCAAATGCTTTGGACTCTAACTCTCAGGACACTTCCAGACAGAAATAAATTGCAGGTTTTAGTCAGGGGCAAAAAAAACAAACCCGGAACCTGAGAAGGGGTCCACATACAGACTTGTTGTTCCCGGAATTTCTGCCTCTGTTGTCCACACTTGCTGCTTTGTGCTGGAATTTTGAAGTCCCCAAGATGGCTGCCGCGGGATGTCTGCTGGAAATTTCAGCATTTTTAAAAATAATCTAAGATATGAACATGTGATCATTGTATAAGTTCTGTTCCTAGGTTATAGAGGCTGCATGGCCATCTGTGCAGACAAGTTTGGCCGTGTACTTGTTCCTGGGAACTGCGGGGTGCTGTTCCTGGGTTATACATGTCTCTTTCTGATTGCTGTTATCATAAAGACATGGGGAAAGTTTATTACATGGCAAAACCTTTGTTTGTGTGTCACAAACTTCATTAAATTTTATCTTGCCAGGATAAAGTTTTCACCCTCTAGTCAACGGTTACCATATTTTTTTAAGATATAACCAATCAGGAACTGACATGTGTAACCCAGGAACAAACCAACTTAAAACATCCCGTGTTCTCCAAATGAAGGGACACACAGACATTTGAGGATCTGAATTTTTTGGGCCAGAACAGGGATATGCCTGCACCTGAAAAACTCGTGTTTTTTGTTTGTTGTTTGTAGTGATTCTTCCCGTGTTTTCAAGGGAATGGCATTTGGCCACCTTCCATTTTCATGTGGGTGCTCCTGGGATAAAGGTACTGTCTAGACAGGCCATCAGAATAGCCAGTCAGCACAGTTGATTCTGAGGAATTCTGGAAGTCAAAGCCCAAAACAACTAGAGCAGTGATTCTCAACCTGGGGTCCCCAGATGTTTTTGGCCTACAACTCCCAGAAATCCCAGCCAGTTTACCAGCTGTTAGGATCTCTGGGAGTTTAAGGCCAAAAACATCTGGGGACCCCAGGTTGAGAACCACTGAGCTAGAGGATCAAAGGTCCAGTAGTGTTGCTGCAGATATTGGGCTGTAATTATCATTATTCTTCCCTATTGGCTATGCTCATTAAGGCTGATGGACAATGCAACCCAACAATCTCTAAAGGAACACCCGTTCTCACTGAGGCTCTAATATTATTCACCCTAAAGTTCTCTAAGTGGAGTAGCACTAACAGAATGATGGGCTGGGCTGCTGTGAGTTTTCCAGGCCATATGAACATGTCTCAGAAGCGTTTTCTCCTGACGTTTCACCCACATCTATGGGGCATCCTCAGATGTTGTGAGGTCTGTTGGAAACAAGGCAAGTGGGGTTTATATACAGTATATCTGCAATGTCCAGGGTGGGAGAAAAAACCCTTGTATGTTTGATATAACTGTGAATGTTGCAATTGGCCAGCTTGATTAGCATTGAATAGCCTAGCGGTTCCAAGGCCTGGCTGCTTCCTGCCTGGGGGGAAGTCTACATAGGGAACACCAAAGGCAAACATGAATCAAGGAACATGAAAGGCACTGCAGACTAATAAACCAACCTGGCCACAGCATATTATTAGAGAACACCAAAATGCTTTACCACTCTAACAACCACCATGTCAAACTACACAGAGAAGCCATTGAAATCCACAAGCATATGGACAGGTTCAACAGAAAGGAAGAAAACATGAAAATGAACAAAATCTGGATACCAGTATTTTTTTTTAAAAAAAAAACCCCTCTAAAATCAGGACAGTATATAAAGAACAACACTCAGAAAACAGGGAATTGCAGACAGGAAACAATCAGGACCAGCTAACCTCCCAACAATTTATTTATTTATTTATTTATTTATTTGCCATATTTGCCAGGATTCTTTCTCCCATCTTGGACATTCCAAAGATATATAAACCCCATTTTACTAGTTTCCAAGAGACCTCACAACCTCCGAGGATGACTGCCATAGATGTGGGCAAAACATCAGGAGAAAATGCCTCTGGAACATGGCCAAACAGACTTGAAAAGTCACAGTAACCCATTGATTTCAGTCATGAAAGCCTTCAACAACAGAATTATGGACTTCTAGGACTCATCTGTTGATGAATATTCAGAAGATATGCATAGGGAACTTGCAAAGACTGCTCTTGTTTGACTGCTTCCAAGGAAAGCTCAGGTGAATCCTATTCCCCTGAGATCCATTTCTCTTCACTTCGTTTGTGTACTGAAGATTTCACTTCCAGCCACTCTTCTTTTACCAACTTGACTGGCCCTAAAAGCAGGCTTAAAATGGTATTCCAGATGACAGTTTGAGCTTGCTTGGTGGCCCAAAAGAGGCTTCCTTAGCTACCTTGACAGCAACAGGGAATCCCTACTGCCCAGCTGTCCTAAATATTGTTCGGCACAGCTGGGTAGGGGCCCAACTGCCACCGTCTACTGTCTGTGTGTTGCTGTTGGGAAAAGGAGGAAATTTCCCCCTTTCTAGTTTCCCAGCCTCCTTCACAGATCATGAAACCTAGAAGAAGACTGCTTGACCCCAAAGAATCATAGAATCATAGAGTCAAAGACTTGGAAGAGATCTCATGGGCCATCCAGTCCAACCCCCTGCCAAGAAGCAGGAATTTTGCATTCAAATCACCCCTGACAGATGTTTATCCAACCTCTGTTTAAAAGCTTCCAAAGAAGGAGTCTCCACCACACTCCGGGGCAGAGAGTTCCACTGCTGAACGCCTCTCACTGTCAGGAAGTTCTTCCTCATGTTCAGATGGAATCTCCTTTCTGGTAGATTGAAGCCATTGTTCCTTGTCCTAATCTCCATGGAAGCAGTAAACAAGCTTGCTCCCTCCTCCCTGTGGCTTTCCTCTCACATATTTATACATGGCGATCATATCTCCTCTCATCCTTCTCTTCTTCAGGCTAAACATGCCCAGTTCCTTAAGCTGCTCCTCATAGGGCTTGTTCTCCAGACCCTTGATCTGGAGATCTGGAGAGGTGTCTTTATTGTTGTTGTAGCCAGCAGGGACAAGGGTAAAGGGCTGGATACCACATCCCTGGGCCACCTGAGCCCAGGAGGCACTGCTTAGAAATAAGCTGCTGCTGTTTGGACTGTCTCTAACTTGGGGGAGAACCAGACTCTTGCTTCAGGAATCAGATTTGCCACCAAGTTAGTTCATTCCAGGGTAGGCTGCATTAAGTGGTTTTGCCCCAGTTTAATATGCATCAGCCCTGTGTGGTGCTTAGCCACTCTGGGGCTAATTACTTTACAAATTAATTTAAGTGGTCATTGTAACTCTGTCCTTAGAGTCAACTTCTGCTTAGTTAGCGGCACTGTTCTGTGTGTCTATGTATTTGTATATGCATTTGATAGGGATGAAAATTTTCTGTATTTTTTTTCTTTAAAAGAAGACATGAATTTTTGTAGGTATTATCTTGACACTATGATAATATTTTTTGAATATTGTGTAATTTTCAACAACAGTTTTCAATTTGAATTTACTCTGTGCAAAGTTTTATTGCTTTCTCAAAGAAAAAACATTTTCTGTGCAGAAAGAAGCATTTTCTGCACAGAAAATATTTGTGTTTATTTCATATTGTAAAGTTATATTTGTCTTTTTCCTTGTTTTTCAAAGCTAAAACTGTAAAATTGCTTTTAAAATTGTGGAAGTGTGGGAAGGTGGATTGTCAGGGTATGTCTTAGTATAATCACAGGACCAACACAATTGCACAATTGATTATAGGTATGATATCGAAGGTGGCCAACTTGGTATGTATCCACTATCAATGATGTTTCCTGGGAACCATGTGTAGGCTCTCGGCAGGGAACCAAGTCTCTTTAATCCACATTCTGACCCAGTTTAATTGGCTGTGTAGAAGCGGCCAATGGTTCAGATGATGCTTCTTGTGCTACATTTTTGCAATCACTCTTCAATTCCTTGATGGAAAATGAGATCTGTATTCTGGTGTCTTTCATCCCAAAAGTCAGCACAAAGGTTCCTACTTCTCATCATTCTCACAATTTGATAACACAGAGTTAGCTTTCTGTGCAAAACCCAATTGCTTAAACAATCTTTCTGCCACCATTTGGACTCTTTCATGTCTTTGTTCCTTCACCACCTCTCTTCAGGATCTTCTTTTTAACATATCTGAACAGCTACCAATAAATTTTGCTGGCCATCATTACAAGTCTAATATTTCTTCTGCTGACCTTTTGTTCTTCCTGTACTTGAAAACGTCCTTATTAATCACAACCTCTTGTGTAATCTTCCCTTCCCTTCCTACCTTTACTTTTCTTATCATTTTTACACTTCATTCTGTAATCTTTTTAGCTCCTCTTGGTGCTTCATGTGTTATACTCTCACATAATGGACCTTTCTTTCCTGATATGCTTCTGACTATATTAACCTCTGTTTCTTGATGAAATTATTAAGAAAATCCATGTTGGCACTTTGGTCATAACTGTCCTCAATTTTTAACCCTTCCTTTCCTCTGATGCACTGCTGCTATTGCTTTTGTATGCCTCATTTCAATGTTTCTCTCTCTCCCAAGACTGAAATCTAGGCCTCCTGAATATCAGAGAGCCAGTTCAACCAGTTCAGCTCTAACTGGACTCATTACAACCAGAAAATGAAGGATCTCACATAAAACCACAAGAAAACTCTGTTCCTTTGTACGCCTCTTTTCTTCTGGATAAAATAAACCGTGGGCTTCTGTAAGTGTCTTGTAATGAAGAGCCTATGACATTTCTTCACTAGAGCTCCCCAAAATAACAAAATGGGATGGGGTCTATACTTTTCAGTAGAATATCTATTAGTATATCCAGATTTAATTGGAAAAAATGCCTTTAATAATAGTATAATGAACCTACTTTTTAGAGATATAAGATTTGGGTTTTGTGTGGAGAATATTCATCTATTAGTTTGTCTCTATCATTTCAGCCTTACTTTAGGATTACATTTTGTTTTGGTCTCCAGTCAAATCCCTGTGACTAATGTCACTTTTTGAAAATAATTGGCTTTTATGAGATCCTTTATTCTCGACAATTCTCTAATGCAAGTACATTTCATGTTTATAAATATATAATGTTGGAAAAAATATCTATAGTTGGAACAAAATCAGAAATGTTAGGAAAAAATGTTTCTCTCATCTGTCAAAAATATGACGTATTATGGTGAACCCAGAGGTGAATGGATTAGACTGTTTTAGATGCATGTTGTTTGTCTTCTAATCAGTTCTGTTTCTGTATTAATGAACATATTTTAAAAAGTCAAAATATATGCTTTTGAATCATTTCAGTGCAAAATAAATCTTGCATTTCCTTTATGAACAGAATATGCATTATTGAAAGCACGCCTTGTACTTTTTTGAAATAAGAACTGTATTGCAAACTTGGAGAAGTGCAGAATCAGAAGTTTAATCACATTCCAATCCACACATTAGTCTGGGAGGTGGATCAGGTCAGTTCACATCAGAATTTGCAAAGACAGAATTCCTCAAGCAAATCCCAGTCTAAAAAATATTGTATAAAACATTTATGGGAGCCTGTCTTCTTTCAAAAAGGAATCTGTAAAAATAAAGTCTGATATAATGTTCTGATCTTTGAGATCCACATTGACACTGAATGATGTCCCCTGCTAGGTAAAATACAGTGACTGGGTTTTTAAAAAGACAGATATGCATGCTGAAGAAAATTGTACTTGAAGCCAAAGCTTTGTTCATTCTGCTGTGTTTCAAGGCAGCCATTCCTACAGCCAAAGTACCAAGCTACTTTTAAAGCAAGTGGTGGCTTCGTTTTGGTTTTTTTAAAAGTGAGAATGATGCAAAGCTTGGGAGTAATACTTTGAAAGTAATCATACTACCCATGGTCTTAATTTTTTTTAGACAACACTAGTTGAAAAATTCTGGGAGCTGCAGTATAAAAAAAGAAAAAAAACTTTACCAAGTTTTTCTCCTAATTTTTCTCAGGAGTTAGATGGGTCAGGGAGTGGCTCTTCTCAGTAGATATGAGCTCTAGGATTGAGGATCTGTTGGCACAGCTTCATAAAATCATGCTAGCATAGCATAGTTCCTGCTAGTAGTAGAAGGTTTAAGGCGCCTTCTACATTGCAATATAATACAGATTATCAAAGTATATAATCCACATCATCTGCTTTGATGTGGATTATATAAGTCTACTCTGCCATATAATCCAAAGCAGATTTATATGGCAGTGTAGAAGGGGTCTCAGTGCTATATAATCCTGGCAGAGAAGACTAGTAAAACTATAACTCCCTTAATTCCATAGCATTCATCCATTGCAGCAGAAGTGCTGTTCAACTGTCTTCATTCTACAGCAGCCTTTTTCCCTGGTGGGGGAGGGTTGTGAGGGGATGTTACAGGAGTCGCCAAAGACCCTCACAAAACAGTATTTTCTGTTGGTCATGGGGGTTCTGTGTGGGAAGTTTTCCCAATTCTATCGTTGGTAGAGTTCAGAATGCTCTTTGATTGCAGGTGAACTATAAATCCCAGTAATGACAACTCCCAAATGTCAAGGTCTGTTTTCCACAAACTTCACCAGTGTTCACATTTGGGCATATTGAATATTCATGACAAGTTTGGTCTAGATCCTTCATTGTTTGAGTCCACAGTACTCTCTGGATGTAGCTGAATTACAACTCATGATCAATGCCCACCAAACCCTTCCAGTGTTCTGTTGGTCATGGGAGCTCTGTGTACCAAGATTGGTTCAATTCCATTATTGGATGGAGTTCAGAATGCTTTTTTATTGTAGGTGAGCTATAAATCCCAGCAACTACAACTCCCAAATGACATAATCAATCCCCCCCAAACCCCACCAGTATTAAAATGTGGGCTTATTGGGTATTTGTGCCAAATGAAAATTCATCCTGCATATCAGATATTTACATTAAAATTCATAACAGTAGCAAAATGACAGTTGTGAAGGAGCAACAAAAATAATTTTATGATTGGGGATCACCACAACATGAGGCATTGTATTAAGGGGTCACAGCATTAGGAAGGTTGAGAACCACTGTTATACAGAATAGAATTTCACCCTTTGATACTGAAGTTACAATGATTTAATTCTTACAAGTGATCATTGTAGATAAATTGTAGCTGATTTGAAGGCAAACAGGGTTCATTCAGTTTCCTGCTTCATTGTGATAATATATAATTATAGATTTACCTGTATCAACAGTAGCATAGTTCAGAAAGGGTTTTTTAGCCATTGTAAGAGAAAACTACTTGCTATTTTTGTTGGTTTTGTTCAAAGGGAGGCTTATAAAAAGTTAAATCTCTAGAATCACTTACTTGGCCTCTCATGTCTTAGAGCTTCATAAATTGCAACAGTTAGATATTCTCATGAAATAGGTTCATGCAGCTCCTCATCATAACTACCACTGGTATAAAAGGTGCACTTATCTGTTGAGTTGTATATTTTTGTCCCTGCTTTCTTTCTCTCTTTTTTGGATTAGTACAGTAATTGTTACTTTATCACTTATGTCTCCCACCTCGTTCTCGGATTCAAAAACACAATGGCCTTATGAAAACATTAATCACTTGCCTGCACAGCACACAGAAAAATGGCTTCCAGCAATGCTATATACCTTAAATAAAAATTTGGGGTGGGGAAAAAAAGAGAACATGTATAAACAAAGACACACATATCTCTATTTTCTTGTGAAAAACTGTTTCAAAGGTTTTCATTGTTTTAATTTAACTTTTCCAGGATTATATCTTAGAATCAGCTAGCAGGGTTAGCTCACTATTGCTGCAGGGAGACGGGAGGCAAGGAGAGGTGCTTCTTTTTGCATTCCATGTTGAGAAGCTGACCTGCTTGGGCACTGAATTGACTTTATTAGTTATAGACAAGTCTTCATCCCTAAACTAAAGAGCTAGTTTAAGTTGTGAAAAGCATGCTTGCAGCATATACAGTCCTCCACATTTGCTGGCGTTAGGAGCACTAGACCCTGTGAAAGTGAAAAAAATGCATTTTAAGGAATAGCTATTATTTTCACAAACTTTAGGGGGAATTTTGTGAATATATATATTTCCAAACTGTTGAGGGTAATTTTATAGGAAAGATTCTGGAAAGATGCAGAATGATCAGTTCATCATACCTCTTTAAATTGTATTCCCAATAATGACTTCATGTGAATTGCTGCTATTTTGAATTTTGAACACAATATATGATATCGTATATTGTTTTTAAAAGTTTAATTGTTATTGGAAGGTGCTGAACAGACTGCGCTCTGGCACCACGAGATGCAGAGCCAACCTTAAGAAAGCGGCTACAAAGTGGAATCCATGACATGCGAGTGTGGAGAAGAGCAAACCACTGACCACCTGCTGCAATGCAACCTGAGCCCTGCCACAGGCACAATGGAGGACCTTCTTGTGGCAACACCAGAGACACTCCAAGTGCCCAGATACTGGTCAAAGGACATTTAATCTATTAAGCTATGTTGTAACCCACTTCAAGTCACTAGCAGAGGTGGGTAAAAATAAAATTACTATTATTATTGTTATTAGAAACCTCCTTCCTGCTTGTGAAAAAACTATGCAATCAAATATTTGTATCAGTTTTATCCTGCTAAAGGAGCAGAATGAGAAGCTCAAAAGCCTGAAGAAGGATGTGAGATTTTTTGTAATTGCATAGTTAATTAGTGTTCTGGAAAGGTTGGCACTATGGAAGCTCTTGAGTCCTAACAAATCACCAACCTTTCTCCCCCATTTTATCTCAGACCTGGCTTGAGCAGAACAAACTGTAATTCTATGTCTCTCCCCCCCCCCCCTTCCTCCACTATCACTTCAAAAGGGCAACAGCAAGTATTATTTCATTGAGAGGGGAAACCAAAGTGTCAGGGCAACTGAAGTAGTATTGACTTTTGGGAAAACATGAAAACTTCAAAACAGCAAGCTTTGAAGTCTCTCACAATTTATTGTTTGCTGACTAGCTGGCTGCAGTAGGGGAAGATTACAGAGCGACAGAGGAGAAGGGTTATGTTTGGCTGCTACAAATACATAATTTAGAAAAGCTACAGTTTATCCAGCAAGCAGGCACCCAATGGAAATATGTGCATAAACCTTCCCCTTTATGTCCACGGTAAAACAACAACATTGACAACAAAGTACGGCGCTGTTTGGAGGCTTTGCTCTATAGCCTGAAGAAGAATTAACCAGTGCAGTATGTCTCCTGCCACTGTTGAATTGTCCCTTTTGCAAGGCTGCTTGACACAAAAGCTCGCTTGGAATAGCATGTTGCCTCGCCAGCAGAAGTCTCCCTGGAGGTTTGCTCTTTCTCAAGCTAATAAGAAAATAAGGCTAACACTGCATCTGCTCCTGGCCTTGCACCTATACACATGGTATTTGTGGATGGATAAATACCTCCCTGTGGCATAAAATACAGGCTAAAAAAACAAACAGTCCATTGTCAGGTACTGCAAAGTGCTTTTTTATTGGAAGAAAATATGAACTCGATTTACAGGGGGGGGAAACAGAAAACTATACTAGTGTGGCAATCTATATTTAATATATTATAGAATGGTGATAGAACCTGTACAGGTCACATTTATGTGTGTATAAGGCTTTTGAAAACTGGCAATGGAATTTGAAGATGACAAGAACAACAACAACAACAACAACAACAACAACAACAACAACAGCAACACTTTATTTATACCCCACCACGATCCCCCAAAAGGACTCGGGATGACTTACAAAATAGCATACAAAAATGCCATACATGAAATACATGATACATAAAATTTATTTATCATGTCATCAGCAACCAGACATTTGTTTTACATTTTTAACAAAAACAGACAGACAGACAAAACACAAAATTTGCAAGCTTGGTAGTTGATTAAAAGTCCTTTGACCAGTACCTGGCCACTTGGAATGCCTCTGGTGTTGCCGCAAGGAGGTCCTCCATTGTGCATGTAGCAGGGCTCAGGTTGCATTGCAGCAGGTGGTCTGTAGTTTGCTCTTTTCCACGCTCGCATGTCGTGGATTCCACTTTGTAGGCCCATTTCTTAAAGTTGGCTCTGCATCTCATAGTGCCAGAACGCAGTCTGTTCAGAGCCTTCCAAGTCGCCCAGTCTTCTGTGTGCCCGGGAGGGGGGGGGGGTCTCTCATTTGGTATCAGCCATTGATTGAGGTTCTGGGTTTGATCCTGCCACTTTTGGACTCTCGCTTGCTGGGGTGTTCCAGCGAGTGTCTCTGTAGATCTTAGAAAACTATTTCTTGATTTAAGTCATTAACGTGCTGGCTGACACCCAAACAAGAGATGGGCTGGAGATGTCACTGCCTTGGTCCTTTCACTATTGGCTGCTATTTCCCGGCGGATGTCAGGTGGTGCGATACCGACTAGACAGTGTAATTTCTCCAGTGGTATAGGGCACAGACACCCCGTGACACATAAAATAAAATACATCCACATGAAAACAATAATGCATTACATAAACCAGTTATCTAAATTGTATAAAACAACCTCTATGAAAATAGAATCAGTTTAAAGTTCTAATCAATGTAGCAGCCCAGCTCAATGCACAGAATATAATACTAATAATACCAATAATAATACCAATAATAATAATAATAATAATAATAATAATAATAATAATAATAATTTTATTCTTTTATCCCATCACCATCTCCCTGAAAGAACCCAGGGTGACTTACATGGGGACCAAGTCCAACATAAACAAGAGTTACAAAGTATCATACTTAAAACATATAACATATAACAGTAAGATATAATAAAGATATAACATATAACATTACGATAACAATAAAACCAAAACAATGAAAACATCTTTAAAAACCTCCACCAACATCATAATTAGTAGCCAGGAAAAGTGGGCACATTCAAGATTGATTAGGCAGGGCAAGGACTTGTGCAATGCAAAGTTGTAGGGCCAGGCTGGGAAATCAAAACCATAGGGTTGAGCAGTCCTAATCAGGCACTAAACTGTTATTTAAGGCACGTAAACCAAAATGTAGATATAAAGTGCTAAGTGATTGGTAATCAGTTCAGGTTTTCAAATGCTTGCTGGAAAACCAATTTTTTAACTCTTTCCTAAAGAGTTGTTGCGTAGGGGCTTGTCTAAGTTCACTGAGGAGGGCGTTCAAGAGCCGGGGGGGGGGGGCACCAAGAAGGCCCTCTCCCTCATCCCTACCAATCACACTAAAGACAGAGAGAGAACCGAGAAGAGGCCCCCCCTGGTAAATCTTAGAGCCCACACTGGTTCAGAGGGGGAGATGCGGTCATGAAGATAGGCTGGACCCAAACCGTGTTCTTTTATTTCTGATGTTCAGATGAGGGAAAATATCTGCAAAAAATCATAAGGATATTTCAGAAAGGTTCATAATGATAAATATTTGTTTTTAAAATATGCAAATCCTGTTTCAGTCAAAATAAACATTCAGAAAAGATGCATATTAGAGGACGTTGTATAAGAATAAATATACATTAGAAATGGATATCTAAGACCTCCCTCTCCACCCCCCTCCCCCCTCCCACACACACACAAATATTTCCACACATGAAGAGAAGTTTTGCAACCAGAAAAGAAACTGGAATTAAATGAAAGAGCCAATTATACTCTGAAGAACACAGCGAGAATAATGGCAACAGATTTTCTCTCTCTAGGCTTGATCTTCATGGTTGGCATTTTCATATTACTTCTCACAATCACCCAAGTGTTGTAAAAATACATAGGGTATGGCAAAATTACAGTTTTGTTTCTGAATTATGTTAAGGTTTGTGTCTAAAAATATTTTGCATGTCTGCAACATTTTCAAGATATTTCCCCTAACAGCAGACTTAACAACATAACAACTTTATGACAACAGAAGTGCTAGACTGCAACTCCCACAATCCCTTCTCAGGGCCCTTCCACACAGCCCTATATCCCAGAATATCAAGGCAGAAAATCCCATAATATTTGCTTTGAACTGGGTTATCTTCATCCACACTGCCATATATTCCAGTTCAAAGTAAATAATGTGGGATTTTATTCGGCTGTGTGGAAGGGCCCTCATTGGTAATATTACCAGGAGCTCCTGGAAGTTGAAGTTCTAGGCATCTGTAAAATGGATGGAATTTCAATTTTGTCCTAGGAGGAAAAGGTGAAATTGACTCAACATCAATTATATTCATCTAAGGCAGTGGTTCTCAATCTGTGGGGCCCAAGGTGTTTTGACCTACAATTCCCATAAATTCTAGCCAGTTTACCAGCTGTTAGGATTGCTGGCAAAACATCTAGGGACCCACAGGTTGAGAGTCACTGATCTAAGGTAGGGGCAGTCAAACTATGGTTCTAAAGATGTTACTGAATTTTAGTGCTCATCCACCTTTTTCAATGTAGGTACTGTTTAAATTGTGGAAGTTGCTATCCCACAACACTGGAGCTGTTATCCAAACTTCCAACCCTTGTCCTATGCTCACTCCGGCAGCAATATAATTTTTATAGAATATATCTCATTGAATAAAATGGCACTGACTTTCAAGTAGCTCATATAGGAGTGAACCAGATCATAGCATCAGTTGAAAAGAGGTAGGATGCCTGACATATTATGTTTGAATGAATGGAAAACATCGTGTTCATCAACTTATAGTCAACAGGTGCATTCCCATTTAATCCACTGTAGAGCTTCTCCCCTGTAAATGTATTTTATACTTTTACAGAACTTGCTATTGGTCTACTTTTCAAAGGCATGTTCTTCAATAAGACACCCTGTGCTCCCCTTCCCTTTATATTTCGTTTTTCTGCTTCTTTTGAAAAAGCTTGCCAAAAAGAAAGCCTTGCTAAGCACAGAATTGTGGGGTCCTTGGGGGTAAGGAAATGAAATAGCATGTATCTGGCTTATCTGAAGCAACTGATAAAAATGAATGAGAGAGAAAGTACAGGGTAGCCATTAAATTATCTTTCCCACTCTTCCTTTCATGAAAGATTGTTATCTCTAGACTCCATTTTGAAATGCTATGGAGGGAGGGGAGAGATTTCTCATTCTATACCTTATTGACATTGCTTAAAATGTGAATGGTACACTTGATCAGAAAAGCAATTATGGCGAAAGCATATACCTTTTTGCTCAGAAGTGAGATCCATAAAGCTCAAAGGGACCTATTTACAAGGATTGTAACTATATTATCATCTTTTCTTTCCCTGTGCTGTTTCTTTACTTTGAGCAGTTTTCTTCCTGCTTGGCAAATCTCAGATACCTTACCCAAGCAGAGGCCAAAAATGTGCTTAAAACAACAAATCACCAAGAGAGATGTGGGTAACACACCATCACTATCCCACTGCTTTGTAAATTATGCATTTGCAAATGCCTTAGCACTGACTCAAACATTCAAAGTATATCTGTATTATGCATTGATATTGGTCTAAGATAACATCAACTGTCATGATTCCATTCAATTGGATCCTGAAGTTCACTGTTAGGTTCTGTACTTATGGGTGGTTTTTAAAGTTTTGATGTTTCATTATAGTTTAATGTATATTTTAGGACATGTGACAGCAACTACTAATATTTGATTGTAAATGTTTTAACTTTTATTGTGCATGGTTTTATCTGCTATAAGCCACCTTGGGCCCTTAAGTGGGGAAAAGCGGGTTATAAATTTCTTAAATAAATAAATACTTAATATTTGCTGGAGAGTTCTCATCTATTCCTCTGAACTACTGCTCTTCAATACATAATTAAATTAATACATTTTTATCTTCGCAGCACATCTGAGAATTCACACTTCAGAGAAATGGACTGGAGTTCTTTGCATATCCCAGCATTCCTTGGGATGGAACTGTGACTGTTAAAGCAGCATAAAACTAATCTAATTGTTAACTTCTGTGAGTGAGAAAAGGGATGTCCTGAATTTCTTTTTGTAAGTTTCCTTCCTGCTCCCCTCCCCTTTCCCTACCAGTTATGTTCATGACAGTTTTGCAAGAAAGATTAAAGAGTCAGTTTGCAGATTAATCTTGCATGTGGTTTTGTTTTAATAGCTAGTTTCATTCCATGTGAAATAAAGGATTTTAGTCTTCTCTTTTCCATTGATTTGTTAATATACATCTCTTTGGCTATGAGTCTACGCTGACCATATAATGCCGTTTCAGACTGCATTACATGGCAGTGTTGATGGGCCTTTATATGAGGGGCTGCTGATAAGTCTTTGGCTTTACCCAGAAAGAAACGAGATAGGAAGATAAAACTTTACATTTATTTCACATACTTTCCACTGGTATCAACACACATCGGTATTCCAAATTCTGAAAGCCTTGCAAAAAGAAGGATTTTGGTTGTGGTATAGTGTCTCATTCCCCTTTTGTATAGCCCTTGAAAGTAAATTTTAATTATCGGTTGCTTTAATGGGTCAGTCCATCTCATCAGATGGTGTGATTTTAGCATCCTAGGATGTCTCTACCCAGTCTGGAGAATTGATGGGCTCGCTGCCCATCAGACGATGCAAGGGAGCTTCCGGTGGAAGTCCCTCCTCTAACTAGAGAGAAAGCTTCTTGTGTTATGCTGGCTCCCTCTTTCCTCCCCAGAAGCCCAGTTAAGTGGGGCGCTTCTTCAGGGCTTTATGATGAGGTTGTTGGTCTCTAGTCTATATGCTAGTAAAAATTAGGCTGTTACAACTCTGTAGCAATAGATTCAGTCTTTACAGTTCTCTATATTACAAATCAGTCATAGGCACATCTAGTCAAAAATAAGCCACAAGGAGTTCAGTTAGATTTTTATCCAGGTAATGCACAGGGCTTTATTTCATTTGACATATTTCACCTTTCTCATTGGAACCACAATAGTATACTCATGTGAATCTTGGATTGAAACCCCAGGAGACCAGAATACTCATGCAGCTATGGAAACCCATTGGGTGACCCTGGCAAGTTACAATGGTATCTCTGAAGAAATTCTGCTATGAAAACTCCAGGAAAGGGTCATCATATGTCATTCAACTTGAAGAAACATAATAACAACATTTCTTCTAGATCTAGCACACAAGTGGGTGGATTGTGTCAAGATCAATGCAGAAATAAGAAAAACAAAATTTATACGTTAATAATGTCAAAACACAATGAAACACAATTAAGTGGCAATTTTAAAACCATTCACTAAATAGTCCAGTGCCAATCTACCATGAGCCATTTTCACAATAGCAATTCTACTGGGGAAAACTGTCTGATTAAAAAATCAATGGCTTGTAGAGAGACAATGAGATGGGACTAGTCTGTCCTCATTCCCAGTCTGGGAACAGAAACTGAGGAAGTCCTCTCATGTATTCAACAAATATTTCTTTAATGATAGCAGGGCTGAGAAGGAGGCCTTTCCTGAAGATCTCAGACCCTAGGCAGGATAATAGGAAATCGGATTTATGCTGCATTGGACTATACTCAGCCTTGGAGATGCACAAATGACTTTGCCTATGCGTGCACCTATATTTTAAGCTCTTGTTTGCATATCATTCAGCATAGCCTTCAAACTGTTGATTAGTGATGTTTTAGATATCTCATAATGCTATCTTCAGCATCTATGTGTTCACCAGCATTTTGCTGGATTTTATTCTTTGGTGACACAGTGACATATTACAATCTTGATTATGGGGGCCAGTCTAAAAAAAGTTGAGTCCACATGGAGGATTATACTATACTTCAAGCAGAGTAGTGACTGTTGTAAGCTAGGTCTAGATTTTTTTTAAAAAACTTCCAGAAGAGGAGAAAAGTTACATGTAAATCTTTCTCTCCTTTATCATCTTAAATGGTCTTTACTTTCTTCCCAGCTTTATAGTCTTTAAAATCTTTATTGCTAAGTGTCTTTTGCTGCCTAGAGATAATAAAAGGAGCACCCCCGGGAGATCCTGTTCCATTTTAGTTTTGAATTGTTAAAGATACACTTTTCCCTTCAGGGGACAGTACATGGATATAGATGAACTCCGTTTTAGGGGAAATAAGTTTGGGCTTCCATTGCAAACTAGAGGGAATACCCAGTTTCCTGTGTGTTACTTGTAGATTCCATAATGCTGCTGATGGGAACATCAACAACCTCATTATTGCTTCAATAAAACAAAAACGGGGCCTTGAGAGAAAGTGATTACTTTGTATTCTCAATGAAGAATTTAAGTAGTCTCATACATCTATCAGAGTGTCTCTTAGATGAGTTCCTGCTGGAAGTTTACTCTACATAGATAAAATCTTGCAAGTATATGATCAATATTTTTGTGTGTGAAGGGAGGTGAAGGAATAAATAAATAGGAATAGAGAAAGGAAGCATAAAGTACTAGTCCGGAGAGAGATATTTTATGTTTGTGTTTATATTAGCTTTTCACTGAATACTGCGGTGCCTTGCCTAAAGTATTAGCTAAGGGCTTCAATCTCATTTTCAAACACAAGAGGCATTTTATAACATAATCTCACTAAATGTATGACATTGTACCTTTTATCACTTTTGTGTTTGGTTAAACCTCCCAGATGTAAAAAAAAATCCTGGCATCTATCAATTTTATGCTTTCCTTTTGGTGAAAGTAGTGTTAAGAGAGACTAATAGAAAACCACATTGTGAATATTTCGATTAGAGTACCAGTGTCTGTTTGAATATGTCAGCACTAATACTTCCTTATGTAATAGAGGGGAAAGAAGAAAAGTCCTAACTAAACTCTTTTTCTGTAGTTCGGAATGCTTATCTTTCAAATATTGCCTTCGTGGCACTATAGTGACCTAAAAAATGAGTACTGTGAAATGCAAGTCAAACTACAAAAACATTTCACTTGCAATGCTAGAAGTGATGCTCCCACAATTGAAAAAAAGTATCTTTTTTGTACTAGACCATTTGATTCCTCGGTTCTGTAACTTCCAGTCTGGTGATCACAGAAAAGAAAACATGGGCTTAATTTGCATGATTCATTATGAGGACAAGAAGCTCTGGCAAAGAGGAAATATATCCTAATAACAGGGCATGCACATTCCCCTTAAAATTTAGTTTGACCCTGAAATCTGTTTGTATAGAAAGGTAACATAACAGGACTCAGAAACATGAATGATCTGCCAGATGTTTCTCTACCAGCTTCCATTATCCTTCACCCTTGGCAACACTGGCCCATCCTTTCACCTTAAAAACAGTGTACTTAGGGTTTGTCTCAGGATTGGGTAGAATTTTTTTGCTCTTTATGGGGGGTCACTGTTTAAGGATGGGTAATTGAATCAGGTGGAGCCATAAATAGGCTGTCATGTAGGAAACTAAGATGGAGTTTATGTAAGGCACCCTGTTTTGGTGAAGAGGCCAGGAACAGGGCAACCAAAGTAGAGGGGAATGGCCTTGGAACTATGGGGGAATTCTAGTCCCACTGAATCCTTGGGGCTTGAGGTTGGAATACTCTATGCAACTTCCCTAAGGGGTGAACCTGGGAACAACTCAAGCAGAGTTGCGTTCAGGGGACTCTGGTGTCTCATCCAAATTGGCTAAGGATGAGGCCTGGGAGGACCACTACCTCAGCTTATCCCACATCAAGTTAATCACCCTTAATGAGTTCATTGCAGTTTATGAAAAAAGTTTACATAGGTAACCTTAATAAAGTATCTCACAGTTATTCTCATATAGTTATCTGGTTTCATTATTTCAATGGTGGGGAAATAAAATGGTGTTGTGGACTAAAATGTCAGGTATGCATCAGCATAACAACTTTATCCACATTGCTACAGGGCCCTGCCAATCAGTCACTGGCTGGATCAACACTGCCATATAATGCAGTTTCAGAATTCAGATTAACTCTTTTGAACTGAATCAGGCTGGATCTACACTGCCATATAATTCAGTTAATCTGCATTCTGAAATTGATTTGTATGGCAGCGTAGATCCAGTCTTATATGGCAGTATAGCCTACATAATCCAGTTCAATGCAGCTAATCTGCATTCTAAGGGCCCTTCTACATAGCCCTAAAATTCAAACTAAAAAAAAATGGATTAGCATGAGGCATCCAGATGATGTTTTAAGATAATCCATTTCAACCTGGCATAAACCAAATTTACTCAATTTAATCCGGTTGTTTTTTTGTTGTTTTTTTTTTTAAAAAACACCTATAAAGATCCAGACCTTAAGCTAAGGTCCAGATTTTAAAGGTGAGGGCCCCATGGTGACTTGCTCCCAGGATTGCTTCCGCAGTCCTGAGGGTCAATGACCATAGCAATGCACTCCCAGCCCCCCATTCCTCCCCAAAAACTTACCTGAGGGGCCTGCCAGACCCCCTCGGGAGAGCTCTGTAGTTGCATCAGAATAACACTTCAGGATGGGGGGGGGGATGGAGAGAGAGAAGATGAAAAATTCCTCCCCCACCACCTCCGAAGTGCCATTCTGATTTGACTACAGAGCTCTCCAGAGAGGTCTGCATGACTGGCAGGCCCCTCAGGTAAGTTTTGAGAGAGGAAATGGGGGGGGGGGCTGGAGGATATCTAGCCACCCGCAAAGGAAAGCCCAGGTTTGAGGGTTAGAGTGGAGACAAAGTCCCAAGAGGAATCTGGATGTTATATCCTGATTCATTTTGGGACTTTGATATGTCGGAAGGGCTCTAAAACTGTATTAAGTGGCAGTGTAGATCCAGCCACTGTCTCTTAGCATAGCATGGGTTATTTCTATGGGAATAAAATAGGATATATAATCAACCATTGTCTTTTTAGAGGAAGTGCTCAAATGTAAGGGTTACAGAGCTTTTTGCCAAAGTTCCCTGGATACTTGGTCTCCAGGAGGGTATTTCATGAAGAAAATATCCCTGTTGTGGGATGAGACCATTGTAACTCATGATTACATCAGTGATTGTGCTCTTCACACTTTGGCAGAAGGAGGTATTCAAGACCCTATGTGCAAATGGTTCCTTATTCATCTACAGTTGTACACCCACAGGTCTGCCTCTCTCCCTTCAGAGCACAAACTGGAGAAGAACTGCCAGAGCCACCTGAATGTCAATGCTGCCTCTTGTAATTCATGTAAAGATATCAAACAGAATCTTGGCCTCTAGCTGCAGCTTTCAAGTCTTCAGGAACTATTTTAAAATACAGTCATTGACAGAATGTAGAATCATCATAGTTTTCAAAGAGAGTGGTAAAGAGATGGGAAGATCTGTTAGCTAAAACAGAGTTGATTCACAACAGCTACAATAACAGCAGCAGCAGCTTTGCTCTGAGGCAAAGTCTCAGCTGTCGGCTTGCATTCACTATGATGTTGGCATTGGAGAAAGTTACACTCATTTCAATGGGTCTTGCAGAACATCACCTGGTGTAAAATCCATCTAGGACTCTCAACCAGTCACAAGAAAACTGTCAGAAAATGATAGGAATAGAAAATAAATTCATTGGGTTCACATTTCCATGTGTGTATATATATGACTTCTGCTGAGACTGGAAATGTGACAAAGAGCATAATTCATACATTAATGCCAAGGCTTAGGAGGTGTTTTGGTTCGGGGGAAAATGCATGCAACCCTGCTTGCATATGAAATATAAGCACACATAAAATATCTAAAGGCTGAAAAATCTACACAAGCATGCCATATAATCCAGTTTGAACTGCTTTATAATGGTTGTTGTAGACTCACATAATGCAGACTGAACCACATTGAACTGGATTATACGAGTTTACACCGCTTTACAATCCACTTCAATGCAATTAATCTGCATTCTGAACCTGGATTATATGGCAATGTAGATGTGGCTTGAATGTAGTTTAGAAAAAGTGTATAAAATGTATGCAAATGCCCATGTAGGAAAAACAAAAAAAGAGGACCAGCACTTTCTCTTGTACTCCTTGAAGCTCTTTTTTGTGTGAATGTGGCCATGTTCAAAATAAATATATATTTTGAACAGGGCCGCATTCATCAAAGCAGGAGCTAGAAAGAGTACAAGAGAGATACCACTCTTTGTTTTCACAGTTAAAATTTGTGCATAAACATTACAGAAAACAAATGTTTACCTGGAAATTATTCCAAGCTCATATTTACAGACATTCTCATTCCAAACTGTTGTTTGGAAAATCCATCTCCATGAAACATTCAGGTTATATTTGCCATGCCCTCTCCTATCCAAAGGTGAATTTTGTTAAATATAAGCTACTTTAAAACATATTTTGGACCATAAAATAACTTTCACACATATCTGCAAATACCAACATCTTTTCTGTATTCTGAACAGGTGTGGAAGACAAACATTAGTGTTTGTATTTGTGGTCCATAATAAGAAATGCATGAGTTGATTTTAAAAAAATTAAACATTGATAAGATAAAGTAGAATGCCATGTTAATGCCATCTATTCTTCTCTAAACAAGATACAGTGATACCTTCAGTTAAGAGTTTAATTTGTTGTGTGACCAAGCTCTTGACTCAAATCGCTATTATCTCATTTAAATGCCATTAATCTATTCTGGCCCCCCAAAAATCCGTACATTTTCTGTTATGAGTTTTCAAATAAGAAAATGTACTGCACTTTCACATAGAACAATAAAAAACATCAACTTTAAAATGGCAGAAGCACAAAGTTGTGGCAAGGAAGCACAAAGCATTTCCTCTGGTGCTAGCAGCATTATTATCACTGCCTGCTGTAAGGCCACCTTGAGTCCCCTTTTAGGATACAAATATGTGAAATAAATAAATTATTATTATCTGGGACTCCTTCTGGGATTCTCTTATAACTCAAAATATTGTTCACATGTCAAAGCAAAACCCATGCTGAGCAACAGCTTGTAACTCAAGTTGTGGAACTCATACGTTGAGGTTTCACTGTATTATGTTCTTTGCTACGACCCAAATCAAACTAATAGTCTAGAGTGGATTCATAGAATCAGCTACCTGAAGCCAACACATAACAATATCTGTAAATATTCCCTTCCCTTTTATTCCCCCCAACCCCCCCCCCCCCACACACACACACACATTTAGTCATGGTACAATCTAGCATTGGAATGGGTTGAATTGGCATCATTATCATCTGATATACTCAATATACACAACACTGTGAAAGTGCAAAATGTTTTCATTCTAAATATAGGCAAAATACTTTATTACAACATACTATATGATATCACTGTGAAATGATGTTGGAATGCACCGCAATATCCTCTACAGCTTAACAACAAAAGATATAGACTTCATTGACAGTTTGCTGGTTATATCTGCAATGTTTAAGCACAATTTGCACTTAAGGGCTAGAGCTTCAGCAATTTCTAATACAGAAAAGGATTGTGTTACATGTATTGTCCCAAGATCCCAAAACCTTTGGCTCATCTACACTGGGCATTTTCACCTGGGACAAACATCCCTCTTGAGCAGCATTATATCTGGCCGTCATTCAGATGGCCTGGGAGCATATATGCTCTTCTGGGACTCACCTTCTCCATTTTGCTTTGGCTGCTTTTGGCCAATCATGGGGCTTTGCCCAAAGAACAGATACCTCTGCTGACATCAGAACAAGGTGTCTTCAGGACTAGGAAGATGGATGGGAGGATTGTGTTACATGTAGCAACACAACCATGATTCAGCCTTTCCCCCTGTGGAAACAAGAGCAGGGAAAGGGTGGTGGTGCCAGTATCTAGTCTGGACAGGGCCGTAGCCAGAAAAAAAATTTGGGGAGGGTTGACAAATTTTTTTTTGGGGGGGGGGGGGGGGAATGAAAATTTCGGGAAGGGTTGAAAATTTTGGGGGTGGGTGGGGTTGAAACCTGCCTCCTAGCTCATGTTGAAGCCAAGAGCACAGCAGGGGGCAGAGCAACCTTCAATAGCCTGCAGCTCCACCCCTGTCAACCACCTCCACCAAGTCTGCCCCACAACTTGGTTGCTTCACTACATTGGCTATTGCTGCAAGTAATGACAGTGTGAATAAATTGTCAATATTTGCTTGAGATAGTGCTTACAGTTCTGGAGGGACTCTTAATTTTTTGCATCTCATAGACTTAGCAGCATGGAGATTGGGTTAACCAGTTAAAATTCATGAGTAAACCATTTTTTTTAAAAAAAAATCTGAAACATTTCGGGGGGGGTTGAACCCCTAAAACCACCCCCTCGCTACAGGCCTGAGTCTGGACACCATGTTGATATTAATTGGATCCAGTTCCACTGTGCACACTGTTCCAAAGTGATGGGATACTCCAGAGTTCCCAACAAAGTATTCTCTGACTTTGCCCAAAGTTGGGAAAAATTGGGTTTAAATCAACAACAACAAAATCCCATTATACTCACCAGATGCTGCAGTACATCAGAGGCGCAGTCAACTTTCCATTAAGGGTGAATCCTTTTTTTGTAATCTCCTAGGGAATTATAGTAATAGTTACAATTTTAAAGGAATTATTTGCTCTTCAAATGTGACTGAAACATTTAAATGCTAAGAAACATTTTTTTCCTTCCACCCAACCACAACACAACATGAAGCTATAACCCAAGAGTCATGTAATATGGCACTATGTGGTAGCCAACCTGTTAGGTCATCACCCTATAATTATGAAAATAAATAAAAAGTTAGTATTCCACCCACAAAAAGGAGTAAGGGTATCTTTCATTAAGTTACAAATCCATAATATTAAGCACAGCAATATAAATAGAACACCACACGGTGTGTTATGTCATTTCGGTTCTGAAAGTAATGATGCAGTAGGCGCTCCCACAAGTTCTACAATACATAAAACAGAGAAATGGTCTCATCGGTTCATTAAAAAGCTGACTTCTCAACTTGAAGGGGAATAAATTTAAATCCTAATGGCATTTGCCATGAATCTTAGCTCCTGTAATTACTTTTTCTCTACAAAATCTTTCTTGGCATTGCAATTAGTTATAATTTTTTAAAGAAAACACCTTATTTTATCTAAAACTGTGTGAATCGCTATGTGGAAACTGCTGAATCCCACTGTGATGCAGAAAGCTGTTTCTGGTAAGTCTTTGAGACTGCAGACAGTGTGCCCTGGAGGCTGTTCTTCCTCAAAGCTGTCTTCAGACACACTACACATCTTTGCCACTGAATAAATAGTGCATTAACTGAAAAAAAAATCAAGGAACATGTCTGCATTTGCAGGTCCTTATGCCTTTCCTGCCGCATATGCCTTGACTCTTTAATAAGCTCATACTATTATTTTCATTGGCTGGTCCCAAACGTGAAAAGGATGTTAGTGTGGTAATTTGTCTGACTTTGGGAAGGACAGCACTCCATTTTATGGTGACTTCTGCTTGGAGATCTTGCCTGTCCAAGCCCAGTTTCCAGTTGGACAGAGGATTAATCAGACAACAAATACGTTATTTGATCAGAACTTCTCACATTCTTGTGAAATGTAGCACATTTCCATTTATGTTATTGTCATATCTTCTGTTTTTGCAAATGTAAAGTAAACCTGTGCCTTCTTTTCCCTGATGGATTTTGACTTCTTTTAGTTTTTCTCTGTGCGCATGGCCACCCAAAGTGATTCAATGCCACAGCTTCCAAATCTCACTGGCCAAGACAAAATTTCAACTTAAAAAGTCTTTTTTTATTATTGAAGGGGCATTAAAAACTACTGGTTTGTCTGCCTGGTGTTCATACACATGTGTGTACTGATCTTTCATATAAGCAAGTATTTGAATTGGCTATGCAAACTGACACAAAACTGTAAAGAAGATGCAAAATAATACAGTATTTTTCTGCTATCTCATTTCTTTGGCTGGATCTCCAGTGCCATATAATGCAGATTATCAAAGCAGATAATCCATAGCATTTGCTTTGAAATGGATTGTATGAGTCTGCACTGCCATATAATCCAGTTCAAATCAAGATTATCTGGATTTTATATGGCAGTGTACATGGGGCCTTATATTTGCTACATTTATTGTTGTCTTTCCCATTTGTGTTTTCCCAATAAAAATACTGTTTTGTTTGTAGACTACTAGAATTGTGCCAACTGAAATGCAATCCAGTGTGAGGTAATGTAGTGGCTAAGCCTGAGCATGGTCTTTCTGAGCCTGAGTTTCCTCTTTCTGAGCCTGAGGTCCCTCTTTCTGAGCCTGAGTTTCCTTAGGATGAGGAGGAGGATTGATTACAGATTTCTGCATATGTCCCTGTTGTTGAGGCAGACCGTGTTGATTTTGAAGCACCTCAGTTTCCCAGGGAAAGGAAACTGTTTTAGAAGACAGTCATGATTTGGATTCATAGCTGCAGGTGGAGGAGTCGACTGGTCCTTCTGTGAACTCAGGGTCTATTGATTCCCAGGCAGGCCAGTCACAAGATAATGAGGATCTGTGTAGGGAGGACCATTTGCAATTAAGGTTATGCCAAAGCACCCAGCTTGCAAACAACTTTGGGGGCAACATAATGCTTTCATGCTAGCAAAGCATATTTAATGATTGTTTGAAGGCAACTCTTTGTCAGAGCATCTTCGCTCACACCCTGTGAACTTCTTTGAAATCTCCTTGGCTTTCAAGGGAATGCTGTTAGCTCTTTGGGACTTTGCTTTTGAATCTTCATTCCTGGGTCATGATGCCATGGATTCTGGTTTGACCAATGCTTGTGGATTATATTCATGTTATTTGCTTTTGGACCTTGGAAGCTTTGCCTTGCATTTAAATTCCTGATTTGACTTTTGAACGTCAGTAACCATTTTTTCTATGTTTTGATTTTACCTTTCTTCAATAAACTACAAAACCTACAACCCTGGTGTGTGGTGTTGTTCTGAGCAAGGTGAATCTATCCTGAGCTGTGACAGGTAATGCTTGTTAATGTTATTAGAGTAATAGATATATAGAAAGACTATAGAGATGAAAATTTTGATCACTATTCAAGCCATGAGTGGAAACAAGAAATTTAGTCTCGTCTTTTTTATTGTTTTTTGGCTTTATAAGGATTTTTTCATTTACCTTTGGGAAGTAACCCTCTCTCAGTCCAACATATCTACGAATGTATTGTGAGAATAAAATTTGAGCTATGTATTGTCCAGCTTTCATGGCAGGAATCACTGGCTTGTTGTAGTTTTTTTTCAGGCTGCATGGCCATGGTCTAGAGGCATTCTCTCCTGATGTTTCGCCTGCATCTATGGCAAGCATCACTACCTGTGAAGATGCTTGCCATAGATGCAGGCAAAACATCAGGAGAGAATGCCTCTAGACCGTGGCCATACAGCCCGAAAAAACCTACAACAACCCAAAATTTGAGCTGTATAATAATGTGTAGGAGCCTGTCTGTACTGAACACAGGTGGAAATTCAGTAACCCAGGCTGGATCTACACTGATATATAATCCAGATTATCAAAGTAGATAATCCATATTATCCGCTTTGAACTGGATTATATGAGTCAACACTGACATATAATCCTGCACAAAGCAGATAATTTGGATTTTATATAGTAGTGTAGATGGGGTCTCAGTGAAAATAAATATAAGCAGTGTACCATGGGTGGGGGTGGGGGGAGCTGGGCAAAGGAAGATAGATGCTTTTGAACTGTGGTGTTGGAGGGGGTTCTGGGAGTACCTTGGACTGTGAGAGGATCCAACCAGGTCATACTTCAGGAAATGGGGGCCGGCTGCTCATTGGAGGGAAGGATGGTAGAGGCAAGGATGAAGTACTTTGGCCACATCATGAGAAGAGGGGAAAGCTTGGAGAAGATGGTGATGCTGGGGAGGATGGAGGGAGAAGGGAACGGGGGCCGATCAGGGGCAGGATGGATGGATGGCATCCTTGAAGTGACTGGATTGACCTTGAAGGAGCTGAAGGTGGTGATGGCTGACAGGGAGATCTGGCGTGGGCTGGTTCATGAGGTCACAAAGAATCGGAAATGACTGAATGAATGAACAACAAAACAACCATGCAATAGGGCTGGGCGGTTTCGTTAATTCGCAATTCGTTAATAATTCGTTAATTTTTTCAATTACAAAACGATAACGAACCATTCTGGAGCAACTTTTTAAAAAACCGAATTTTTAAACATGTTTTGTAAATGCTTCGTATTTCGTTATTGTATTCGTTTCGTTATTGTTCTGAGGTTGTTTCGTTATTATTTCCGCATGTCTGGGGCAAGTTTTTTGTTTAATTAGTGAAAAAAAATTATAATATCACACCAACAGTCAACAACAGAGGGAGAGGGAAGCTTCAGAAGTTTTTGGAGGTTTTTTAGCGTATTTCGCGGTTGCGTCCGCCATTAACGAATCGATTCGTTATTGTTTCGGAAATCGATTCATTAATGTTTTGTCATTTTTTCACATTTACGAAATTTCGTAAATATCGAACTTTTTAAAAGGAAAATTTTGTAATTATTTTAAATATCGAAACAAAAAAAAACCCCAAATACAAATCGATTTTAGAAACAAATTTTTCCGTTGTTACCCAGGCCTACCATGCAAATGTTCCATCCTCTCCACCTGTGTTCTGCATATGAGGAAATAAACAGTTTTAGAACTTTTTAGTATATGTGAGTGCATTATTGTATTATTGTATGCTGTACATATTTTACCTATTATTTTGGTGGGTTTAGGGGGTCATTTCAGTAGGATTTTGTTTTCCTCCCCCCTCACTTCATGGTTTTGGTCATAATCAATTCTCTGAAATGAGTATCCATTTGTGCTTTTTATGGACAGGGTTGCATTTTGATATTTGTTATTGACATTTTCTGTTTCACACTCCCTTTCTTGGTCAAATTACTGATATTCATCACTTTGCATGTTTTAAAATGATGTTTAAGTAGAATACTTTGGGTTTAAAAAGACAGATTGAAAGGAGGTGCTTTGTGCTTTGCAACTCATACCCACCTTTTCCGTAATAACATGGGGAAAATGCTAAGATGGAGAAAATGATGTTGCAATTTTGTAATCATTTATGTACTCTGTGAGACTTGTTACAAATAAACATTTATGAGATCAGGGGCTATATGTTACTTAACATTATTCTCTTTTCTCATTTTCATGGTACTAAAATCTCCAGCCCTGTTCAACACATCAGAATCTAATTTAACAACCTTAAATAAGTCTATATACATCATAACTATATCAACTACCATAAATGCCTCAGGTGTATTTGGTGGAAATAACTTTGAACTGAATATGACTTCATGAATTTCTAACATACAGATCTATAGTATAGATCCATAGGCATCTATCTAGACTCATAATTTGTTCCATAACTCTCCAAGGTGCATAATAATTTACAAATGTAATAAAAGAATCAATATTCACATGGGCATACATATTAGCTTTAATTGTTATAAACCTGATGGGAAATCAGCTCATAAGCCGATAGCAAATGAAAACCATCAGTTAAAGCCTGGATGCCAATTTTTATATATGGCTTGGCAACATTTGTGGTAAAGATTACCAAAGGAATTTGGCATCCCATCTCCATTACTGGAAAGAAACTGAATTCAATTTTAAGTCCTCCATTGGTAGACTCTATCCACCCTCATCCTTGTTTCTCTGACCAGATCAAAGCAAGATGCCTCATACAAATTTATAGGTATGTTTTCATTTTGCCTCTACTGACTTTGCATAGGAACACATAGAGCTTGGCTACTGGTCATGCTGGCTAAAGGATTCTGGGAGCTACAGTTCAGGGAGTATTGTTTTCACAAGCTATAGTTAAATAATCAACATTAAATATAGCCAATGCACATTGTATGTACATTATATTACAACTGATGGAACATGCAACTGTCCAAGAACTCTTACCCCAACATTATATTCTTTGTTAAAAGCAGGGCTGCACTGAAGCAGTTTCTACAAAGTTTTCCAGAGGAACAACATTTGAAAAAATTGAAGCTGGCCCCTAATGCACTTTTCCCACTACTCAATAGTTTTGCCATATTCAATGCCATGGCTATTACGAACAACTGCAGTTTCATTCTAATCCTAACTAATTTGGAACCGTGTAATGAATAAAATTTATGTCATGCCAACTTCTGTGCACTGAGCCACAGGTATTTAAAATAGTAATGGTTTGTTGGGATGTAGTGTATTGTGGATTCTTTAATTTATTGCTGTAATGTTTTGACATATGTCAGACATTGAATATTTGTCTTTGTATGTGTAAACTGCCCTGAGTTCCCTGGTGGGAGATAGGGTGGTCTAAAAATAAAGATGATGGTGATGATGATGATTATTATTATTTAATTTTACTAAATAGAGACTTATAACCATTTCCTCCCTGACAACTGTGATCCTATGTATGTTTAGTCTGATGCTCCAGTCATTGGACCTAACTACCTAGGTTAGCGGTGGGCAACCTGGGGCCCTCCATATATTTTAGACGACAATGTCCACATGCCCTATCCAATATAGCCAATGTCATCACAGGTATACACAAACATACTGAAGATATTCTATTGACATTTTCCAGCCTAAACAATGTACTAAAGACTGGATGTAAATCACATGAAAAAGTCATACAAGTTTCCTAATGATGTTGAATTGAAACTCCCATCATCTCTCACTATTGGATATGCTGACAAGGAGTGCTTTGACTTGCTTTCCAGCAACATCTGGAGAGTCAAATTATTCTCATATCTGTATTGTATAATGTTTCTTACTCTGAGTAAGCATACACAAGATTCAAACCTTTAGTTGAATGTAAAGTCAGACTTCACATTGGTCTCCCTGGCTAATGTTCCCTGTTTTGAGAGGATGCAAAGAGATAATATAATGCATTTTAAATTCCAGTTTCCTTTACCCCAGCATGTTTATATACAGTCATCATTGTGGCTGCAGAACTGCTAGTGTTTTTCCTATCTTATTCTCAGATTTGTATGGAGAGCCAAGTAGCTTATTGTCACATTAGATTGAATATAATGCATTTAGTTTGCTAACTTTCTTCTGCTAAATAAATAAGGATTTTTTTTAAAAAAATACATGCGCTATAAAGCCAAGGGACATTTGCAATAATACAAGGAAAGAAACATCATTTCAAATAGTTTTTCATATTTTTCCTTCTCCACACACACTTTTCAGCTAATAATATCATAATTGTAGTTGATAGAATGTTGTGTAGCTTCTGTTTCTTCCTCCACAATATACCCACCTGTGGTCTCCTTGACACCCATTTGCATCCATCTGTTCTCCAGATAATAACCCATTAGGGTTCAAAGTTCATCCTCAATGACTTCTCAACCCACTACAACCCTTTTTGCTTTGTATGTGCTCAAAATGTTCCCACTGTGCAGGTCCTTACTGATTTGGAATGTGAGAAACAGATTGTTTGCAAGGCCACAAGCTTGGTTGTTATTTTGAGGAGAGTGGTGGGTTGGTCTTCCTATTCACAGAATGATTGTCATGAGGCTTTTCCAAATTACTGCAAAAATGAATGCTCTCACATGAGACACTCCCATTCAATCATGCTTGGCGTCTCTTCTAGGTCCAATCTGATTTTAGTTACTGTTACTGTGTAGGCATCAGCACTCATCATAATTTAGTTCTCCTGAAAGAAGGCACCTTGGGGGTCAAAAATCTAGGCCTGGTACAAAGTATTTCATCTCTGGAACGGCCCAGGATACTGCCATGGTGTTTACACCAAAGTGCTCCTGAACCACATCAGCAGCTAGAGTGGAGCCCTGACTGCCCAGAACTGGACAATCACCCTTATTGTTTTCATTATTTTTTGTCACCACAGTGGCAGTCACAGAACACCAAAAGGCTCCTGACTATTGCTGGTACTTTGGCGATGTCAACAAAGACATTCAGGGGGAAGAAGAAAGGAAAAGAGGAATCTCCTTCCTTTCTCCAAGTCATGCAGGTGCTCTTGTTAACATCACCAAAGGCACCCAGCAATAGGCAGAAGTTCTATGGAGCTCTATGGCCATCTCTACAACAAAAAACCAAAAAAAAAAAAAACCCAAAACAACACAGCTAATTAGTAGGGCAGTGCATAATGCCCCTAAATCTTTCCATTATTGGATCTGTTTTCGGCTTCTCCCCCCACCTCTTTGTGTTTTCTGAGCCATGGATGAAATAGAGAGGGGTGTTTCATTTTATTCTGGAAAGATTCATCATGCACTCTGCTAGGGAGGGGCCTTTGGGAAGGAGCCTGGGAAGCACTTCCCAAAGGCCCCTCCCTAGCAGAGTGCATGGTGGGAGTTTAAGTTTTCTTCTAAAGAAATAAAGAAATAAGGAAGTAAATGAGATAAAAACCAATTGATTAAAGAAGGAAAAGATAGGAGGTAGAATACTGCTAGTGCTGCTCAGCCCCTATTAGTCGAAAAAATTGGCTATTCATGACCTGTTTGGGTTAGGACTTCTAATAACCCTACCCAATCCATTTTGGCCATTCTGAATGCTGAATTACCCAAACTTCCCGAACTTCCTGAGGCAAAACTGATATCTGCACACCCCTAATAATTAGCTGTCATTCTCTTTTCCCCACAACATGGAGCATGTGGAAAGTAGGATGGCAGCACTGGCCTATGTGAATAGCAGGACTGTTGGAGCTCAGCCTGTGATTGTGTTTCAGGATCAGGGTGCTTTGGATGTGGGGAGTGATGTCAATGAGTTTCAAGATGAGTTTCAAGTGTCAGTGGTTTGGTCAATGATATTGATGCAGAGAATGACCAGGAGATCCCTGTTCAAAGTCTAGTTTCCCATGAGAATGTACCTGAGGGGTGTGGGAATGATGGTGTGCTCTCTGAATTGTTACCAGAGAGTTCCCATGATAGGGAACATGAAAACATCTCAGCACCTGGCCCAGCTGCAGGAATTAATGAGCAAATAGATGGACAGGATGAGATCAGTCAAAACAGGAGAGCCAAACAGTGGCTTTGGCATTCTGCCAGGCTCCAAGAGAAAAAGATAAGAAATTCTCAGCTACAGTGAAAGCAATTTCTGAGTGCAAGAGACATAGCTAATGAGGAGATAATAGTCCCAAGTACAGGATATGTAGTCAGATGAAGCATTGTTTGGAATCAAGTCATGTCCTTGTTTCATGGAAGCTTTGCTTGGAAAATACATGTTTTAAATGCCTTTGTTTCATAGTTTTGATTCTTGAATTCTATGCTTTTATATTCATGCCTTGGATTCATGTTTCCTGATTTCTTGCATTTTATTTGGGAAGTTTTGACTTTGTTTTTATGGACTTTGCTGGACTATTATCCTGGACTACTTTGTTCCTGCTTACCTTCCTACCTAATTGGATTTACCTATTTCTTGAAAGTGCTTTTTTACTTTACTGCTTTTAAAGTATCTTCAATAAAGGATTGTTTCCCTATCCAATGGAGTGGTGTTTAAAGTCAGAGGGCTTTTCCTGTCCTGGAGTGCAACAAGGACCAGTTTAGAATTAGAATTGCCTCAGCTGTTCACATACACAATGAAGAGTGGGGTTCATCCTGAATGTAAGGGAAGCTCCAGAGCACTCCCTGACTTTACTTAACATGGGAGTGAAATTGAGATAATGATTTTTATCTCCTATCAAAGAATACTCCCTGGGCAATGTCTGGACACTCAGGAGTGACTTCTGATTGAACTCAGAGTATGTGGCTAGTGTAGACAGACCATCAAACAATCCTGTTCCCTTTACTAACCTTCCATGCTAGCTTTCCTTTTGAAATGAGCTATGCTGTGAAAATCTTAATAAAATGCAAGGAACATCTCTTTTCCTTTCACTCCCCAGGCAGTGAGGAGGAAGAATTACCAAGGAAAGCAGTACAAACCTCAAAGATAGAAACACACAATCCCTTAGGGTTTTTGTTGTTTTTGTGATATATCCCAGATATGTATTATTTTAAAAACCTACTCTATGGGTGGGAGTCAAATGTTGCTGTGGTGCCTGGAATTGCCACTGAAGATCCATGGTAACACAAACATTATCTCTTCTTTTTTTAAATCCCTGAGAACTGTGACAATAAATTCAGCAGAAACATTAGTTTTGTGTTTTTACCTGTATGGTTAGTCACAAAACATCCATTGCCCAGGAGACAAATCTGATGGGGATAAATGAAAAACAACCTGCCCAATAACCTAAGCACAAATCAGAGAATTGTGTGTGTGGTGGGCGGGGGTGAGCTCCAATACACATACATTTTTTTTAACAATTCACCCCTTTTCTGCACCAATGTCCCCTTCACAAGAAGAAAATTAATGAGGTTCACAGAAAAGGAAGTTAGCCTGGAAAATGAGTATAAAGTACAAGTGGAATCAAAGCCTCAATTGCCAAATAATGTAATTTATTCCACAAAGCAACACTCTGTCAAATGTTGAGAAATCTACTATGATTTTATAATAAGATATAGCGGGCACCTGTTTCCTGCTCATAGCAACTGCTAATTTTAACTTCAAATAGGGTGTTACAACTTGAATAGCATAAAAATACTTTCTCACATTTCGAGATATCTGACACAATATCCTGATGAGCTATGGCTGCTATAGGCAGAGACAGAAACACATGCATACATCCTATTTTATTATTGCTGATAACATAAATTACTTAGATGCCACCGGGGTTGGCAGGAGGTCCTAGGCAGAGCTTGGTGAGATACTTTCAAGATGAATGGGCATCATGACATGCTGAAGTTGTCCACAGTTGAACAGTAGTAATTTAATGCTCTGAGTCTAAGAGAATCCTCTAACAATTGCTCACATATGGATGATTTCAGTATGGTGTTATATTTATTCTTTTTAGGCCCCACATATACTGACTATTTAAGGTGAAGCTAGCTCTGAACTGCGGCAGCCAGACAATAAATTCCTTGTTCAAAAGTATGTGAAACAAATACCTTAATGTGATTTGTATAATAATCACCATCCGGACATCAAATGACTTCCAGGATTTCCTAAGTAATCATCTGCATAGGTAAATAATCTGCAAAACACATTCTTCAATACTGGTTTGAAACTGCATTACATCAATGTATAAGGAATTTGAGATGTATACCATATTTTCAAGATCTTTTTAGAGGCATTATCAGCACCTACAGATATTCTTCTTTCGTTCAAACAGAGAGGTGTCAAGGCAACTGTTGCACCTTTAAAAAAAGAAAAACAAGGCTTTGTTGTTCTTGCTGATGTTGTTTTACAAATAAAGAACTTCCATCTGAGCTCAAATATAAAGAGATATCTCAAAAAGCTAAGAAATGATGTTTAATATTGAGAAGTCCTATATAGTTTGACCTCTTAATATTTTGAGATCACCAACTAAAATTCATAGTTTTCTGTTCATGGTTTTCCATTCATAACGGTCACAAGTAAATTGTATCTAAGGCTCTTTCATCAAAAATGTCTATAGACCACATTTTCTCCACACATATTCACCTGAACAATACCTCAAAATATTTACAGGCGAAAATCATACATTGCTGCATAACATCTTGAGATATATGTCTTTCATTGGTGGCTATTAATTTTGTTAAATGCAACATACACAAAAGTAATAGAAAAACAGATGGGAATTATAAAGAAAAGGAAAATAAAGACCAAAAGTCAATTCAGAGTAGTGTTGTGGATCAAATAATAATTAAATATATACGTACATTGACAAAAGCTTATATGGAAAAATTATCCCGCTCAAAATGATTACAAAATATTATTCAAACTTGAATGGCAGATATTATGTATCTTTGTAATCCTGAAGTATACAAGTGGGGCATAGTTATTTACTGAATAACTATTGTCCAACTCTTGTACTTCAGGATTAATTTTATAGTATAGATGCATCTAAAGAAACAAGAAAGGGAAGCTCTATAGAACTGGCCAAGGGGTTCATCTGAACTGATGACTTAGGTTAGTTTGTAATCATTTTTGGCAGAAATCATTTGCTTTTTGGGTTATTAGATTGGTATGTCTGGAACAAGTCTGAGGCTATGAGGGTGATTTCATAACTACAGAAGATGACCTTGAACTGATTCCAGAATCCACAGTATCCACAGATTGACGGCCACTGGATAATGTAGTTGGTGCTTTTTACATTTTCCTGTTGAGATGAGCACCAGCATATGAAGTGGGAAGACAGGAAAAGCACAGTTCTAACTGGAAGTAATCTATTATATGTCCCAGAGGATCAATTGGCCCCCTGATACTTAGGACATTTCTAGACAGCCTCCATGCCCTTGTTCCTGGCTGGTGTCTACAGTATGTTTTGCATTCTGAGGAGTTGTACAATGTGATTTTCATCTGTGGCTTGCTGAAGTGCATTAAGCAGTTTATTTTGGACATTTACCCAGCTTTGCTTGCTGCACTTTAAAGGCCTTAATTTGTGCTGCAGAGTGCTTTGGTAGCTTGAATTTTAGAAGCACTGCAGCTTGTAGTCAAAGCTGCACCACCCTCAAATCGAGGGGTGAGAGGAACTCCAAGCCTCGGGCCCCCGACAGGGGGTGGAGACCCGAGAAAGAGCCACGAAGGCCGAAAAAAGCAGAGAGGGAGAAGGGAGAAGGAACCACCCGCCGCCATTTTACCGCGGCCTACCTTGCGGCCTACTCAGCACTGCGGCCTTCTTTACACTGCCAGCATCGCTGCCTGGACCCCAGGCCTGGCCGGACAGACCACCGCCGTTGCAGCCGCCGGCCCCATCGCCACCACCACCACTAGCGGGGCGACCATCATTGCTGGGCCGCCGCTGCCGGACTGTCGGAGCGCCGTTGCTGCCGGCCGCCGAAAGGTGAAGCCGGGGGCTGCCTAGCTGCCGCTGGGCCGCCGCCGAACCATCGCCACCGCCGGCAGCCGGGAGAGAAGCCGAGCGCTGCCTGACCAGACCGCCAGACCGCCGCCAGACCGCCGCCGCCGCTGAGTCATTGCCATCGCCAGCGCCGGCAGCCGGGGGGGGAGGCTGAATGCGGCCTGACCGCCGCCGGACCATCGTCGCCGCCGAACTACCCCACCGCCGGCAGCCGAGGGGAGAGGCTAGGCGCGGCTTGGCCGCCGCCGGACCGCCGCCGCCGAACCACCGCTACCGTCGGCAGCGGGGGAAGAGGCCTGGCGCTGCCTGGCCGACGCCGGACCGCCGCCGCCGCCGAATCCATTGTCACCGCCGGCAGCTGGAAGGAGGGGCCGAGCGCTGCCTGGCCGCCGCCGGACCATCGCCGCTGCAGTATCATCGCCACCGCCTGCAGCTGGCCGCCGGGGGGAGAGGCCGAACGCTGCCTGGCTACTGCCAGACCGCCACCGCTATTGGCCGCTATTGGCCACCGAAGGGGGCGGCTGAGTGCTGCCCGGCTGTTGCTGGGCCGCCGTTGGGCCGCCGCCTCCAGACCATCGCCACCAGCGGCCACTGAAAGAGCTGCAGGCCGCCGTTGGACCGCGGTCGCCAACCCGCCGCCGCTACGGCTGCTGGCCGCCGAGGAGGGGCGAGCGGCGCGATTACGGAGTAAGAAAAGCCTCAAGGTGTGCTTGCTGGTCCCTTGAAGGGCTGGCAGCGCCATCGGACGTACTAGCCAGGCCACGGTTGCATAGACGTTCCATCTGGCCACGTAGGACAATGCTGACCATTTATATATGGGTCCTATGAAGGGCTGTAACTGACTTCCTTGTGTAGACCGCTATATAGATCTTATGCTGGCCTCTCCTGTAGATTTTATGTGTAGACCTTTAAACTGGCTTTACATTGATATATACTGAGCAAGAGTGTGATTAACCATCTGTGCTGCCCCACCCCCGAGCTACCATCTCCGGAAGCCCATCTGCTGGTATACCAACCGTCCAGAGTCTCACTGGGGTCATAGTAGTACTTAGCCAATTACAACTAGGCCCACCCCCATAGGGGGTAAACGTATATTACAATCAGTTCATTCCTGGTTGTCATCTGTGGTTATCTGTCGCTAATGTGATAAGAACGAAGTAGAGCACTTAGGCGCCTGCCATTCGCTGCTAGATTGCACCAGCACTTACGCCCCTTCCCCGCCCCTCTGTGCCGCACTTTAATGACTGCTAAATAGAGCACTTTAGATCTAGCACTTTATTAATTGTGCCTTTATGAATGTGTGTTGCTGTTGATTGAATACGATTACCGATGGGGTGCACCTAAAATCCTTGCACTTTAAGAACTATATTTTGCACTTTAAGAACTGGCTCATCGGAGCAACCGGAACATCAACTACCACCTGCACCGCTGCTACCCATGTGGTCCCCCGCCCCTCTTTGTGTATTGTCTCTATTGCTCTTGTGTAGCGGAAGGGGCAGAGGAGGAGGTGGGCTGGAACCTGCGAATGAAGGGGTGGTGGGGAGGGGGGAGGAGGGAGAGAGGGGATGCTGGCAAGAACCAAAAAACCTAATTACGAGCGCAGTAGAACGTAATCACTTGGCTCTGGACTGCGGCATGGAGGGGGGGGAGGTGTTCCACTAGCCGAGGGGCCCCCATAGAGGTCGTGGTGGGAAGGAGGAGATGCGGGAGAAGGAGACCTCGAATTCGGCCTGATTCGGATCGCTTTTCCAAATTAACTATTCCCAATAGGTCTCCTAAGGTAATTTGGTGTAACCAGGTGAGCGGGCCCTCTGGCTTGAAGGTGGTGTTGTTGAACGCCAGGTCTGTCAACGGGAAAACAACTTGGATTCAGGACTTAATCCTGGAGGAGCGGGCAGATCTGGCGTGCATCACGGAGACCTGGTTGGATGAAGCGGGGGGCGTAAATCTCTCCCAGCTTTGTCCTCCAGGTTTCTCCGTGCAACACCAACCAAGAGCCGGAGGACGGGGAGGCGGGGTCGCAGTGGTCTATAGAGATACCATCCATCTGACCAGGAGCCCCATCCCGCAGACCACAAATTTTGAATGCGTCCACCTGAGGGTGGGTGACCGGGACAGAATAGGGATTCTGCTAGTGTACCGTCCACCTCGCTGCACTACAGTCTCCCTACCTGAGCTAGCGGGGGTGGTCTCGAGCCTGGCGGTGGAGTCCCAACGGCTTCTTGTGCTGGGGGACTTCAACATCCACGCCGAGGCAACCCTCACAGGTGCGGCTCAGGACTTCATGTCTGCCATGGCAACCATGGGGCTGTCCCAACAAATAACTGGCCCCACCCACTGTGCTGGACACACATTGGACTTGGTTTTCTGCCAGGGATGGGAGCAGGGTGGCGGTGTGGAGGAGTTGTCCATCTCTCCGTTGCCGTGGACCGACCACTTCCTGATTAGATTTGGGCTCACTGCGCCCCCTAACCTCCGCAAGGGTGGAGGACCCATTAAAATGGTCCGCCCCAGGAGGCTAATGGATCCGAACGGATTCCTGACGGCTCTTGGGGAGTTTCCCGCCACCGCGGTAGGTGATAATGTCGAGGCCTTGGTCGCTCTCTGGAATGGGGAGATGACCAGGGCTATTGACAAGATCGCTCCGGAACGTCCCCTCTCAAGTAACCGAGCTAAACCAGCCCCTTGGTTCACTGAGGAGCTGGCAGCGATGAAGCGAAGGAAGAGGGTTCTAGAGAGCGTGTGGCGATCGGACCCAAGCGAGTCAAACCGAACACGGTTTGTGTCCTTTTTGAGGGCATATGCCGCGGCAATAAAAGCCGCAAAGAAAACTTTCTTTGCGGCCACTATTGCGTCTGCAAAAAACCGTCCGGCGGAGTTGTTCCGGGTTGTCAGAGGTCTTTTAACTCCCCCCACCGGGGGGAGCCCTGACAACTCGGCAGCGCGCTGTGAAGCATTTGCTCGGTTCTTTGCAGACAAAGTCGCTTTGATCCGTTCCGGGCTGGACGCCACATTAGATGCAGTCTCCGTGGATGTGACACAAGCACCTGCTTGTCAGATTTTGTTGGATTCTTTTCAGTTTGTGAAACCCGAGGATGTGGACAAGGTACTTGGAGGAATGAGACCCACCACGTCCATCCTAGACCCCTGCCCATCCTGGCTTCTTAAGGAGGCCAGAGGGGGATTGGCCGAGTGGGTAACGGTGGTGGTTAATGCCTCCCTTCGGGAAGGCAAGATTCCAGCGAGCCTAAAACAGGCTGTTATAAAGCCGCTGTTGAAGAAACCATCACTTGACCCCACTAAATTGGACAACTTTCGGCCTGTTTCCAATCTTCCCTTCTTGGGCAAAGTCATGGAAAGCGTGGTGGCCTCACAACTCCAGGTATTCTTGAGAGACACGGATTATCTGGATCCGGCACAGTCTGGTTTCAGACCGGGACATGGTACCGAGACGGTCTTGGTCGCCTTAGTGGATGATCTGCGCCGGGAGCTAGACAGGGGGAGTGTGTCCCTGTTGGTGCTCCTGGACCTCTCAGCGGCCTTCGATACCGTCGACCACGGTATTCTTCTGGGGCGCCTTGCAGAGATGGGTCTCGGGGGCACTGCTCTGCAGTGGCTCCGGTCATTTCTGGAGGGTCGTACTCAGAAGGTGTTACTGGGGGACTCCTGTTCAACGCCGCAGCCGTTGACCTGTGGCGTTCCTCAGGGTTCCATCTTGTCCCCCTTGCTGTTTAACATCTACATGAAGCCGCTGGGTGAGATCATCCGGAGTTTCGGGGTGCGGTGTCACCTGTACGCAGATGACGTCCAACTCTGTCACTCCTTTCCACCTGCTACTAAGGAGGCCGTCGAAGTCCTGAACCGGTGCCTGGCCGCTGTAATGGTCTGGATGAGGGCGAACAAACTGAAATTAAATCCAGACAAGACAGAGGTACTCCTGGTCAGTCGCAAGGCCGAACAGGGTATAGGGTTACAGCCTGTGCTGGACGGGGTCGCACTCCCCTTGAAGGCGCAGGTTCGCAGCTTGGGTGTGACCCTGGACTCATCGCTGAGCCTGGAGCCTCAGGTTTCAGCGGTGACCAGGGGAGCATTTGCACAGCTTAGGCTCGTGCGCCAGCTGCGCCCGTATCTTGGGAAGTCTGACTTGGCCACGGTGGTACACGCTTTGGTCACATCCCGCCTCGACTACTGCAACGCTCTCTACGTGGGGCTGCCCTTGAAGACGGCCCGGAAGCTTCAGCTAGTCCAGCGCGCGGCAGCCATGTTGTTAACGGGAGCTGGACGCAGAGAGCATACAACGCCTCTGCTGTCCCAGCTCCACTGGCTGCCGATCTGCTACCGGGCCCAATTTAAGGTGCTGGTGTTATCCTACAAAGCCCTAAACGGTTCCGGCCCAAAATACCTTGCAGACCGCATCTCGGCCTACGAGCCCACGAGGGCCTTGAGATCATCCGGGGAGGCCCTTCTCTCGGTCCCGCCTGCCTCACAGGCACGTCTGGCGGGGACGAGGGAGCGGGCCTTCTCGGTGGTGGCCCCCCGGCTGTGGAACACCCTCCCTGCTGAAGTTAGACAGGCGCCCTCCTTGATGGCCTTTCGTAGGGGCCTGAAAACATGGCTCTTCGAGCAGGCCTTCAACTGAGTGTATTGAATGACATTGGAATGAACTAGGACTACGAATCTCGGCTATGACCCCAGGACTCGACGAAGCGGATTTTTAGTATAAGTATATGTTGTGTTGTATCTGTCTGGTTTGTATCGTCGTGATTCACTGTATACTGTCTTCTTTGTTGTTGTTCACCGCCCCGAGTCGCCCTCGGGCTGAGAGGGGCGGTCAATAAGTGCAAGAAATAAATAATAAACTGTATTATATAGTTAGTCAATGTAGATGTGCCCAAGGAATCTTTAATTTCCCCCATTCTTTCTTATAGGATGGTCCCATAGTGACACACCAAGTGGGCTCAATCTGGCACCCCAGATACTGGATCAAGGCCCAAATGGGACTCCCTCAGCAGCTTTAGAGATGGCAGGGATTTCTCACTGCCCATCTGCACTGAACACAATTCAGCACTCCTGGGCAGCCACCTGAAATGCCCTCCTCAAGGAGAGGTTGTTGGATATATCACAGTTGGGGGAAGCTACATCATGGGATCAGGATAAATGTGATCCCACATCCCCCCCAAGGTACTTGAACCTGGGGACCATGGGATAGTTGTCAAGATAGCTGCAGCATCTTCCATTAGGAAGTAGTTCAGATGTCTTGAGAGGTCCTAACTTGTGAAACAACTCAAACATTGGATCAGAATTTGGGTTTCCCTGACTTAGCAAAACCTAGAGGAAAGCTGTGTTATGAAGACCTTTCCCCAGGTTAAGCTAGATCAGTCCCATGTGGCATTTAGTTGCCGTTGGACTGATCCACCATCACATTGACCTAAGTGGTCAGTCTAAATTGCCCTAAAAAGAAGTTATCGAGATGCTAGAGTTGTAAAAAGTAAAGAAGATTAAGTTTCTTCCAGTGAGCAAGCTGTCTCTGCTCTCAAATAAGTATAGAGAAATAGATGATAAATAGATAGACAGATAGCCTTTGGTGAGTCAGTCTTGAGAATTTGACAGGAATAAGGCTACTGAAAAGGACTGTGGACATCCCATTTAATCTGATAAGGCTGCTAATGCTTCTCCATGGGACAAAATGGTCATTTCCTGACAGACTGAATTGGTCCTGAATTGCCTCTGCCTCCTGATTACTAGTTCTGAGAATGGCTTCCATAATAAGATTTTATTGTTCCATAATAGAAATAATTGTGACTTTTATTTTCAGTAAAAGAAATATGTATCAGAAGAGTTAGCTTTACTTCTAGAGTGCTACCTAAGCTCAATATTAGGGAAGTGCAGTGCTTGGAAAACGTATTCCCTTTTTGGATTAGGGCTTCCAGTGCCTCCAGCAAAGAGAGCCAGTATGACCAGTTACACGCTCTGTCAAATCCACTCCCATTCCTGCTAATAAATGACAGTAAGCAAAAATTGTATGATTGGGTGCATCTAGAGCCTGGTAAAGACATCTTTATATGAAGTTGAGGGACCTACAAGAAGATGAGGGCGGGGAATATAACCACCCTGAATACAACATGAATACTCCTTTTGGAGGGAAATGTGCTTGAAAGAGTGTTGACAAGTTAATTGCAGTCATGCTTAAAGGATTTATTATTTAGATCTATTTCAGTCTGGATACTGGACTGATAAGAGGACTCAGCTGCTCTGATGGATTATCTTTAGCAAAGCAGAGACATGATGAACATACTCCTCTTAATACTACTTAATCTTGGATTGGATTACCCAATGGATAGTGACTTGAACCAGTTTTTCTGAAATGATGTTGGCTCAATGGCAATAGAACTACATGGTTCTGCAAGATATTATCATAACTTCAATATTGAATATATGAAACCACTGACTGTATTTTTATGAGATATGAGGTGAAGAGATGTCAATACTGATGACATGCAATAATACTCCCTGTAACATCTGAATCAGATGAGTCAATGCAAGTCTTGTATTAGTGTTTGGATTCAGTGGTGAATTAAATGAGGCCCAATAAACTCAAATCTAATCCAGGCAAAACAAAGCCTCTCGGAATAAATGAATCCTATATTTGTGAACTTGATTTATTACTTGATCTGGATTGAAAACTTGAAAAAGAAGGTTCATGACTTGGACCTACTCTCAAATCCATTTTTGTTCCTGTGAGCTGAGTCATTAAATCGGTTCAGAATGCCTTCTATCATTTTTGGATAATAAAACAATCTCCTGGACAGGGATGGTTCTTTCACAGTGAGACCACCACAAGGGACCTCATATCTCAGTGGCCTACCATTAGGGCTGATCAAGAGGCTGCAACTAGAACATTATGTGTCAGCTCTGAGGGTTTTTTTTTAACAATCCCTTTTATACATGAAATACTTTTATGAAGAGATCTGTAGGAATTGCCCCTTTGTTACTAAACAGGTGTAATATTGTAGCAAATACTGTATGAGAGTGGGTTTGAATAATACAAGCCATAAAGAACTTGGCTGAGAATATTTAAGGGAGTACCTTATATCCTATCAACCTGCCAAATCACTGAATATGAGGGCCCTAGCTCTGCTTATGGACAACTCAGTTAAGTGCTTTTAGCATATTGGCTGCCAGCTGATGTTAGGCATATGCCATCATTTTTTGTCCATTTTTGGCAGTAGTTAATGATGATTTATTTTCAAACTGAAGGACCAGCTATGATTTATACTGCTATTTCTCTCCAAAATCCCACTTCTCATCATAACTCTGTTTCTGAAAAGCTATGTAAGCAGAGAACAGGCTCTGACAGGTTTTAAACCTTCATGTATGGTTCTGGTGGTATCATGAGATGCAGCTCTTCCATCCAAGGAATAGCTTGGCAAAATAATAAAAGCTGCTCACCACATGATGAACTGGTCTCAACAGCAGTATGAACAATAACAGCGTGAGATAGAAATAACTTGCACTGGAACTATCCCACTGAGGGGATTACCTACTAAACTGAAGAAGCTGTGGATCTCCAAATTAATCAAATTAATCTCTTTTTGTAACTGATGATTTAAATGTCAATCACATTTTGATGTTTGTCTACTGCTCTGGAATTTTGAGAAGCAAGTTGTGGTTTGTCAATATTATAAATGAATGATAAAAGTTTTGATTGAATGGGGACTGACTTATTCACAAGCAAGACAGAACCTTGAAAGTGGGAGGTTGGGCCACTTATCTTTGATTAAAATCTTGTGTTGTTCTTTGTCCTTCAAAGGCACAGCAAACATTGTAAAAGTAAAACAAATATGATGGAAGGGCAAAATAGGGCAACCAAAAAAACCAAAATAAAATGGCTAATAAATACTTGTACAGATAGATAGACCTTTGAACAACAGTAAGAAAAATAAGTGCAGAATTTTCAGCTCAAGATGCTTATTTATTCATCATGAAGAGTGTGTGAGGTGGGGGACCATTTGGGTAAGAAATCTTATCAGACCTTCAAAACAGTATTCAAAATGTCTGGAACTAATTTATTCTGCAGGAAAAACACCAGTTCATCCACTTTGAGATGACAGATTTTATTAGCATTATTCACTGAAAGGCCTTGACAAACAACATACATCACTTTAGGTCATTGCAATTACAATACTTTTTTTTCTTTGCAGTGATTTGAAAGCTCAGTATGAATAAAAGAGAAATGCATTCTGCAACATAGAGACAGAAAGCAATATTAAGCTATAATCGAAAAAGATGTGTGTTGCTTGGAAACTGCTGAGGATACAGCTTTACTTCTACTGAAGAGAAAAATAAAAGAGTAATTAAAAGAGGTTTTTTAAAAATGAAAAGAACCACAAACCTTTCCCCTTTCTTTGGTGCAACCAATGATCCATTTTAGAAACAGTGATTCAGAAGACTTGCTGGGATTTCAGATTTCAGATTAACTGGCAAAAAAATATACTGAGGATCCTAGATATTGTTAGATAATTCAAAACAGGTAAGTTGTGGAAGTAAGTTTGGGTTGAAGTAATAGAACTGTTTTTTCCAGCTGCTGTTTTTAGATAGAGAATGCAACTTAGATGAGATACAACAATTCTTCATAGATTTTTATTGGATGGGTTTGGGCGCAACTTAGATGAGATACAACAATTAACCTGCAATTTGACAACAGTTAAATTTATTTACTACCACAATGCATGAACTGTTTCTGAAAAATTCAGCTCAGTTTATCAGATCTTTGACAATTCAACTGAAATGTGGTCTATATTTCTAGTGCTGAGCTTGCCAATAGAAACTAGAGTGGGATGGGAAACTTCTAGCTTCCACTCATAATCTCTTGTCAATGGGATTACTGCATGGAACTGATGAGACAGCCATCCATTTGTTATCTTTGGGCTATGATGAAGATGTTTTGTAACTATGACATGATGTATATTTAAGGTTTGGTCGTGGTATGGCAATTTATGTGTCTTAATGTTTATTTTGTAGAATACACTTAGTTTTGGCAATGATTGCATTTTGACATTTATTCCACCAAAGTGATATATTTCTAGGATGCTCACAAAGTTATTAAGGATATGGAACACCTTATTTGACTGGCCACCTTATCACACGGGGGAGCCCACCGCATGCCATTTTGCTTCAGTGCAGCAATGCTTCCGCTATCACGCCAAGTCAGCAGAGCCAGCAGAACATGGGAAGGCCTCCATGTTTGGAAAAAAACATCCAAGGACATTTTCACCTGAGTTGGGGTCAGGGATTTGGCAAGAAGCCACACAATGCTGTGTGATGGTTTGCGTGGGGCTCCATCTCCAAAAAAGGCTCAAAGCATCATAGCATGCGTATTTTAGTAAGTATGATTGAGGCCGCGGTGGCACAGTGGATTAAACAGCTGAACTGCAGAACTTGCTAATTGAAAGGGTGGTGGTTTGAACTCCCATTGTTAGCCACGCCTTCTGCCAACCTAGCAGTTTGAAAATATGCAAATTTAAGTAGATCAATAGGTACCGCTCTGGCAGGAAGGTAACAGCGCTCCATGCAGTCATGCCGGCCACATGACTTAGGAGATGTCTATGGACATAGTCAGCTCTTTGGCTTAGAAATGGAGATGAGCACCCCCCCCCCCCCCCAAGAGTTGGACTCAACTAGATTGAATGTCAAGGGGAAACCTTTACCTGTTACTTATGATGAGGTCAATCAACAGGTCAAATTTTTAGAGATTTTAAATTTGGAGAAAAGGTTATCAGGGAGGAAGAGATCTTCCAAGACAAGCTCAGTGGAAAATTTCAGCAGTACCACCTGGACTATGTTTGTTTGATAAGAAGAAAAACATTCCAATCCCCATTCAAACCACATGACCTATGGGAATACTTTGTTGGTACCATCAAAAGTAGTTGACAGTGTGGGACAATCAAAGGCTAACTCAGCAGCTCTTTTATCTTCTAACTCAATATCTTGCTTGAATATTGACCTTTAAATACAATGAATTTGTGCTGAATACAATTTTCTGAAAGATGCCATGCAATTTGATGATCTTTAAAATAAATAAATAAATAAATAACAATATCAACCATTGCCAAATTTCCTCAAGCAGTGAGCCTGAGCTTACAGCTCCATTTCCAGATAATTCAGTCATATGGTAGATGCCCTTTCACAGTGCTAAGATGTTTTTTGAACAAGGATTGAAGCAATATATTTGAAAAGTGCACTTTAACTCAGAGTTCATCCATGTGTCTGGCTGGTAAAGGCAACTGATTTGCAAGGATAATAGAAAGAAAGCTGTGTGCTTTGTTTATCTACTCTTCAGTCTGATATACATACAGTTTGCATAATGGGATTTTCCCAAATCTTAATTAGGACAGACTTATAGAATTAAGAGCTATAAATGTAATAAGAAACTTTCTTTTGCATATGACACTATATTGCCAGAAGCCACCAGCAGTGGAGACAACTTTTGCTTAGTGAGTATTTGAAGAAATAACACTTTCAGTCTAGGATAATCACCATTTATTCTTCACTGTATGACAGAATTTAAACTGGAAGTGGGGAATCACTGCTCAGGGAAGAATTGCACTTCCATGAATATGTTACACAATGGGATTCAGCCAGCCAAGACTTCAGAAGACCAAAAGGAGAACAAAGGCATCATCCACCTAGCTCTAGATATGTCAGACAAAGATCATATAGATTTAACTCTAGAGGAACCCTTCCATACCTTTTGGTACTCTTATACACCCCCACCCCAAATCCAAAGAAAATTGAATGAACTTTTATCTCTCATGGAGTGTGTTTCGCTGATCACAAGAAATCAAAATAATATTCCCTTCTCCAACCTCAGTTCCATTCATACAACATGAAGTGCAGACCTGCCAGACTATTTCTAAATCACTGAGGAGGAAGATGTGACCCTCCAGCTTGGACTGTAACAAGCCTCATCCTTACCACTGCCTTTATGCCACATTGAATCTCCTTCACACTGAGAAAGGTGGGATAGAAAAGCTGTAAATAAATAAATAAATAAATAAATTTGCTGGCTAGAACTAGGGAGACTTGCAGTCTAAAGTCTGAAGAACCACACAGTCTGCACAGCACTACAAATAATGGTATAGCTAAATCATTTTCCAGTTTTCACAGACTGATACATTTCTATGTTTATCTCTGGACAGAGGTTTCACCTCAATTTTGTGAGTTCTGACTAACCATTAAAGGGTCAGAGGAGGAAGATCAACGAAGAGGAAAGTGATGCTTGAAGGCCCATTTTCATGCATGTACCACCTTTAGCTCTCAGTGGTTTGGCTGCACCCATGATCTGGTCCACTACATACTAAATGGCTGAGAAAAGAGCTCAGCATTCTCTCTTTCATTTCATTTATTTCCTTTCCTGTTCAGTGGATAGAAGCAGAGGGCATCCCAGTAGGTCCCTGTCAGAAGTGAAAGATGGTAGTAGCCGTCTTTACATCTGCCACAACAACTGTCACGTAGGCTTCCCTGACAGAGCTCTTGAATTTGCCTTGAGGATGGAAACAGTGAAGTTGTCATCAAACCATCTTAAAAGTATTTTTATTCCTCAGCTTCCCTGCCTCTTACATTGCTTTTATGGTAACACTACTCTGTGGGTCTTGTGTTTTCTATGACAGTGATAAACTAGGACAGGTATTCAATCTGCCCTGGATATTTTCTTATGTAAGCAGTTTATTAAAACTATTAGGATACCACCCACCAGTAGCAGAAACCTAATTCATGTATCCAGTTTTCAAAGAATCCCCCCTTTTCCCTGAGTGTTAAGCTGTTATTACCTGGAGAGAACTGTGTTGGCAAAGGGGCTAAAAACAGTTGGGATTTTGGGAATGCATATTTGTACAGTCTGACAAGTTTTAGTTTGTTCTGAAATGGCTAAAAGCTATGGTTTATAAGAAATATATGCAATAACAGAAGCATTATAAAATTCAAGTAGGGAGGATTTGGGGGGATTTGGAGTTCTTACCAAAACAATCCTTCCATACTGTCCAATATACACTAAAAATATACACTAAATAATCTATACATTTAAATAGCACAAATTGATCAAATATTTTCAATTGAAGCTTAATCACAGTGTCAATTACAAAACAAAAATGTATAAAAATGTGTAGGGTAAACAAAACTGTGCTATGGGAAATATATGGAAAAACAAAGCATCATTGCAAGAAATAAAAACCAGGTGCTGTAACCTGATTCAAAGGATGGGATAGAAGTGCCGGTGGGCTAGGAGGAAATTTGACAAAGACAAGACTGAATATTTTCACATTCCCATCCTGACCATAGCACAGCATTCATAAATCTCCTCTGAATTAATCTTGTCAAGAAAACTGTGTGATAGGTCACCTTCAATTGGAGTCACCTCGAAAACTCATAACAACTGCACTAAATCCTGAAGACCCACTTTGGAGACATTTCTGGGGTGGGGCCTATCTGTACTCCTTGTTTCTGATGACTTTGATATTTTATATATAGCACAAGGTTAGCTGCATATCAACCATAGCACCAGATTGCCTCCATTTTACTTAGTTCCTAAAGTATTGTGGGAATCATCAATAGTTCTGATTGGTGTTAAAATTGGAGAAAAGAATGCTGTTAATTATTTAATTAACTACTTTTATTTCATTTCTTTCACTTCATCCTTATTTATGTTCTTGATCATTATAGGATAAGATGGAACTCTCAGTTTTTTTAATAGTTCCTATATGACAGTATAGGTCACATTTGCAATCTGGACTATATTTGAAATGAATATGCACTATGAATAAAACCCTGAAAATGTGAAATTTCAGTTGCAAAAATTTACAGATTTCAGTTGTAAAAGTTATCTGAAAATTCCCAATATTTTATTTACGACTAAACCAGGTAAAAAATTCTCCATGGTGTCTCCCAATAGAATTCTTAACTGAAGGGTTGTACCAGAGCAGGAGAGCATAAGTTTTGCCTCAAAAAGTTTTCCAGTTCAGTCTCCAGCCTCTCCAACCAGAGTTGGAAAAGAAAAAATGGAGTCACTGCTAACCATTGCTGACCATCCTAAACAAGATGGACGAAAGCATAATGTGGCTTCCTATGCTCCTGTGGGGTGAGGACAGTGGGGTAGGACTCAGTTTAATTGCATGCAATAACTGCAATTTTAAATGGCAGTTTAATTGGAATGTAATTGTGGCAGAGGACTCAGTTTAATTGCATGAGACATCTGGAATCATTTGCAGCTGATGAGGTTAATTCTGAACTCTTAACTATGAACACATCTTATAGGACAATTATGCGTTTCCTTGTACATTTTTTTAAAAAAATTGCACGAACAGGTCTCAACCGTATTTGAAATGCAAGCCTTCTAAAATAACTACAACTAAGTCCTATTTAGTTATACAAGGAATTAAATATTTGTTCATTTTACAGAGAAGCTACATCTCATCATAAAGAAAAAAAGTGTATGAAATGGTATTTCACAGCAAGAAGGTGGAAGGTGCAGTAAATTAAAATAAATGGCGGGGAAACATCACTATGAGGATAAGTAGTAGCTATTAAAATGGCACACCTACTTTATTATAGTACAAACAAGATGGTGAATATTTACAAAAATATTCTCATAATCTTGGCTTTTTGTATTTAAAAAAGGAGAGGGAAGAAAGGAAGAACATGAAGCTCAAGGGCATGTATTTAAACTTGCATTAATCTAAATGCCAATAGATAGCTTGTATTCATTTGTATTGGAGACATGTTTTCCTCTAGCTGTGTGCTGCATTTAGACAAGTATTAGCAATCTAAATACTGAGCATAAATGTCATATACCTTGCTAAATAGGACTGTGATTTATTTATTTTTAGAACTGGTGTGTGGCAGCCTAAAAAAACACTGCTATTCTGAGGCAGGAAAAGGTTTTCCTCCAGCTATGCATTTCTAATGTTTTGATATTTAAGGATCCATCATAGCATGAATGGGTTTTGGCACTGATACTTTTTCCTGTTTTATAATTCACACTGATATACCACAGAAGTTCCTGCAGTGGGAAGGCAAATGAAAGATGTGCACATGCTGTGTAAATGGGGTCTAAAGTGGCTCACATATACAACATTATCACAGCCATTCATGTGTTCCAAGTCTTACCAATATAAGAAACCAAAAAGAACAGAATAAGAACAAAAAAAAGACCTCAATAAGATAGAAGAACCTGTTTGTCTAATGGTTCTTTTGTTTTAGTATGTTGTAAGCTATCATGGAGTGCAGTTACCTTCCCACCAAAGTGGTACCTATTGATCTACTCACATTTGAGTATTTTCAAACTGCTAGGTTGTCAGAAATTTCAGGCAAAAATTGGTATGATAAGAAACAAAGATGGCAGGGACCTAACAGAAGCTGAAGAGATCAAGAGAAGGTGACGAGACTATACAGAAGATCTGTATAGGAAGGATAATAATATCGAGGATAGTTTTGACAGCGTGGTGAGGGAATTAGAACCAGACATCCTGAGGAGTGAGGTTGAATGGGCCTTAAGAAGCATTGCTAACAACAAGGCAGCAGGAGACGACGGGATCCCAGCTGAACTGTTTAAAATCTTAAAAGATGATGCTGTCAAGGTGATGCATGCCATTTGCCAGCAAATATGGAAAACACAAGAATGGCCATCAGACTGGAAAAAATCAACTTATATCCCCATACCAAAAAAGGGAAATGCGAAAGACTGCTCAAACTTCCGTACAGTGGCCCTTATTTCTCATGCCAGTAAGGTAATGCTCAAGATCCTGCAAGGAAGACTCCAGCAATACATGGAGCGAGAGTTGCCAGATGTTCAAGCTGGGTTTAGAAAAGGCAGAGGAACGAGAGACCAGATTGCCAATATCCGCTGGATAATGGAGAAAGGCAGGGAGTTTCAGAAAAACATCTACTTCTGATTCATTGACTATTCTAAAGCCTTTGACTGTGTGGATCATAATAAATTGTGGCAAGTTCTTAGTGGGATGGGCATCCCAAGCCACCTTGTCTCTCTCCTGAGGAATCTGTACAAGGACCAAGTAGCAACAGTCAGAACTGACCACGGAACAACAGACTGGTTCAAGATTGGGAAAGGCGTACGGCAAGGCTGCATCCTCTCACCCAACCTTTTTAACTTGTATGCAGAACACATCATGCGATGTGCGGGGCTGGATGAATGCAAAGCTGGGGTGAAAATTGCTGGAAAAAACATTAACAACCTCAGATATGCAGATGACACCACTCTGATGGCCAAAAGCTAGGAGGAGCTGAGGAGCCTTCTAATCAAGGTGAAAGAAGAAAGCGCAAAAGCCGGGTTGCAGCTAAACGTCAAAAAAACCAAGATTATGGCAACAAGAATGATTGACAACTGGAAAATAGAGGGAGAAACCGTGGAGGCCGTGACAGACTTTGTATTTCTAGGTGCAAAGATTACTGCAGATGCAGACTGTAGCCAGGAAATCAGAAGACGCTTACTTCTTGGGAGGAGAGCAATGTCCAGTCTCGATAAAATAGTAAAGAGTAGAGACATCAGACTGGCAACAAAGATCCGCCTAGTCAAAGCCATGGTATTCCCTGTAGTCACCTACGGATGTGAGAGCTGGACCTTAGGGAAGGCTGAGCGAAGGAAGATCGATGTTTTTGAACTGTGGTGTTGGAGGAAAGTGCTGAGAGTGCCTTGGACTGTGAGAAGATCCAACCAGTCCATCCTCCAGGAAATAAAGCCCGGCTGCTCATTGGAGGGAAGGATACTAGAGACAAAGTTGAAGTACTTTGGCCACATCATGAGGAGACAGCAAAGCCTAGAGAAGACAATTATGCTGGGGAAAGTGGAAGGCAAAAGGAAGAGGGGCCGACCAAGGGCAAGATGGATGGATGGCATCCTTGAAGTGACTGGACTGACCTTGAAGGAGCTGGGGGGTGGTAACGGCCGACAGGGAGCTCTGGCGTGGGCTGGTCCATGAGGTCACGAAGAGTCGGAGACGACTGAACGAATGAACAACAACAGATTGTCAGAAGCTGGGAACAACAATGGGAACTCACCCCCTCAATTTATTTGAACCGCTGACCATTCAGTCAGCAAATTTTGGAGCTCAGTGGTTTATTCCCCTGTGCCACCACGACCCCATGCAGTCATGCCAGCCACATGACTTAGAAGGCATCTACAGACAACGCCGGCTCTTCAGCTTAGAAATATAGATGAGCACCACCCCCCAAAGTCAGACATGACTAGACTTAATGTCAACCTTTACCTTTACATTAAGCTATGGGAATAGGGTGGTGTCTAGAAATAGAGATTCTAGTATCCAAACTTCAGCAACTCATGAACATAGTGGTGGCCTCCATTTCTTTGAATTGGTGAATCCACTCTAGTTTTTCATCTGAACATTGAAAGCATCATCCAAGGTCCTGAAGCCTATCCTTAAACTGCAGAAAAACTGGAGCAATTTCACCAAACTACTGGTATGGAAGCCACCAGTATCTACCAGTCATTGCTGCTTATATTCTTGGTGGTTTGAGAAAATCAGAAGCTTACTGGAATTTGTTCTTTGGTTTTAGAGGTGTCATTTTCATTTCAGTGTCATCCTTGTTGCACATATGGGTACTCAACTTACCAAGAAAAAACTTGCCTTGTTAAATATCTATTTCCATTTCTTGCTGCCTTTTGAAATCTGAATGCCCAAGACAATTAAAAAAAAACAAATCTTGTGCTTTAGGGAATAATTGTGCCCTTCTGCATGGGTCTGGTGTGTTGGATAAGACTGTCTAAAATGGAAATAAAAGGCCCTTCTACACCACACAATTATAGAACTTTGATACCAGATTAACAGCCATGAGCAAATCCTATGAGATTTTGAGACTCGTGGTATAATAGAATTTTCAGCTAAAGAATTTTAGGTCCTTTCCAAACCACAACTCCCAGAATTGCATAGCATGCAACCATGGCAGTTTAAGTGGAATCAGAGTGTAATAATTGTGTGGTCTGAAGAGGATCTTAATAAATATATTATAATATTATTTAGAAAAAATAATCAAAATTATAGCTGTTCTCACTGTGTAAAAACATGCACCTTTTCCTTAGTTTATTACTGACACATTATGTTTCACTCACCAAGGTTGTTGACATTGTCCAGACAATTTAAGTAATGATACAATTACAATGAGTCAGGACCACAAAAACTGAAGAGTTCTCATGGATCTCCCTGACCGATAGGCGGCATGAATTTAATAGCTCATTTTCTCCTTTAAAAATTTGTGTCCATTTCTGTTGTCTTTGCCACTTCAGAGAAAGTATTTATTACATGGACTCTTCAATACCAAAGCACCCCAGAAGATTCCTTCCAAAATAAGAATAGTGCCCCAACTGAGGGAAATGTCCCCTTACAGTTCTCCTTGAGATAGAGTCACAGCTATGCTATTGTTGTTTGTCTTGAAGCCCACATTGGTCAGTATTTATTTTATTTTATTTTATTGCAAAGCTGAAGCAACCATTTATTAAAAGTACTGTAACCCACTTACTTTCCGTCCGAATGCTTTACTTTAATCCTCACCATCTCAAGAGAAATGACAACAAAGGCTTAACAGTTTCGACGTGCCATTAGATCCTCTGAGCATACAGAAGCTAAAATAATTGCCCACCTTGCTTCCAAAGTATGTGTTTGCCTTTGTCAGCATTAAAACTTTTCACAAACAAGCTCCCATCTTTCTATCTGTTGATTCTTCATAAGTCAACTTACAAATAAAGATGCCAGTTGCTTGGTTTTGTGCTGGGAAGTACTAAGTAATGAGCAACACCTGAGAATACCAGTCTAATTAAGACGATATGTACCATGAAACAAAGGTTCTTGTATTTATTGTCCTCTCAATCTCACTTTTATTATTGGAATATAAACCTTTTTAAGGCTGTGTTTGCACTAGCACACCACTGTTACCATTTTTAATGTTTTGTTTCATGATGGATTGTTCCTTGTTTTCCCCAAGCAGCATATTCTGTTAGACCTGTGCTTGAGCTTTGTTTGCAACATACACAGGCAAGAAACTCTATGCTAGAGATCATGGCTAAAAGCCAGAAGTGTATTTTGTTGCACAAATTAACTCTCTCGTGGGTGGACCAGCAATATAATAACACTGACACCATCCAACAGAGGCAATCTAGGAAGGCAATCTGGGAAAGTAATGTATTGGCTAAAAGAATACATATGTCAGCCAAGGAGACAACACTTCAAATATTATTTCTGTCACTATCACTCTAAGGCAGGGTCAGCAAAGTGACATCTTGGTCAAGGGCTCTGATTCTGCATATTTACCAGAAATAAAATCACTCAGAACACTATTAGACTGAATACATAGTACTGCAGAGTTAATGGTCTAGAAGTGGTCACTATCTAAATTCAGGCATAGTAAAATACTATTTCTTTAGTGTTTCAGTACCTATATTAGTTTCAGGAACAAATAAAAGTGGCTTCACTTAGCCATGAATATACTAATTCAGTTATTCAGGGTCTCCTGTACAAGCTACAACTTCATCTTGGTGCCTCTATCATTCATCCAATTCATCCAGTTTTTCATACCCATGTGAAGCCCAAAAACTTCATTCTTACAAGGATTTTACTGCACTTCATAACTGTAGTTTATTTAAGTGAAGCATAGCTAAGGCAAGTGACAGTTTATCCAAATTTGGATTGTAAAAAATTAAAAATGGGAACATGAATGAACATTTGAAGTACTAACATATATGCAAGAAATCCATCTTTTATTTTACCACCAGTTTTTGATTTGAGTTGAATGGATTTCATGCAGGAGCTGAAATAGAATCATAGAATCAAAGAGTTGGAAGAGACCTCATGGGCCATCCAGTCCAACCCCCTGCCAAGAAGCAGGAATATTGCATTCAAATCACCCCTGACAAATGGCCATCCAGCCTCTGCTTAAAAGCTACCAAAGAAGGAGCCTCCACCACACTCGGGGCAGAGAGTTCCACTGCTGAACGGCTCTCACAGTCAGGAAGTTCTTCCTAATGTTCAGATGGAATCTCCTCTCTTGTAGTTTGAAGCCATTGTTCCGCGTCCTAGTCTCCAAGGAAGCAGAAAACAAGCTTGCTCCCTCCTCCCTGTGGCTTCCTCTCACATATTTATACATGGCTATCATATCTCCTCTCAGCCTTCTCTTCTTCAGGCTAAACATGCCCAGTTCCCTAAGCCGCTCCTCATAGGGCTTGTTCTCCAGACCCTTGATCATTTTAGTCGCCCTCCTCTGGACACATTCCAGCTTGTCAATATCTCTCTTGAATTGTGGTGCCCAGAATTGGACACAGTATTCCAGATGTGGTCTAACCAAAGCAGAATAGAGGGGTAGCATTACTTCCTTAGATCTAGACACTATGCTCCTATTGATGCAGGCCAAAATCCCATTGGCTTTTTTTGCTGCCACATCACATTGTTGGCTCATGTTTAACTTGTTGTCCACGAGGACTCCAAGATCTTTTTCACACGTACTGCTCTCGAGCCAGGCGTCCCCCATTCTGTATCTTTGCATTTCATTTTTTCTGCCAAAGTGGAGTATCTTGCATTTGTCACTGTTGAACTTCATTTTGTTAGTTTTGGATGCAACATCAGTAGAGCTCCCATTTAGCTTAAGTAGAGTGGCCCTAAAAATCAAGAATGAATTTGCTGTACCTGTAACAACAGGAAATTTTTTTATATATATTTATTCCTTTATAGTTTTATTTTATTTTCTGTGCCAAAGAAGGAGTGGAAACGTAAGAAGTCCAGGGCTTGTTCTATTTCCAAGTCTTAACCAATGGCACAATTGCAATACAGAAATAATAATACTAAAAAAAAACCCCTATCTTTATCTTAAAGCAGTGGTTCCCAATCTGTGTTCTGTGGACCACCAGTGGCCCGCAAGAACTAAAATATAGTCCGTGGGCCCACTGTTACTATGCTGTTGCAATGAGAGCAACTGATCTTGCGAAACCCACTTATAGTGTTGAGTCAACGGGGATTTTGGGAGGGGAGAGGCTAACTACCCATGAAAGGCATGACAACAAGCCTCCTGATGGCTGCTTCTCCTCCTCTTCCCTCCTCCTGAGCGGAGTTGTTCCATGTGGCACCTGGAAGTGGCAGCACCTTGGTGCCTTTGCTTTTAGACCTGTTCCTTTGTTATTTGGGGTGTTGATTCAGAAAATTGCATATTTTTTTGTCGTGTCAGGAGCAACCGCTCCTGTTGTGAGAGAATTGGCCATCTACAAGGCCGTTGCCCAGGGGACGCCTGGATGATTTTTGATGTTTTATCATCCTTGTGGGAGGCTTCTCTCATGTCCCTGTATGAGGAGCTGGAGCTAATAGAGGGAGCTCATCCGCCTCTCCCCGGATTCGAACCTGCGACCTGTCGATCTTCAGTCCTGCCGGCACAGTGCTTTAACCTACTGCGCCACCGGGGGCTCCAGAAAATTGCATTGGATAGACCACATCAGCTCTAGATTATAAAATATGGTTTTCTGTGGGTGAGCAGATGGCAGTTACTGGATGACATATGTTCTGTATCAGAAACTAGAGCTGATGTGGTCTGTCCAATGAAATTTTCTGAATCAGCATCCCAAATAACCAAACTAAATCTAAAGTTGACCAAAAATTGATTCGTAACTCTTTTGGTACTAATGTTGGAGAGTAGTCCCTGGTCAAAGTGGTCCCTGGTTAAAAAAATGGTTGGGAACCACAGTATTCACAGTATTAAAGTGACCATTTATTTGATAAAATAACTTTTAGCAGAAACTCCATCTTGAAACCACTGGAGTACACCTTAACTGATAATGCTGTCCAATCATACAGGTTTAAATTCCACCCATCTACAAAGATAGACATCAGAAAAGTGGCTGAAAAATTAGAACAGGAAGAAATAATAATGACATATGCAAACGTCTTAAAAATTAACAAAACAATGGCAAATATCTATGTATAAGTGAACGCCACTCAAATCCCAGAAAGAAATAGACTGTCAAATGGAAATCAGCACCATTGTGTTCAACTGTTTTTATTCCTAACTAAATGCAAGACAGGCTCCTGGCAATTGAGTCTTGCCAAGGAAAGCACTTTTTGTTTGGTTTTTGATTACATTTTTAATGGGTGGATGCTGTATTTTCGTTATTGATGGATTTTATAAATGAGAAATTGCCTGATTAGAATCTTTGGATGCCTAAGCATGTCTTTTCTGACCTTTTAAACATTTGTGTTGGAATTTTGAATAAGTTTTCCTGTTAGACTGAGGAATGGTCTTAGATTAAAAGGGACTCATTTCTGTAGCAGTAGCTATATAATAATAATAATAATAATAATAATAATAATAATAATAATAATAATAATAATGCCACCTCAGGGATTCCAACTAGCTGGAAATTATCTGAGAACTGTAGTGCATTCCAGCAAATGTGAAACAACATTGCATTATTGTCTGTAGTAAGTGATCATGAATATTTAGGAAAAAAGATCTCAATATGCTACATAGGGAGGGAGCTATTAAAGATGTAATGGACGCTTGGAGAGCATATAGAATGAATGCTATTTGAAATCACTCTGTCATGGCTCAATGTAGTGAATCCTGGGAGGTGTTGCTTGGTGAGGCATCAGCACTCTTTAGCAGAGAAAGCTAAAGCTTCTGTAAAATTACATTTTTGATGATTCCATAGCTTTGAGTTATGGCAGTTAAAGTGGTTTCTAACTGCATTCATTCCACAGTGTAGATGGTTTTCATCAAGATATTGGTGCCTGGTGGTCAGAGGTCAAAATTATCTCTGATGTTCACAAAACCACATGGAGACCATATTTGTATTCAAGTTGAAGAAGAAGTGGGAGCCCCATAAATGGAACAGCAGGCTTGTTCTCTTTCTCTATATCCTGGCCTCAGTTATCTTCTTTAAAAAAACTCAAAACAGAAGAAAACTGAATAGGATTGCACAGTTTTGCATATATCAACAGCTACAACTTTTACTTGTACCACTGCTGGATAAGTAATGGGGTGCCACTGTTATTGTAATGAAAGCTTTGAAAATTAACCTGGTGTGAGACAATTTCCTTGCCAGGTTGGCTTTCATACCCCCTCCTTCTGCTTTTAAACTGTGCCAGGTTCAGCTAACATGAAGCCTTTGTTCTGAAACAAATCCATTTTCTAAGCTCCTGCTATCACAGGGGATGCATGTTTGTACCAGGCCTGATAAGGTTTTACATACCATTTTCTAGAATCGCCATATTGACTTACACTTTTTAAAAAACGGATGTGTAAATATGCACATGTTCCATGTTTTCTGTTATAAGCTTAATGAAAAAATGCCAACAAATTCTCAGTAACAGATTGTTCTATTGAAAATAATTGCATTGCATTATACACACATGGGTACACACCTACAGCCCACATTTTTCTTCTTATGTGCCTTCTAGTCATTTCTGACTTATCGGACCCTATGGTTAACTTATCATGGGGTTCTCTTAGCAAGATTTTTTAGAGGCAATTTGCCTTTGTTTTACTTTGAAGAAAAGAACCCAGTGGTTTTCCATGTCCAAGGATGGCTTCAAACCTCGGTCTCCAACACCTAAACCACTACATCTGGCTTTCTGCATAAACATATATGCACACAAACACACGTGCATGAGAGAAAAAAGGAGGGGGGGAAGAGACAAATAGGCATAATTATATGTATATTGTTCAGCCCTACATACAGTATAAAGGATTCTAACATGAGGTCCACTATCTTGAAAGCTGTTATATAATTACGATGCATTCATAGTTCAATGGAGTTTTCAGTGCAAAATTTAAGGAGAAATGAAGGTATCCTTCTGGGACGCCTCGCGGGAATGGGACTCGGAGGTACTGCTTTGCAGTGGCTCCGGTCATTCCTCGAGGGTCGGTCTCAGATGGTGTTACTGGGGGACTCCTGTTCAACCCCACAGCCTTTGTCTTGTGGGGTTCCTCAGGGTTCAATACTGTCCCCCATGTTGTTTAACATCTACATGAAGCCGTTGGGCGAGATCATCCGGAGTTTCGGGGTGCGGTGTCATCTGTACGCAGATGATGTCCAACTCTGTCACTCCTTCCCACCTGCTACTAAGGTGGCTGTCGAAGTCCTGAACCGGTGCTTGGCCACTGTGACGGTCTGGATGGGGGCGAACAAATTGAAACTGAATCCAGACAAGACAGAGGTACTCCTGGTTAGTCGCAGGGCCGAACAGGGTATAGGGTTACAGCCTGTGTTAGACGGGGTCGCACTCCCCCTGAAGACACAGGTTCGCAGTTTGGGTGTGATCCTGGATTCATCGCTGAGCCTGGATCCCCAGGTTTCGGCGGTGACCAGGGGAGCATTTGCACAGTTAAGACTCGTGTGCCAACTGCGACCGTACCTTGGGAAGTCTGACTTGGCCACGGTAGTCCACGCTCTGGTTACATCCCGCCTCGACTACTGCAACGCTCTCTACGTGGGGTTGCCTTTGAAGACGGCCCGGAAGCTCCAACTAGTCCAACGGGCGGCAGCCATGGTACTAACAGGAGCAGGGCGCAGGGAGCATACAACTCCTCTGCTGTACCAGCTCCACTGGCTGCCGATTAGCTACCGGACCCAATTCAAAGTGCTGGCTTTGGCCTTTAAAGCCCTAAACGGTTCTGGCCCAACATATCTATCCGAACGTATCTCGACCTATCAGCCCACCAGGACCCTAAGATCTTCAGGAGAGGCCCTTCTCTCAATCCCGCCTGCTTCACAGGTGCGGTTGGCGGGAACGAGAGATAGGGCCTTTTCTGTGGTGGCCCCTCGGCTTTGGAATGCCCTCCCTATAGAGATAAGAACAGCCTCTTCACTGATGGTATTTCGTAAAAAACTGAAAACTTGGATGTTCGAGCAAGCTTTCGATTAACCCGATGCAAGGAATTCTCGACCTAGGACCGGCAATTACCGACAACGAATCAGGATCATGGCTAAACTAAGAGATGCATTGGTCTGTATTGGTGGCCCAATACTGTGAAATGTACATGTTGTGTTTTTATATTTTAACTGGAATATTGTCGTTTTATTATTGTTGTTGTAAACCGCGATGAGTCGCCGTTTTAGGCTGAGATATCGGCGGTATACAAGCGTATTAAATAAATAAATAAATAAATAAATTGACAAATCAGTTCAGAGAAAGCTGGTTTTGGTTGGGAAGAGAGTGGTGGTAGCCCTGAAGAGAAAGGAAGATTTCATGACCTCACTATCCACATTATTTTCCAGCAGAAAATAAAAGGATATTTGATATTACAAAGCATACACCCAACAACTTCCACTGGATATCTCTATAAATAAAAGTCAATGTATGAAGATGTCTTTCTATATACAGTATGTTTGTTTGATTCACGAAGGCTCCTACATAGCATAATGGATTTGGAACAGACTTGGTATACATAGCTATCATGATCCACCATGGAATATTAGTGGGGCTTGGGAGGAGCTCATAGAAAATGATGGGAGTTATAGTCCAGCCACATCCAGAGAGCTGAGTGATTCCAATTCATGATGGATCTGGATGAAACTTGGAAAGTGTGATTCCCACCCATGACTGAAGGTGCGGCTCTTCTACTAACCAGTTAGATGGCTCAGCCTACCTCCCAGGCTGTATCTCCCAACATCCTTACCCCTTCACTAGGCTATGGATGATAGGAGTTGCAGCCCAACAAGAAGTCTGAGCTGTCTGGCCAGTTAGGAGGAGATCTGCAAGTTGCACAAATGTAGCAAAACACAACAAAAGACCAAATTTCCTCAGACACTGCAAACCAAGAAGTGAATTTTGGAGTATTGCATTTAAAACTTGAAGGAAGCTAAAGGGTCGTAGGTTATGTCTCAAGATCAAGACAGCTAAGAGGTGGGTACAATTTTTTTGATCAGTGTAGACAAGCCCAGGGGGCTGACAGCTTCCTCATTAAATCTCTTTCCTCATGCAACTTCAGTAAACATGCAAGATGACAGAAACTGAGAGGTTTTTAGCTCTGAATCGTACAATGATAGAGATGAGGTTAGTTGACTGATAAACAAGTGGTGCCTGCTACCTAGCAACACCTTCTCTCCCTTGCGCAATGAATGTTCTGTACCACTGTAACTGTCCATGGCTCTTTAATTCAACCAATTTTCACACATCCTGTGCCATTTCATCAGCATTTGGTGATCCACAATAATTATGACTGCTTCCTTTTTGTCATGATTGCAAAATGCATTCATTGACACTTAAATCTCTTCATCTTCTCCTGTTGCTAATATGTCATTTCTTACACACACACACACACACACACCTATCTATCTATATCTATCTATCTATCTATCTATCTATCTATCTATCTATCTATCTATCTATCTATTTCTAATGTTTTTGGTTCAGTTCCTTGTATGCCCTAATTGCTTTTTTTTTTTAAAAAAAATCACAAGCTCTTGTGAGCTTTGCAGGAAAGTTCTCATGTACTCTCAGTTTTTGCAATGTAGCACAACTTCACTATGAGTCAATATATTTACTCCTCAGACATCTGTTGCATTCAACAAACAGGAGTGGCTGCCATGGATGGAAGGGAGCTGAATTTTACATGCAGACCTCAGGGCCCCAATTTTGCCTGCTTCTCTTCCATTAGCTGCTTTTTAAATAAAGTATTGCTGGGAGAATGTATCTGAAGTGCCTAAGAAGTATGATTATACCACATGATGCAATCAGTACAGCAAAAAACAGATGTCTCTATAACCTGGTACACTTTTATCTCCATAATAGTTATGGCAAAAAGGTGGAGTGAATGAGTTACAAGAAGCGTTTGTACTGCAATTACCTTTCCCGCATCTAATTTCTCTTGGAGTGCATGCCTCATCGTTCATTTCCTCTGTTGCTCAGATTTACATTACAGCAATCAAAGGGCATATTTTGGCAGATTTTGATGGAGAATGTGCCTCTTTTTCTCCACCACCCTAAACAGTGACTCCACTGTATTCCTTTCTAATACGCTTGCCAATCAATACCTTTCCAAGATCCATGCCAACTACCTACTACTAACTACTTTAAGCAATTAATGTCAATATCCTAAAAATGATACACCCCTAAATGGCCTATCACCCTTCCTTATCTTGTCTTTGCAGTGATTATTGATTCTGATGCATTTCCCACAACCCCCTCAAAGAGCAACCTATTTAATCCACTCAAATAGTATACATGTTCCCATACTCAGGCATAAACATAAAATCACAAAAACGATAGCTTCATGAGAAATTAATCTTGCATAGAAAAATGCTATTATACTTTCATAGTGGCAGGAGATGTTTTACAGGATGAAGAAATTAATCAGGATGCAAATAAAGCATGCTAGGTAGGGGTGGGGAGTGGAGGTTAATACACTCTACAGAGCCTTTGCTTACTATGAGTATCTTTCACATGAGTGCATAGAAATAAGTATCAGATTCCTGAGCTACATGGCAAGCTAACATTAAATTAATCTTGTTTGGCAAGGTAAATTAGCCCATCCATTTGATCAGGCTGCACTTCTCCTTGCTGGGTTAAAATGACCTACCCTTTCATTTTCCTTATTGTATTTCCAAAAATATCTTCTATTTCTCTTCCTCAACCTTCCCTATATAGTATATTCATTGCTTCCATAGAAATATCTTTGCACCATGATCCCATGATCTTCTCTGTAATAGTCAGAAAATTAAAACAAGAGAGACACCTTGTGGTCTACTCATATTCAAAAACTACCATCTTTCCCATTAGTAGTGCATAGATTTTTTTCAACCTTTCTTTTAGGAACAATTATACATCGTATGACTATACCTGCAAGTTGAGATGATTTTAATATAGTGAATTTCCATTGCATTTAAAGGGCATTACATAGAAACATGTTCTAGTTATTATGGGTATTTCTGTTTGAAAAAATTGGATTTCCTTAGCTTAATCAAGGGAGATTAAAAACTGAGAGACCAAATGTTAAAATTTCTCAGTGCTTAGTTATTTATCATATCAGAAGCTAACTGAGGGTACAGTTGTAATGTTTTTTTTTTTTAAAAAAAAACAAACAAACAAAGTTTACAAACTTGGCATTATACTAAATGTCTTTTGACCAGTAGCTGGCCATTGGGAGTGCCTCTGATGTTGCTGTAAAAGGTCCTCCATTGTGCATGTGGCAGGGCTCAGACTGCATTGTAATAGGTGGACTGTGGCTTGCTCTTCTCCACACTTGCATGTCATGGACTCCACTTTGTGGGCCCATTTCTTAAGGTTGGCTCTGCATCTTGTGATGCCAGAGCATAGTATGTTCAGTGCCTTCCAAGTTACCTAGCTTTCTGTGTGCCTGGGGGGGAGGGTCTCATTTGGTATCAGCCATGGCTTGAGGTTCCAGGTTTTAGCCTGCCACTTTGGGTTATTTATCGTATCAGAAGCAAACTGAGGTGTTTCTGTGAGTATCTCTGTAGATCCTAGAAAAAATATTTCTTGATTTAAGGCATTGGCATGCTGGGTGATATCTGAACAAGGGATGGGCCAGAGATGTCACTGTCTTGGCCCTTTCATTACTGGCTGCTACTTCCCAGCGGATGTCAAGTGATTCAATATCAGCAGTATAATTTCTCCATGGGGTGTAGGATGTAGATATCCTATGATTATGTGGTATGTCTCATTAAGAGCCACATCCACTGTTTTAGCGTGGTAAAATATGTTCCACACTGGGCATGCATACTCAGCATCAGAGCAGCAAAGCGCAAGGGCAGATGTCTTCATTGTGTCTGGTTGTGATCCCCAGGCTGTGCCAGTCAGCTTTTGTATGATTTTGCTTGTAGAACCAACTTTTCACTTGATATTTAAGCAGTGCTTCTTGTAGGTAAGAGCATGGTCCAGGGTAACTCCCAGGTATTTTGGTGTGCTGCAATGCTCCAGTGGGATTTCTTCCCAAGTAATTCTCAGAACTTGAGATGCTTGTCTGTTCTGAAGACAAAAAGCACCACATCTGAGTTTTAGACAGATTAGGAATAAGCTGGCTTTCCCTGTAATAGGCAGTAAGAGCACCAAAAGTGCTAACAATACCCTAAGCGAATATCTTGCTTATGTAACTCAGGCTGCATCTACACTGCCATATAATCCGATTTCACAATTCAGATTTAACAGCATTGAAATGGATTATATGGCAGTGTGAACTCTATTTAAAATCTAGTTCAATGTAGTTAACCTGCATTCTGAAACTGAATTATATGGTAGATCCAGCCTCATATAACACTCTCTCATTCCTACTACAATTTTTTTTAGTTTTTTTTTTGGGGGGGGGGGGTGGAGTGGAACAGAAATTAGCATCCATTTCTTTTTTGGCTATGAACATGCCACCTTTACTAATGGTTAAGTCAAGTATGAAACCTCAACAGCCCTTCTCTTAGTATTAATGACACCGTCAGCCTTTGCTGAAATATTCTTCTGGTGATGTTAGACTTGAATAGGCCAATTACTCATAGAGTACTAAAGTTTGCATAATCAGCATAGAAAATCAAACCATGTTGGCATATTCAGTCCACACCACATTCAATATACTTTTTTTCTCCCCAAACTCCAGTTACTTATATTTAACAGTGCTGTCCTCCTTCTGTCATGATGTTGCTTTTTACAGTAAAATGCATGTTGATGATGATGAATGGTGATTGGTAATGTGCAATTATAGAAAGTAGATGCTACATTCTCATTCCACATTGTGTTGCTCGTTATTCTATGGAGATGTGCCTGAAGAGCCAACTATAGACAGCATGCTCCAGGCTAACTCTTCCACTCAAATTCTTTTGTAAATTTGTCTTTACCTGCTGGTTGCACCTAGGCAAGTGTGTGCTTGTTTGTGCAGGTTTATTGTCTGTAAATTATCTTTTACATCAGAGTGTGACATCAATATTTTGATTTTATATATATACTAACTTGGGTATCTGGCGTTACCTGGGTTATTTGAAAAAGTTATTTTTTATTTTACAAAATGCATAAAGTAGTAGCTGAACTACAATTCACGTCATGCCAGCTTAGCTTCCTGAAACTCCATAGGTAGTTAAAGTTTGTCATGTTGGGCAAGTTTGCTCTAGATACATCAGTTGTGAGGTTCAGTGGGCTCTTTGGCTGGAGGATGAACTACAACTCCCACCATGGTGGGTCAGTCCCCTCATATCCCTCCAGTAGGTTCAGTTGGTCATGGGGGTTCTGCTAAGTTTGGTTCAGATCCATCATCGGTGATGGTCACAGTGTCTCTGAATGTAAGTGAATTACAAGTTCATCTGGTATGTTCTATTGGTCATGGTGGTTCTGTGTGCCAAGTTTGATCCAGGTCCACCATCAGTGAGGTTCAGTTTCTCAGGTTGCAAGTGAATTACACCTTCCAATAATCAAGGCCAATTCCTCTCAAACACCTCCAGTATTCAAATTTGTGCGTACCAGACATGCCTGTATCATCGTTTTAGTTCACACTGTTCTCTAGATAGAGGTGAACTACAACTCCTCTGAATAAAGGTGAATTTCCCCAAAAGACCTCATGTATTTTTTGTTAGTCATGGGGTTTCCGTGTGTCAAGTTAAGTCCAGGTCCATCGTTGGTGAGGTTCGGAGTGTTCTTTGATTGCAGGTGAACTTTAAATTCTAGCACCTACAATTCCCAAATGTCAAGGGCAATTCCACCAAAAATTCAAATTTGGGCATATTGGGTATGCATGCCAAGTTTGGTCCAGATCCATCATTCTTTGTGTTCACAGTACACTCTAAATGTAGGTGAAATACAACTCCTATAAATCAAGGTCATTTCCCATCAAACCTCTCCAGTAGTTTCTGTTGGCCATGGAGGTTCTGTGTGCCAAATTTGGTCCAGGTCCATTGTCAGTGGGGGGCCACAGCGCTGTCTTGATGCAGGGTGAACTATAACTTTCATCATGTTGAGTCATTCTCCCAAACTCCTCTAGTATGTTCAGTTGCTGATCAATTGTGCTCTGTTTTCTGTGCAGCATAGGGAAGAGTAGAAAATAGTTATGGGAGAGGCAGTGAGCAGAATTATGCAAATTCCACACCAATGGAGAAAGTAAAAAACACTGAAATGTCTGTGGTGGAGGAAACAAAAACATTTGAGGATGAAATTGTCCCCATATGAAAGAATTCACTTGGGTGGAGGGCAGTCTTTTGTTTGTGGAGGACACTGGCAGAGGTTGTACATGTTCACAGCACTCACTATAACCTGCAATGTCATTGGAGGGAGGTTCTTTGGTGGCTCCTCATAGGTGGGGATTATAGCTGTTTGTGGAAGTGGGAGCCTGTCTGTAAAAGTAGGCACTCCAGCCACATACATACATAGATATTTTCACTTTTATTGTGAGGTGTGTGTGTGTGTGTGTGTGTATGACACCTAAGTTCAGATGTCTTTATACTGGTTACATAGCCCACAAAAGATCTATTAGAATCTAAATGCAAATCACAGCTTTCTGGCCACCAGTCTGTCTTATGCCAATGATGCGATGTGAATTAAACATTATAATGGAGACATCAAGCTTTCTGTGTTAGAGCACTTGTATCATTTGCTGCACCTTGTGACATTACTGTTTAGGTTGGGTTTATAGCAAGATAATGATAAGAAATTGCAACAGAAAAATGCCGACCTCTCCTCCCACTGAAAATAATAGCCTTCCAAAACCACAACTGTTAAATCTGTTCATCGATAGTAACTAGTCAAAATGCAGTTGAAATATAGCTGTGAAATTCTAAAGGGTGTGAAGTGCTGCTTGTCCAACTAAGAGTGGTAAATCAGAGTGACAGTTCTGCTTGATCTACACTTTGTTCCTATGGGACTGGAGAACAAATTGTGAATTGCTATTGAATATTGCATATTTTGCACAGGTTACATAATGCAAGAACAGAGCAACATGCACCTTTCATAGTTGTGGAAACTTGTCCCCTCTCATAGTAATAAGTGCTTTTGAAAAAGGTAGGCAGATTTCACAGCTGGTTATCTAAAGCTAGCAAGAAAAAATGAGAAGCATCTCAACAAACTGGCGAATCTGCATAATGAGCTTTGTGATGAGTTCTGATTTCAGAAGGACAATTCTATGAAACGAGTGAAGACAACTACAAATGAACAGCGAAAGCTTGAAGAAAATATCAGGATGATCTCAGAATAATTTTAAGCTTACAGGATATATTAAGCATTATAAAAGTGGGGAGGATTACTATATTTGAAGTAACACAGGTGGCAGGGCCATTGCAGGAACAGATGGCAGAATCGTTGAATTGCTATTTTGCTTCAGTCTTTCCTGCAATGGAAATCCTTGATACAAATTGGTGTTTATATTAAACAGACTGGCAGACAGCTAGGAAAAACTGTACTTAACTTGGCAAAATTATATCAGAAAAGTGTTACAACTCAAGATCAATTAATTGGACATTGGCATACTTTGAATCATTTATAAGTATTCATGGTCAGAACATTTATAGTAAATGATACTAAATGAATCTATGACCAATTTATTGTTTATTTGTTCAGTTGCTTCCTACTCTTTGTGACCTCATGGACCAGCCCACACCAGACCTCCCTGTCAGCCGTCGCCACCCCCAGCTCCTTCAAGGTCAATCCAGTCACTTCAAGGATATCATCCATCCATCTTGCCCTTGGTCAGCCCCTCTTCCTTTTTCCTTCCAATTTCTTCTCCTTTTTCCTTCCAATTTCATCTCATTATCTTCTCCAAGCTTTCCTGTCTTCTCATTATGTGGCCAAAGTACTCCATCCTTGCCTCTAATATTCTTCCCTCCATGAGAAGTCGGGCATTATGTCCTGGAGCAGGCCCGTAGCCAGGATTTCGTTTCGGGGGAGGGGGGTGAATTTTTTTCAGGGGGGGGGTTGGGGGGCTGAGTTTCGGGGGGGCTGAGACTGAGTGAAAGAGGGTCTAGCCTAGCAAACCTTTTGTATCATTACCTCAAACCCCCATGCATATGGGATATATTGAGTATGGTGATCAGATCATGATATGAATAAACATAACAGTTTAAATATTGCACCAGTAAGGCCTTTTCGCGAACCACCATCAGAATTTCGGGGGTGGGGGCTGAACCACCATCAGAATTTCGGGGGCCCCTCAAGCCCCCCCCCCCCCCCCCGCCCGGCTACATGCCTGTCCTGGAGTATGGACTGGTGTGATCTTGCAGACCAAGGCACTCTCAGAATTTTCCTCTAATACCACAGTTCAAAAGCGTCTATCTTCCTTCGCTCAACCAACCTTATGCTCCAGCACTCACATCTGTAGGTGACTATGGGGAATAGCATTGCTTTAACTATGCGGATCTTCATGGTCAGTGTGATGTCTCTACTCTTCACTATTTTATTGAGATTGGTCGTTGCTCTCCTCCCATGAAGTAAACTTCTTCTGATTTCCTGACTGCAGTCTGTGTCTGCAGTCATCTTTGCCCTTAGAAATACAAAGTCTGTCACTGCCTCAACGTTTTCTCACTCTATTTGCCAATTACCTATTAGTCTGGTTTCCATAATCTTGGGTTTTTTATGTTTAACTGTAACCCAGCTTTTACACTTTCTCCTTTCACCTTGGTTATAAGGCTCCATAGCTCCTCCTCACTTTCAGTCATCAAAGTGGTATAATCTGCATATCTAAGGTTGTTAATGCTTCTTCCCGCAATTTTAATTCCAGCCTTGGGTTCGTCAAACCCTGAACATTGCATGATGTGTTCTGCGTACAAGTTGAACAGGTAGGGTGAGAGTATACAACCCTGACATACTCCTTTCCCCATCTTGAACTAGTCTGTTGTTCAGTGGTCTGTTCTTACTAATGACCAATACTGCCCTATATTTTCAAAGACCACAAGAGAACATATGAAGTAATTTAAAGGGTTGTTGCCAGATTAAAAAATATATGACTATATGTATGGCTCTGTCTGCCTATATGAATCTGTCTAAATCTTGAGCTCCTGGGAGGAGGGATTTTTTCAGTCCAATAACACAGGCCAGTTTGATACGAATGTTTTGGAGGGTTTGGAACTCCCTCCAATGAGACATTAGACTGTTCTTTTCTCTCTATTCAATAGAAGTATTAGGATTTCCCTGCCTGTCCTCTACACATTTTTTAAAAAATAAAACAAACATCTCCTTTCCACAGACTTACAGTCTAAAAAGAAAAGGGAAAGAAGATTGAGAAGTAAGAACATGAAATCTTAGGAATCACTACTTAATTTCAGTTTCTATAACATACAAACTGAAAGAGGAAAAACAATGAATACATTCTCAATCATAAACTTTGTGCAACTGTCAGATAATTCGTTTCAAGTACTATTTCCACTTCCACAACCCAGGGCATCCTTGTCCACACTGTAGTCTTTTGTGAGGTCATATATGAAAAGTTTCAGAAAAATTACCTGCTTGAGGCATAGCTTAGAAGTTTTTGAAACAAATCCTTCAACTATCTTCTGAAAGATATCGATCATCTGTAACCATAAAGCCAGCCAGATGATTTCCTCCTCTTCAGTTTGAAAGATTGAGCAACAACCCTCCAGCTGTATTTGAACCTCACTATTTAAAAAGAGAGAAAGGAAGACAAGTACATAACTTAAAAAAAGAAAACTATGTACTTGAATAACCAGTAAGTAAAAGTATAATGACTTGTATTTATTTTCTTCCACCTACTGTCTTCAGTAACACTTTCCCCCCAATACAGAATGTATTTTGAATGTACATCTTGAAATAATTCATACAAAAATAATTAAAAACATAAACATTCCCCATGTATTATTAGTTTACATTTTGATCCTCAATCTTGCTGAGCAGCTTATGTGTGACCAATTTCATTTTTTAATTGTACAAGTGCACTTATGAATTTCACTTGCCTCCAAGAAGAGTAAACATGTTTCAAATATAGAGGAGCCAGCCTTTTCTACAAACTCTGACTCTTTGGATTCAACCAACTGCAGATCTCAAAATATTTTTTTAAAAAAATCAAATAATCCATTCTGAGGGTGAAGAAGCCACTGAGGTGACATGGTGCAGAAAATACAAAGGGAAGAAAAGTGGGAAATGGCTGTCAGGAAGGTTGAGACTCAGGTATATATGTGGTGGAGGACAGCAAGAAGAGGAAGAAGCAGTTGGTAAAAAGGATGTGGCTTATCCATGCATGGAATGAGAGGGAGAACAGAAAATTAGGGAGAAATGGTGGGCAAACTGAAATGCATACAGGGGAAAGAGCAAGAGGGGAAACAGTGGGAAGTGGGTGTCAGGAATGCTGGGGCTTGTGCACACAGTAGCAGCTCCCATTACAGAGTACACACAAGAGAATGGAAGGGATCTAGTGACACAAGCTTCCTCCTCATCCTTTTATATAAAGAGCATCTGCAGAGTATCCACTCTATGCCCAATGTTGTTTTCCTACTATTTTATGTGTGCAAAGATCCTGCAGAGGGTGCTCATTGGATCGCCTCCATGGTCAGAGACCAGGGATCTCTGTGGGTCATATTGGATATTGGAATGTGTCATGTGATGGGAATCTGGGCTATTTAAGCTTACACTGTCCATTTATGTCTCTCTGGTTAATTTTGTGCAGCCCACATTCTCAGTACAGTGTAAGCTTTGCTGGCCACTTTGGGGCCAGTAGTAATTTTCTCCCCTTTACCTTATTTTATTATTTTTAATTTTTTCCTACCCCACACTCAGAGTTTCAAGATTGTGGCAATTGGATCAGAGTTGATAAACAAAGAGCAAAAAGCACTTGACTGTAGGTCCTGGCAGGTGCAGGTGCTCTGGGCCTGCATGCCACACACATTCTCCTTGGAATTAGAGTGTATGTGGCGTGCAGGCCCAGAAAGTCCCGCACATGCCAGTGCCTTCGTGGGCCTGCATGGTCATGGTCATGAAGCAATGGAAGGAGACTCTAGTCCAGGAGGCAGGGGAGCAATAGACGGCAATGCAAAAAGCCGTGGCAACCAGAAAATGGCAGCAACAGGTGGCTTGATGGAACAGTTCCACTGGGAAGAAAGCCAGTCGAGATGGGTTCTGTCAGCCCCAGGCAGCCCCAGCAGCCCTAGCAAGCAAGGCGGCACAGAGCCCCAGCAAGGCTGCTTGGAAACACTGATGGGGGGCAAGCCCCTGCAAGCTGCCAACCGATGATGAAGAGACTTCAGCAATGGCACAAGGTAGGTTTCTTGACTGAAGGGGAACATGGCAGCAAGAAATGGTGTCGGGGCTGGCCAGTTTTCACCCTGAGTGCAATCCCTCTTCTCTCCTCTATCTTTGTCTCGGGGGTGTAACTGTGATTCCAAAAAGCAGGGTTGAAGCAGATACTCCTGCTTGCTTTCATGTCGAGCTGATTTTTGTACCAGGAGGGACCTTTCCATTCCATGCTCTCAAAAGAACAAAGTAAATGAAATAAATGAATGAAACAGGAGAAATGAATTCCGTGCACATATCTAATAACAGTAAGACACCAGGGATATAAAAATCTGCACTTACTCGATTTTTGCATATAAGCACAAAACGATTATTGCAGTCTTCTTATTCAATGATAATTTCATTTTTTAACCATTATATGCACTATGAAACAACCTTTATAACAATTTGTTTGTGCAAAAATCTATAGATCTTTTCCCTGTTGGACGTTTTATTTATTTATTTATTTATTTATTTAGGCTTAATGAAACTTTTTGGTGCTCCAGAAATGTTTTTAGTCCAATATGAACATATGTATATAAGCTTTTACCAGGATGTACTGTTATTATTAATACAAAATGTAACCTATATTTTCCACATCCCCAACAGACATAAAAACACAGCACCTTTACATTTGCATTCCAATCTTGGGAGACTATTTTAATTCCAGATGTTAGATTTAGTTGTTTAACAATTAAACAATAAATACAAAGACATTACTCCCTTCCCCCACTTTGAGATAGAGGTTCTTCCTAAGTCTTCTTGTGTTCCATTGGTAAAAAGAGAAACATAAATACCGAATGCTTATTTTTGTTTACAACGACTACTTATTACTTAAAACATTTCTCTACTTTCCGCAGTTTAATTTTGAAATTGTGTACAGTGCTTTCAAAGATAACTTGGGACACCAAATTATGGTTATCCCTCTTTGCATGTGTGATTATTATTATTATTATTATTATTATTTGACTGACACAAAAGCACAGTATGTCACAGCAAACAAGATCTATAGATGCTGGATTTCGTATCACAAAATCACAAGTCGAACACTTCCCAAGCGTCTAGGACTGTGTGATGTATTTTCGAATGATGCGCGCAGATCCAAGTAAGGTGGCCTTTTGCAGTTGACAGATCGTGATTTTGTCAATGTTTATTGTTTCCAAATGCCGGCTGAGATCTTTTGGCACGGCACCCAGTACGCCACTTATAACACCTGTGCTGGTTTATGCCAGAGCCTTTGCAGTTCGATTTTAAGACCTTGATAGCGGCTGAGTTTCTCCTGTTGTTTTTCCTCAATGCGGCTGTCACCTGGTATGGTGACATCAATAATCCAGACTTTTTTCTTTTCCACAATCATGATGTCTGGTGTATTGTGTTCCAAAACTTTGTCAGTCTGGATTCAAAAGTCCCACAGTATTTTTGCGTGTTCATTTTCCATGACCTTTGCGGGTTTATGATCCCACCAATTCTTTACTGCTGGCAGGTGATACTTGCGACATAAGTTCCAGTGAATCATCTGAGCAACAGAGTTGTGTCTTTGTTTGTAGTCTGTCTGTGCGATTTTCTTGCAACAGCTGAGGAGATGGTCCATGGTTTCATCAGCTTCGTTGTACAGTCTGCATTTTGGGTCATCTGTTGATTTTTCAACCCTGGCCTTAATTGCATTGGTTCTGATGGCTTGCTCCTGGGCTGCAAGAATCAGGTCTTCTGTCTCCTTCTTCAGGGTTCCATTCGTGAGCCATAACCAGGTCTTCTCCTTGTCAACTTTTCCTTCAATCTTCTCAAGGAACTGACCATGCAATACTTTGTTGTGCCAGCTGTCAGCTCTGGTTTGGAGTGCAGTTGTCTTGTACTGGTTCTTTGTATGCTGTGCTTTGAGAAGTTTCCAATTATTGACTTCAATTAAAGCAGGTTCTAGGCTTTCCTTTACATATTCTGCCAAGGCGTGTTTTTCTTCTTCAACTGTCTTCTTCTAATTATTATTATTATTATTATTATTATTATTATTATTATTATGTTTATTTATACCCCACTTTTTCTCTCAACAAGGGGACTCAAAAACTGTCAATTGATATTTTACAGCAGAAAGGATCACAGAACATATTTGTGATACAGACATACTTCCTGCTCAATGACATTTGACAATTTGTTAATTAATTTTCCAACTATGATCCCAACTCTATATAAAACATTAGAAATCTTTAGAAAAACAATGCGGGGCAGGAGAGAAATCAGTGCCATGACAGATAAATACTTTGAATAATTTTATGTCAATGTGCTAGTAAATTTTGAATTTAGCTTATTACATTTATGATCAATTATGTTCTGTATGTATCAGATATGGCATTCAAACATGATACCTTTGTGTTTTATTGTCATGTAAGAATCTGTTAAAAGACCTAGGTTTGCTACTCTCTCTCTCTCTCTCTCTCTCTCTCTCTCTCTCTCTATATATATATATATATATATATATATATATCAGAATATTTTGTCTAAAAATGTTTCTGTGGTGCAACTAGAATGGAAAACTGTATTCATAAATACATCCAAAACCAGGCATTGCAAGACAAAATGTAACCAAGTACAAAGTGCAGATCCATCAAAACCAATGGAGCTCTGTGATGCTGGATTCAATAATAGATGAAGTATACCCAAACTATAAGAGATTCTTCTTTTCTTTTTCTCTCTTTTTTAAAGTGAGGACAGAAATGCAGCCGGACAGGTTTGTAACAGTCTAATGGTTTTGTAAAATGATATCAGGGTCAATGGCATATAGAGAAGTTAATGAGTAAAATGAAGCTTGAAAGGAGACTCTTACCAGCATGAAATGTAAGGTCATTACCTACCTTCTGTAGGACAATTTTACTACAGTATTCACATCTAAAATCACTATCAGGAAGTTTTATGCACCACATCCAATATCACTTTGTGCTGCTATAGCTCTCCCAGTGCTGTGTAATGAGAAATGGGTTTATTTCAATCCCGAGATTTCACAGCAGATTGACGTATGCAGTGTGAAATACCAGTGTATATGGAAATATAGTTATTTGTTTAAAGTAATAAAAAATTGGTGTTACAGAATTAAAGTGGAATGACAAAAACATAGTAGCCATAATTTTCAGAAGGTACTCAGCTTTTATCACAAGGCATACAAAATATGAAGGGGATGTTTATGGGAGGCTATACCACATTTGCTTAGTTCTGATAAGTTTCTGCTCAGCCTGAAGTCAGGCAAAAAGTCTCATGATAACCAAGGCCCTTATTTATGATAAGACATTCTTGGAATATCTCACCCTATGTCTAAGCCTGTCTTATGGCTGACCATTTTTGGCCATGCTTTTAGTGTGTTTTCCAGGCCATGCTGCTCTAGTTCTGATCTTATTTTTACACCTTGTTTGGGAGGCTGATCTGCTAGGTCAGATCTCTTGTAGTAAGTTCAAGTCCTTCCTCCTGACCATTTCCCCCTTTTTGTGTGTTTATTGTATTTTTAGTTTGAAAAGTTCTTTTCTTGAATCATGGTTCCCGGTGTAGAAGGTGCCTGCCTGTCATTCTTGATTTCTGTTGCAGTAGCTCCACTGGCTGCCAATCTGATACTGGGCACAATTCAAAGTGCTGGTTTTGACCTTTAAAGCCCTAGATAGTTCAGATCCAGGCTATTTGGCCAACTATATCCCCTTATATGAACCTACCCGGGCCCTGAGATCTACAGGAGAGGTCCTTCTCTTGATCCCTCCTCCATCTCAAGCCTACTTGGTGGGAACGAGAAAGCAGGACTTCCTTCTCTTTGGCTGCCCCTCGACTCCCTTCTTCCCAGAGAAGCCAGAATGTCCCCCTCCCTGTTGTCCTTCTGGTGGCAGGTGAAAACCTTTTTATTCAGGCAAAATTATAAAGAAGAAGGTGTTTAAGATTAGGTTGTGATTGGTTTTAACTTTTAAAATGTTTTGATGGATTTAAACTGAATTCTTTTACTGCTGTTTGTGTTTAATTCTGTTTTAATTTTTGTATATTTGTATATTTTAAATTCTGTGCTAACACTTTGATGTCAAGCCACTTTGAGTCCCCTTTGGGGAGATAAAGTGGGATATATTGATATAATCTTTTGGAACTTGTTCCCCAAAACTTTTGGAACTTGTTCCTGCAAAACCTCCTCATTTATATATTTTCACTCCGCCAGGCCACTGCCCTCTTCCCTTTTCATTTTTTTCACTATCTGTCATGTTCTTCAGGCTTTCTGTAAAGTTTACATCTTTCATTTTTCATTCACCTCCCCCCTCCACATACACACATACTTCTTTCTTTCTAGGTCTCTTTCCCACTGTTATGCTCCTTAACCTACAGACGGCACTTGAACAGTTTAAGAACTTCAAATTAGCTTGCAGTGTCAGTCAAATATATGATTGTGGGTCTCATCACTCAGTCTCCTATGTGCTCTGTATTACGAAGTACCAAAAAGCTATTCTCTGGTCTTAACCTGAGCCTATACATGCCCATCATGATCAACTTAAAATACTGGCAGGGTTTGAAGGGGATTGATAGAAGAGAATGGGTGTTTTAGTCTATTCACACTTATGTCAGTCCCACAGACAAGTCCAAACCTGGCACACATACCCACCATGTCCAGATTAAACTAGGGGCAGTTGGAGATTGCCAGGATGATGGGAACTAGAGTCCATTCAAATCCAGAGAGCCATGACTGACGATGATGGCTCTGGACCAAATTTGGCACACATACATGCCATAGCAAACTTAAAATACTGGCAAGGTTAAGGAGGCATGATAGAGAGTGGTGGAAGCTGAAGTCCAGTCACATCTAGAACACTGTGTGAGTCCTACCCACAACCATAGAATAGTCTCTCCTCCTAACTGATCAAGTGGCTCTCCCTATTTATCAGCCTGCATCATTCAACATCCTCACCCTTTACTACACAGCCTGGAGATGGTGGGAGCTGTCTGAACACTTTGGAACAGGCCCATGGCCCACCCACCTAGGGCTAAAGACAAGCATTTAATTTAAGCCACCCAAATTGAACTGCAACTGAAAAATGAACTGCATTGCATGCATCCAGAACCTATTTCATCCGAATGTCCACTGTGAATTTTTACGTTAAAAATGTCTTCAAAATTAGTGTTGGAACAGTACTAGGAATGGCCAAGGAACACTGTGCTGTTTCTAGAAACTCACTGTATTGTGCTTGATTAACACAGGAGTTAAAATATGTCATCCATTATTCATGTACTGTTAATTGGTTTTATATGTCAACACTGACTTCTAAGAGACGCTTCAGAAGAACTTGATGGTTTATTAAAGCACTGCCATCAATTGATATAACCTGTTTCAGACATAAATGCACAGGTTTTCACCTTTGGAATTGTGTTCAGAGCCTTACAATACAAATGTTCTGCTACAACATTATCATTCCAGATGTCCAAGTAATGACAACAGCTTTGATAAAGCTGGTTTTCTTCTGTGTGAAATTTCTCTAGACATTTCTTTGATTAATTTGATTCATTAACATTTGAGTTGCTTTAAGGTTTAAAACTATTCTCTTTCAAGGAATCTTTAATTATCTCATAGGCATTGCCTGCTTCAACAACTGTTATTTTCCCCTTTTCATTTCCCATGATAACTTTCTAGAATAGACATATTTGTGTATGTATGAACCATATGTATGATTTACCTAATGAATGCTTAACAAAATTCTGTGTTATATTAGGACATATGCCTTGAGTCAAGAAATGGAACAGCAGTTCTTCCAAAATTAGCAAAACTTTTTCAATAGCTAGAAAGAGTGCCACACATTTAAGATGTCTTTTAAAGATCAATGAATTCACATAATTGTTTTAGGCTTAAGGCTCACACTGTGTATATGTGGGAAGCGGGCTATAAATCACAATACTAAGGCACTGAACATAAAAATTGAGACATTCTGCTATACTCTGCACTACACTGTAAAGAATATATACAGAACAAACAATACCAAATAAGTTACAATCAGTTCACATTTCATTTTACTGGAAATGTTGCTTCTTTCCCATCAGTACCATCCCATTTGTGTCTTGCCACAATGTCACAACTTTTAAATGCTATGACAACTTTTAAATGCTATAAATAAAATAAATTAATGTTTTGGTTTATTTCATCATTCCCACACACACTCCCTCAATTTTTATTGTATTGCTTACAGCCAGCTTGGCAAAACAGTCTTTAGTTACAGACAATAAAGTTTTTTTTTATAGTGAGGGAGAAAGTAAAAATATTATTTTGTTTTAGAGACAACTCAAGGATCTGACAGAGGGAGGAGACAAAAATGAAATGATTGAAGTAGACAGATATTTTAATTGTGCCATATCTGCCGTGATCTAAACTTTTCTAAAAAGCACAAAGTTTGGTTATCTATAATTCCTTAGTGTACAAACTACAGGGCACCTAGGTTTCCATGTCATGAAGTTATGCTATTGACTCATATTCTCTTTTTCATTTGGTGTTGGCATAATAAGTCTTCATTTTCTTTTTCACATTTGTGCATGAAAATTAACATAATTTATATCTGCCAGTGTTCACAGCACCGTACTGACTACCTTCCACCTCATTTAACCCAGTGAAAATCCTTTGAAGTAGGAAAATTATTCTGAGAGATAGTGGTAGGGGCAAGGTGACATATACGATTTGTGCCTCAGTAAAAATGTGAACCTAAAGGTTGAAAATTACTAGTTAGTGAGCTTGTTAAATTACTGACTCTTCCAGATTCTCTACCAACCTGATTAACTAGGGATATTTTTAATCAATGCTGAGGTTAATCCTATTCTCTTTTTTCAAGTTTATTTTAGAATATTGTCATTTGTTGGAGTGGGTGGCTCTTTTTCTTGTAGGTTAAAGAAAACAAGAAGAACTAAAGAGGAAGGATTTGAATTGGATGGAATGCATAAGGTGGCTCAGTTGCTAGGCAGTGGAACCCTGCAGAAGAACTGCTAGAACAGGGTAAAATGTCAGAAGAACAAAAGTAGAAAAAAATCAATCATGGAATGGAATGAGATGGGGGGCCAACTTGTATTCTTACCTGCTAGGGAGTTAAGGTGGAACAAGTGTAGTCCCCTACCTTTCTATCTCTTTGGACCAAGGAACTGACTATTACATAGAGTTTCTGTATCTAGGTCAGTAGTTCCCATCCTGTGGTTCATGGAACACCAGTGGTCCAGAAGCCTGTGGCCTCACAGTTACTTACACCATTGCAATGAGAGCGACTGATCTCGCAAAACCCTCTTATATTGCAGAGGCTTATTAAATATGGTTTTCTGTGGGTGAGCAGATGGTGACTTTTTTTTTGTCGTGTCAAGAGTGACTTGAGAAACTGCAAGTTGCTTCTGGTGTGAGAGAATCAGCTGTCTGCAAGGACGTTGCCCAGGGGACACCCGGATGATTTGATGTTTTTATCATCCTTGTGGGAGGCTTCTCTCATGTCCCCGCATCAAGAGCTGGAGTTGATAGAGGGAGCTCATCAGCCTCTCCCCGGATTCAAACCTGTGACCTGTCGGTCTTCAGTCCTGCCGGCACAGGGGTTTAACCCACCGCACCACCGGGGGCTCCTGGATGACATATGAGCTGATGTAGTCTATGCAATGGAATTTTATGTATCAGCACCCTAAATAATCAAATTGAATCTAAAGTTGATCAAAAACAGATTCTTAACCCTCTTGGTACTAATGTTGGAGTGTGTTGGAGGGAGTCCTGGACAAAGTGGTCCCTGGTCAAAGTGGTACCTGATCAAAAAAAAAGATCCACTGACAACCACTGATATGTGAAATTTCCAAATGATACCAAGACCATCTGAATAATTTTTACAGGAATCAAAGAAAACATGCTGAGAATATGCATACTTTTGCTATAAAATGCAGTTTTCCAAGTCCTATACCAAAGTGATTTGATCCATTTTGATAGTTTTGATCTGTAATTTGCTGCCACCTATCAATCATTTCCCCATTTGTTTGGATTTATTACCTTTCAGAGAACTCCGCATATAGCTTGATGATAATTTTACATTACATGTAAGGCATTCAAATTCAAAGACATAGCCATGTTAGTCTGAAATATTAATATACTAAGGGATCTTGACTTGTAGCATTTTCAAGACTGAAAGAAAGAAGTTGGTAGCATGAATCTTCATAGACTAATGCTTCATATGCACTGTCTGTTTAATCTGGTACCAGTTAAAAGCAAAATAAAAACTTTAGATTGACTTTGAAGGCAGCCACACACACCATTTTGACCCACAGCAGTGGCAGGTCAGAGCTCTGGTGGTGGTGATATGAACCCGATTGATCCCCTTTTATGAACCAATTTTGACCCAATCGTGTTGCCCATGTTGAACTACATTGAACTCTGAAGTAACTTGGCTTTTTAAAACATTGGTCTAAACCAGATTGACCCTTCGATATCCACCAGATATTCAGGAATATTTTGTGAAGTGCTAAGATTGAATCTACAGTTAATAGTGGTTACTAGGCCTGTGTTGACAAGCCTACATAAATACCTTAGAGCAGGGTCCTCAAACTACGGCCCGGGGGCCAGATCTGGCCCACCGAGGGCATTTATCCGGCCCCTCGAGGAGGAGGCCTCCCTCTCAGTGGAATTAGTCTTGGCTCTGTTAATGCAGAGCTCCTTTCATTTTTTCTGCCCCCCCCCCCCTCACGCTCTCTCTCTCTCTCTCTCCCATTTCAGTCTCTCCCCTTTCCCCTCTCTTTTTCTATCTCTTTCACCCTCCTCTCTTTCTCCCTCTTTTTTCTCTCCTTTTCTCCTGTTCTTTTTTATATCCCTTTCTTCTTCCTCTGAGGAGGTGAAGGTGGCAGTGGGTCTGGAGCGCTGAGGCTGCTGCCTGGAAGAGCAGAGGCAAGAGAATTCCTTGCCTCTGCTCTTCCAGAAAAGACATAGAGCTGTGCAGCCAATAGGCAGCCCCAAAGCCTCCCCTCACCACCCAGCCCTCCCTCCTTCCTTCCACCTCTACCTGGGTGCAGGGCTCAAGGTGGCTAGGAGCCCCTGCAACCCCCCCCCCAAGTTAAAGAGGAAGGGGAGAGTGGGGGTGGCAGAAACGCCAGCATCCCGGAGGGAAGACCAAAACCTGGGCTTCCTTTTCTTCCCCTCTTTGTCCTCTGTTTCTCTTTGGCAAATCCAGGCTCCTCCTGTGAAAACAGTCAGTAGGTGGTCTGTTAGGAATTGTGGGAACCGAAGTCCAACACACAAGGAGAGCCCCAGTTGGCCCATGCCTGCCTTAAAGAATACCAATGATATTTACTTCTGTTGTAATGTTTCATATATTTTTTTGATTTGAAATTGTATTGAACTGTAAGCTGCTTTGGCCCTTTCCACACAGCTATATAAAATCCACACTGAACTGGTTTATTTGGCAGTGTGGACTCTGATAATGCAGTACAAAGCAGATATTGTGGATTATCTGCCTTTTGGGCCCTTTGGAAGGGCCCTTTGGGTTATATGGCTGTTTGGAAGGGCCCTTTGAGTGCACTTCCAGACAGGCCCTATATCCCAGGATCTGATCCTAGGTTTTCTGTTTATCGCAGGTTATTTGGCAGTGCGGACTCATATAATCCAGTTTAAAGCAGAAAACCTGGGATCAGATCCTGGGATATAGGGCCTGTCTGGAAAGTCCCACAGTCTCCTTGTGGAAACAAAATGTGGTGTATAAACAAACATCATAATAATAAAGTCTTCCTCTTCTGATCTCCTGCTTGGAGAACAAAAATCTGTTCCTGGTTTGAAAGTGTTATTTCTAGTTTAATTGTGCGGCCCTTACTTTGAAAGTAGTTGTCCTCCTCCAGAAACTTTGTTTGTGTGGCTGCCACAATCTATGATGAATCTATTGGTCGTTGGGGTTTTGTATGCCAAGTTTGATTGAATTCCATTATTGGGGAATTCGGAATGCTCTTTGATTTCAGGAGCTACTGCAACTCCCTCATGTCTGAGTGCATTTTAACCAAAGCTCTCAAGTATTTTTGTTGCTCATGGAAGTTCTACATGTCATGTTTGGTTCAGTTCCATTGTTGGTGGAGCTCAGAATGCCCTTTGATGGCTGGTGAACTATAAATCCACACAATGAATGAAACATCTGAAATCTCCAACTAGATCTAGACTAACTGATGCACACTTGCAGCATTTTTTACAACTAGCAGTGACAAATAAGAAACCGGACATTGACCATCTCATTACATTAGCCAAAAGGATATAGCTTATATGAGAGGGGATGTTCTTTCCTTTCTCCTTCCAGTATTTAATGGTCATCTATCAGCCATAAATAGCATTACCACCTTCAGAAGTCTTGGAAACAGCTACAGTATATGCATATTGAAGGCTGAATCTCATCAGATTGATTCCCATCTTCTGGAGAGTCTGTTATACTACCTTTGACCAATCTCAAAGAGATTTCACTAGCCTTCAGTGATGTAAACATATTATTCCATCTAATCTAAGATTAAATTTTTATCAATCACTGAGCAACTGTCAAATTGTCACTGCCTCCTGGCTGGTTGCCTTCAGCTTGTATCAAACCTCTTACAGGTAACTGCATTAGTCATTACATATAAGCAACACAATCATATCAATGCTATACAGTTTTGCAGTCACATTTAAAACATTTTTCTATTTGACTCTCTTTCTTTTAATGTCTGGTTGTAACTGATGTGTGTATTTTTAATAATATGTTGTCTAACACAAAACCCTGTTTCTTTTTTCCTGTCACACACACACACTTAGTTATTTTTTGTCATATTCAGCTTGCAGGGGCTTGAATTTGACAATGTACATGCCAAATTAGTCCTGAGCCTATACCAATGGCCCTTTTTTTATACAACTCCATTGTGTCTTCTCCATCAGCTGTCAATAATCCCTCTCATCAACTTTAATTGCCATTCGACTGGTCACCAAGTGAGAGACAGCCAGACAGCCAGCCAGATACAGCTGGCTTCCTCCCAGTTGGCAGTGAGAGTGCCAGCTGAAAGGCTGGGTAGTGGTGGGAGCACAATCCAGAACCATCTAGTTGGCTACAAGGCAGCACCCCATTGGGAGTAGAGTTCTGCCAGACTTGCCAACTAATTACCCCGTTCAACTGGGAACACACCCATTGACTTGTAGATTGTATTGAGGGCAGGCTTTTTTTACTGCCTTGTTGTTGTTGTTTTTGTTTTTGTCTTTGATTGTTTGTTGTTTTAATAGAATGTATATGGAAACTGGAGCACTAATACAAGTTGTACAAGGCAGAGGGAGTTATGGTGATGACATAGTCACATGTTCATATAGAGGAAGAAAAGTTGGGTGATTAATATCCATCTATCCTTCCAGTTACCTTGTCAGCCTTGGTAACTTGGAGAGTGAGCCAGGCCACCCACAAAACCTCACCTTACTCTGAAGCAAAGCCAGATCAGTGAAAAATAAGACTCTTATCATTCATGATCTCCTGAAAGATGAAGAGGTTAGCCTAGCATGCTTCATTGAAATGTGATTGGGGAAAGATAGATGGCTAATTTGATTTCAGGCCTTCCCAGCCTGGCACAATGTTAGTGAGCAGGTATGGGAAAGTGACTAGATTACCAACTAAGGAGGTGAATAACATTGAGTGTGTTTACCTGAGTCTGAAAACCAGGGATAGACTAGGGATCCTTTTGGTGTATCGCACAGCATGCTGCCTAACAATCTCCCTAGCCAAGCTCATAGAACTGGTCTCTTTTCATTGGCTGCCCCTAGATTATGGAATGACCTGGTAGAAGAGATCTGATAATAAATGAGCTGTTAGAATTTAAATCACAACCGTGGGCCCATCTCGTCTGGCAGGCCCATGAGTCAATTTTAAGCAATGAATTTTAATTTTACATTCTATTATTACTGTATTTCAATCTTTGTACCATGTGTTTAAATATACAGGCAGTCCCCATGACATGTTCTGGAGGTTTGTTCTTAAGTTGAATTTGCATGTAAGTCAGAACAGGTACATAAATATATATGTTTTAGCTTTGGATAGCACAGGGAAGGTTTAACACCCCTGTGGTGTTTGTTTTGCTGTCTGTGTGCACCTGTTCAGAAGATTTCACCTCACTTTCTGTCCATGATAATTGGATTTTGAAAAATTTAGCTTTTGTGGAAACAAGGATTGGTGATAAAGCTTTAGTTAAGATAACTCTTCCAGGAGTGAATTTCCCTTTCTAGGGGCAATTTTCTCTCACTTCCTGTTGTCTCACCCCTGTTCTTAACTATGAGTCATTTCTATGTCAGATGAACTGCCTATACATATTAATAGTAATATGTTTTAACGTATGTATTTCAGTGTGTGAATTTTATGTTGATGTGTTTTGACTGTGTTGTACCCTGTCTCAAACTGTGAGGAGAGGCAGTTAACAAATACAATGTATTATTTATTATTTATGCCTAAAAGAGTTCCTATACAACATTGCTATTTCTCCTTCTCTTGGCTTCTCCATTTTCCTTTTTATTCTGTTTTCAGCCAATTTCCTGCTTCAGTAGATCATGTGCTGGGATCATGTGATTAATAATAGGAACAAAAACAACAACAACTTTATTTTTATATCCCCCCACAACCTCCTTGAAGGGAATCGGGGCAGCTTACACATGGGACATGTAGAGTGCATTGCAATAATCTAATCTGGATGTAACCAAGACATTACAACCATGGCCAAGTCAAGCTTCTCAAAGTACGGTTGCAGCTGGGGCATAAGTGTAAAGACCCCCGCCCCCGGCCACTGCTGAGACCTGAAAATCAAGTGTCAGTGCTAAACTCAGGAGGACTCCCAGACTGTGGACTTGTGTCCTCGGGAGGGTATAACCCCATCAAGCACAGGTTGCCAACCTATATCCTTATCAGTCTCATGACTTAGCCCAGAAGAAGAAAAGGGAAAAAAGGGAAAAAAAGGGGAAATGAAAGGAAAGAAAGAAAGAAAGAAAGAAGGAAGGAAGGAAGGAAGGAAGGAAGGAAGAGGGAGAGGTGTGACAGAAACCAAGGAGAGAAGCAAGGAATGAAGGAAGGAAGGAGAGAAGGAGAAGAATGTATATTAAAAAGAAAAGAGAAAGGGAGAAAGAAAAGGAATGAGGTACATGTGCCAGACTATCTATCTATCTATCTATCTATCTATCTATCTATCTATCTATCTAAGTATGTATGTATGTATGTATGTATGTATGTATGTATGAACCACAAAGGCTCCTACATGGCTTGATGGATCTGGACAAAACTTGGTACACATAATCTTAATTACCCAGCTTAAAATTCTGGTAGGGTTAGAAGTTCAGAAATCCACTTGTTTTTTTTAAGTGACAAACATTTAAAATGATGTACATTTTAAAATGATGTACATTCCTTGGCTCCAGTGCCAAGGAGCCTGACACTGCAGTGCTTGGAACCAACCATAGGAGAGCAGTACAGTGCTGCCATGGCCACATTCTAAGACGGGCCTTCACAGAAGGCACATACACTGATATCAACAGGAAGAGCTTTTAGAAGCCAGTATATAGACAGAAAAGATTAGTTACTGGCCATCCACAGAAGACAGACTGGGACTCAGGCTGCTCAGCTATGAAGCAAAAATGCAGCCCTAAATTACCCATTTGAAATGGTGTGTGAAGGGTCATCTTTTTCTAGTGTATAGATCTGGAATTGCTCGGTGTCAGAGCAGCTGCCTCACCCCCCCCCCCCCCAACTAACATCCCTTCTTTCTCTTTTTTTATTTATTTCCCTCCTCTCATACCTTTCCCCCTTTCCTTTGTCATATATTTCCCCTCTCCTTGTGACTCTTTCTTTCCTTCCTTCCTCCTTTCCCCTCATACACATGTCACCTTTATTTCCCAGTGACATCACAGAAGGCAACAGGCAATCCAGTGATTGCCTACAGGCTTTGTGGTATAGACAGACAGACGAACAGACAGACAGACAGACATACTTTGATTTGTACATGTATAAAAGGGGTGTATATGTGTCTGCACCTTAAAGGAGAAATGATATAAATCAGTGACAAATGTTAATTGAACAGATTGTAAATTCCCAATTTTATGGCTTTAGATCTTTCACACGATTGTGTGAGTCAATCCAATAATCAGATAGAAAACTGAATTTTATTCAAAGGGTGAATAGACACACATACACTGGTCTGAATTTGGGAATGTTTATGAGTTCACAACCCAATGAACAATCACTTATTAACTTGGAAGAAGTTAATGCTGTAAGAGTTCAAGAATTTAATATCCTGTCCACTGGCCTTTCTTAAGTGTCTTCAGGATTCAGCACCTTGGAGAGATCCTGGTTATTTTGCTTTTCTGAGATCAAACTTTCACAGGAAACTACGATTGATCTCTATGGGAATAAAAGCCCTGATTTTTTTAAAAAAATTAAACCAAAGTCCAGGCATATTTGTTAAAACTTAGCTGTAATTATCCATTTAGAGTGTCCATATACTGTCCTACTTTACAGAGAGAAAGAAAAATGGCTGATTTTAGTGGTGAGATTAGTTAAAGTGATTCCCAATGGTTGTTATCTCCTTTCAGTGACTGTCTCAAGACAATATGAATTCCTCATTGCTCAGCAGTTGTAACCTTCATGGTCACACCATTATTGATTGTTAAAAAGAGAATTTTTATTTCTACCTTTTCACAAAGTTACAATAAGGAAAACTAGATTTATATCACCCCATTTGGTCATTGCAATACAAATATATAAAATATCTGCCTTTCCTCTGACTCCTGACAACATGGCTTAGTTGTTCTGTTCTTGAAGTGGGGAAAACTCTTTGACTAGAGATAGCTTAAAGCCAGCATCTTTCTCTCTCCAAATTACAGACCAACTACAGACCACATTGCCACCTGCAGAGATGTGGCAGGTATGTTTCACAATCTGCTTTTACAACCCAATTCCAAAATAAGCTTTTTCCATTACCTGTTATGAAGATCCATCTTATGATTCCTCTATCTCTATCTTTGTCTCTGTCTCAGTCTGCCAAAATTTGGAGGTGATGTTTTTTATGGCATCATGCATTATATCAACATGCCATTTCTTCATTCAGTCTCAACTGTCTCCATGCCAACGCAATGAAGCATTGGCTTGTCTAAAACATTTGATGCTTGTTTTTGCTCTCATAAATGAAACTGTGTATTTTTAAATCCTGCTTCTAGTATTAAATGTTTTTATGTTGACCTCATCAAAGGTGACACTTGCTGTGCATGCTTTTAAGTGGCTCTTTGTAAAATGGAAAACCATGACCTTTGGGACCAGACTTAATGGGACTAGAGGAATTTGTATAAAAAACTATTTCTCTATCAGTTTATCTTGATCTGTCCTTTAAGATCTGCCTAGTTTTGAGAAACCTGTCAGTAATTTTTGGGACCATTTTTGTGTCTTGATTTAGCATTTGCAACTTCTTATGTTGGAGGAGAGAAGGTTTCTTACAATGAGCATTGATACCTATATTCGTTGGGAGTACTTTGCCATGTTTGTTGAAAACCATAAGGATTATGAATGATCTTGCAATTCCTAAAGTCTTCTGAGTATTTGACCCTCATTATTTTAGCCTCTCAATCCAGTTTCCTTCTATAAGGTGTTCCATAAGTGAGGGAATCGTCCTCTACAGAAATGCTCCAAAGAACGTTAAAGCTTGTTATGGTTATGATTATGATGTATGAGCAGAAGGAGAGAATGAGAACAACGGAGCTAAACAGTAGACAGTCACACACAAAAATTGTGTTCTCGTGAATGCTCACATGAAAGATGAATGATTTATAGTAACTGGGGATGCAAAAGAAAGTGTGGGATCTCTGCCAGTTATATAAGTTCAATGACTCCCTTTCCTTAATAAAGATTATGCCCAAAACTCTCATTTATACATATAAATAAACTTTGGAGTAACATTATACAAAGCACTTACCATACCTATGGCATTCATACCTGTTGTACCACAGCTCCAAAGGTCCAGGAACCTTAGCTTCCAATATCAAAGGATACAGGACTTAAATAAAATATATCATTCTAGAAGTTTAATTCTAAATGGTAGTCAAGACAGTTGTGATAAGGAGGAGGAGGAGGAGGAGGAGGAGCAGGAAGAGGAGGAAGAGGAATTTATTACCCACCTCTCCTTTGGCTCAAGGCGGGATACAACCTCATTAAAACTAGAGACAAAATACTATTAAAGGATATATGGAGTTAAAATACAAGTTAATATCCAGTGATGAAATGAAAATTAAAATTCACAACTTAAAATTGAACAGGTAGGTTTGCTGGAAGAAATTGGTCTTCAATTGTGTTTTAATTACCAACAGATGATCTAGCTGTCTAATATCTTCAGGCAGGTCATTCCACAGTCTTGGGGCACCTGATGAAAAGGTCATCTAGGTGACAATTGTCAGTCGGGTTCTGGTAAGCTTGAGTAGCTGCCCCCCAGAGGATCTAAGTATGCTGGGCAGAATGTACATGAGAAGGCAATACTGTAGATAACATGGACCCACACCATGTAGAGCTTTAAAGGTCAAAATCAAACACTTAAACTTTTAATGGAAACTAACTAGTAACCAGTGGAGTATAGGTGTAATATGCTCACTCCTGGAAGTTCCTGTAATCAATCTGGCTGCTGCATTTGGAACTAATTGGAGTTTCAGGACTTAGTACAAAGATAGCCCAATGTAAGGTACATTGCAGAAGTCCAACCATGAGGTTATATCAGTGCGTTCACTACCATCTTCATGACCTCCAATTCTAGAAAGGGACACAGCTGGCATATCAGCCACTGGTAAGTGGAAGAAAGAACATAGCACAGGCTCAAACGCACCCTTTCTTCTTGAAAATCATTTCATATTCTGTTTCACAAAGTGAAGTACATACTCAGGTGCCTGATCACCATGGGTGTTTGTCCAGAAGTCAAAGCCATGGCTTGATAATAAGACTGCAGTTCTAATTTTCTTGAGTGGCAATTTTAATTATTCAAGGGAGATGCAGGAGAGAAAGTAAAAAGGAAGCAAAGAAGTCATATCCCAATTATAGCTGGCAATGGCTGATGCCCCGGGCAGTTCTTCTCCAGAAGAGCGAGGGATTGGTGCAAACAACAGGGTTCACTGGAGATCCTTCAGGTGTGGCTTTTTTGTTGTTGTATTGTTGCATTAAAAAGACTATTACTTAAAAGACACAAAAAGTGACCACTGTTTAATATGTTAAATAGAATGCAATAAAGGATTGATGTTTATTACTAATGAAAACTGCAGTAAAATTATTTAAAGAAATGTCAGAAAGAAAAAGGAGCGTTTACACGTTTTGTTAAAAGGCATTTCCACCACTCTAAAGACTCCCTTCAGGATTTCTCCAGATGACTGCAACCCCTGAAAATGTGAGCATTCCTAGACTGAAAAAGTACAGTGCACTTGTTTTTATTGGCTGTCCTTTATGACCAAAACAAATGTAATTTGAACAAATTGATATGTGTTTCATGCTGAAATAAAAAAACTGCATTTCTTAGAAAGGTTTTTACTACATAATCCCCATCTAAATGCTACTACTGTTTGAGTTAGTTTTGAAATCTGTGTTTGTTTTATTGCAAATATGCAGCAGATTAAATATTTTCCTCTCAGCTGTTAATGAAGGTTTCATTTTAATTAAATTCATTTTAATAAGCAAAATAGATCTAAATCACACAGTTTGTTATATCTGGGTTTGCAAAATAAACATGTCTTTAAATTTCATTAAACATGCTTACAATACGGAGCCATTACAGAATGTAGTTAATTATGTTACAAATTAAACAGATTGGTGTGTTAGTTAATAGAATACTTCTTCTTTGGAAGATAACACATACTTTTTATCCTCAGAGGTGACTGGGGATTTCAGAAAAGGAAACTGATAAGTAACTTATAGATGGATTTGCCCAGATTCTGTTGATACTATTGTTCTGCCTACATCCTAATTCATGTTGGGTATATGTCGCACATTCTCAACTTTACTCTTGCTAACTTCTCTGCAGTTGTGAGTTGTCTGGAGTAAGATCTGTCTCTGTTTCTTATGTTACATAGATGCCAGTAGTGTCATAATAAATGTTGCTCAACATGATGGCTTCCTGGACAATACCTCAGGAATTGACAGAAGTCATTTCAGAACTGCTGGCAAAAAATTCTTGGAGAACAGGAAATGTCCCAGCAGACTGGAGGAGAACAAATGTTGTTGCTATCTTCAAGAAGGGAAAAAGAGCACCCAAACAATTACTGTCCTGTCAGCCTAACATCAATACCAGGAAAGATTCTGGAACAGATCATTAAGGAGGCAGTCTGTAATCACTTAGAAAAAAAATCTGTAATTACTAAAAGTCAACATGGATTTATCAAGAACAAATCATGCCAGCCTAATCTTACCTCTTTTTTTATTGGGTTACAAACTTGGTAGATGCAGGGAATGCTATGGATGTAACATACCTTGATTTCAATAAGGCCTTTGATAAAGTCCCCTGTGTTCTTCTTGCAGACAAACGAGTAAAATGTGGTCTAGATAATACTATTGCTAGATGGATTTTTAATTGGATAAGTGACTGAACCCAAAGGGTGCTCACCAATGGTTCCTTTCCATCATTGAAAAAGTGATTAATGGGGTGATGTGCAGTTCTGTCCTAGGCCCTGTGCTGTTCAACATCTTTATTAATGACTTATATGAAGGTTTATAGAGCATGCTGATCAAGTTTGCAGATGACAACAAATTGGGAGGAATAGATAATACTCCAGAAGAGAGGAACAGAATTCAAAAGGATCTCAACAGATAAGAGAGCTGTGCCAAAACTAACAAAATGAAATTCAACAAGGCGAAGTGCAAGATACTTACTTAGGCAGAAAAAAATGAAAGGCACAGATAAAGGATAGGTAACACCTGTCTCAACAATAGTACATATTACAAAAATCTTGGGGTCAAAGTGGACAACAAGTTAAATATGAGCCAATAGTGTGATGTGGCAGCTTTAATAGTCAATTTGATTTTGGGCTGTATCAAAAGGAGTATAGTGTTGTAATCAAGGGAAGTCATTATGCTCCTGTATTCTGCTTTGGTCAAGCAAAGCAGAATACTTTGGTTCAGATTGCAGGAAAGGAGATTCCACCTGAACATTAGGAAGAACTGCCTGACTGTAAGAGCTGTTCAGCAGGGGTGGAAGCTCCTTCCTTGGAGGCTTTTAAACATAGGCAGGATGGCCATCTGCCACAGTGTTTTAATTGTGCATTTCCTGCATGGCAGGAGATTGGACTGGATGGCCTATGTGGTCTCTTCCAACTCTATTATTCTATGGTTCTCTGATCTTCTCAAGGAGAATGTGACAGAACATTGAAGGTATCCAAGGATTGCTAACTGGGAAAGACAAAATTCTAATGTGGGGTAAAAAAAACACCCTGTTTTAATATGCATTGAGTTACAGAACTACCTGAGGATCTCGAGATATGGAGATAACTCATTGGCATCCATTTAATACCGTTGAATATTTGCCTATTTCTATTTTTAATTAAACCAACCAGGGAAAAAATTTAGCTTGAAAACTAATTATTTTTCTGGAAAGTGGGGATAGAGCCCATGAGGCTTTTTGGCTCCATCCACACAATATGCAGCTCTTCTGTTAATCAGAAATCTTGTCTGATCAATGTGTAACATGACTCCCACACCCCTTACTAATTAAAAGATGCTTTCTGAATTTGAAAGAGCCTTGTTGCGCAGCTAATATTGCTTACCAACTCTATCATGGTTTCCATGTATAATTGATTTACCATTTGATACATTTAAAATAAATTAGATGCATTATATTTATCTTCATCAAAATTCAAGCCAAAAGCCAAGGAAGTCATAGGAGAGTGCTGTACATAGACAAGGCCAACTGGCAAAGTTAGTATTTGTACAGATCTGTTCCAAGTGATTCACATTACCATTTCAGCATGGTACTGAACATGTTCAGTTTTTAAAATAATTTGGGTAAACTAGAGATTCAAAGATCAATGTATAAATACACACTAGTGCCCAGGTTTTCCCTTGAAAAGAAACAAATATGGGTAAGATACACTGTACATACTATGTATAAATTGAAGTGAGGTTTAGGGGTCAAAAATATGGATTCTGATATGACTCATTAATAAGTTGAATGTCATTACATGGAAAGGATAAAGCACCAGTGCCAACTCAGTGGTGACAGCCACTCCCAGCATTGTTGCCATTTTTTTCCAGCCAGTTCCAAAAGAGAAGATAGGCGTGCACTACCCAGTCCAAATACAAATGATTATTGGATGGGCAGGTAACATTTACCCATTAAATCTGAGAACAACAAGATGTTTAGGTTTTAATGCATGGCAGGGGCAGGCATGTAGCCGGGGGGGGGCTCGGGGGGCTTCAGCCCCCCCCCCCCCCGAAATTTTCATGGTGGTTCGCGAAAAGGCCTTATTGGTGCATTATTTAAACTGTTATGTTTATTCATATCATGATCTGATTACCATACTCAATATATCCCATATGCATGGGGGTATTGGGGTAATGATACAAAAGGTTTGCTAGGCTAGACCCTCAGACTCAGCCCCCCCCCAGAAACTCAGCCCCCCCAAACCCCCCCTGAAAAAAAATTCAGCCCCCCTCCCCCCCGAAACAAAATCCTGGCTACAGGACTGGGCAGGGGGTTGGACTGGATTACCCATGTGGTCTCTTCCAACTCTATGATTCTGTGATTCTTTTGTGTGTAAGATCAGTCCTGTGGCATATATAGCTTTTGGTACGTGAAATAGTGAATGGGGAAACAATTCAGGAGAAACAATTAGGAGTCTACAGCTGCTGCCTCTCAGCATCTTCTCGGTGCATTATCGGGTATTCTTGTGTGCATTTTTCACCCAGATTATTTAACAATGCATTTCAAAATGTCAGTGATCAAAGGCAGTCATTAGAACCATGAATAGCAAGAATATTATTCCCATCAAGATTGGATTGCTCTAGATTTATTGGCAAGGATTGAAAGAACTGAAAATCAACAAACATAGTATTTCATGTCTGTGTTAAGCTGTTTTTGTAGTATGGTTTGTAGATCAGTTCTACAATCCACAGTTCTTCCATTAGTGTACCTCTGTCTCCATGTTCCTTTTTTTAAAAATATAATAATCGATTATTATTCAGAGCAACAGGGCAACCATGCTAATACCTTGAGTGAGGAGAAGGAGTCCTAAATTATTAGTAGTGACCAATAATTTTCCTGATATCAAGCAAAATAACACAGTTCCATGGATTCTTCTTCTGGGCAAGAACTATAGAAAGCAAGAGACTGAAGCCATATGGAGAAGGCCTCTGTTTATTAGCTGAGTGTTCTTTTAATAAAGGGTGGTTACATCCATGCATGCTGTTGTCAAATCAGACATCATCATATTGAAATGTGAATTATCAGAAGCTGTCCTGTGTATGGAACATGAACATCAGACTAAGTAAACATGATCTGATACTGACACAAAACACTAACTGTTACTGATATTAGAAAACACTAAATAAATACAGTAAGTAAAACTAAAATCATAACACAAAGATCTGTGTTATGTGATGCTCTATTCCAAATTTAATGAAAAGCAAAAACCCAAGAGAAGATGTATTAATCTACCTTTATAAATCTACACAAATCCATTTACTTTGAAGTGATGCAATTTTTACAAGAGCTATGCCATTTCCTATGTGTCTTGAAAGGCTTATTAATACCAGCAGCACATCAGCAAATTTTAGTCAATATATTTGATATTTTTTTTGTTTGTCATTTACCATGGTAGATATACTTTAAAGGGCACCAAATCCTAATCATTAGGTTTCTTGGTCTTTTATGATGGTTTGATTTATATTCAGAAGAGGAATTTGTGTTTGGCCAGACAGGGCTAATCATGCAAAAGAAGTACAGGATCACTAAGGGAATAGTGTATTTCTCCATTATTGCAATAACTATCCTCAGAGATTTACTATAATCAAGCAAGCTATTGGAAGAGGGATTCTGCTGTGTGCAGAGATCAGCAGTAAAGGACTACTATGCTTGTATAACTTTTTTAGGGCTAAATCCAGGTTTCTCTCCTCCTTTCTCCCTGTACATACTGCTTGAGGGTCCTTCCAGACAAGGTCAAAATGCAGAACCTGTCTCACTTTTACCTGAAGTGTTCAAACAACACCTCAGGCAAAAGTAAATTAATGCAGCGTAAAATGGGTTGTCCCAGTTTACACCACATTGATTAAATTCCTCTAAAGACCTGAACCTTAAGCCAAGGTCCAGTCTTTAGAGGTGAGGGTCCTGTCGGGACTGACTTCTGGGACTGCTTCCACAGTCCCAAGGGTTAGTTCCCACAGCGATCCCACTTCTTTGGTCTCCCAAATGCCCAGAGGAGTGGCAGGGCACCCCCTTCCCCCAACCTCTCATTTAGCCCCTCCAAACTTACTGGAGGGGGCTGCAGGCAATGCAGGCCCCTATACAGAGTCCTCCTGACACTTGGAAATGATGTGTCCAGAGGTGGGTGGGATTTCTCCCCCCCCCCTTCTGATGTATCATGTCCAAGCATCAGAAGGAGTCTCTGGAGAGGCCTGCACTGCTAGCAGGCCCCCTTGGCTAAGTTTGGGGGGGGGGGGTGGATTTTAACTCATTTCATCCTGGGTTTTAGACAAATGTAGAAGGGCCCTGAGTGTCCCAGAGATTATTTAGAAGGAACCTCTGGGAACTCCAATTTGGAGGCAAATCTAAGGAACATCAACTATTTAACCAATTTCTCAAAAACAGAAAGTGCTTAATCATTTCAAAGAGAAAAACAGGATGCTTGCTGGCACTTTGAAACATAAGGAAACCTTGTAGCTACCAAATCTATCAATCACAATGCAACATAGGGTGCATTTTAAACTACAGCAAAACACCAATAACACTATCCATCAAAAGTTTCTTTTAATTTATTCAGTAGTAAGCCATAGCTAATAAAAACCAAATTATTTTTTAATATCCTACATCTTTGAGATGTGCCTAGAGCTTTGCCTGAGATACTTGCCTGACAATATAAAGTTCATGGTTTATTCAGCCACAGCAGCTGTTGTAAACCCTAGGTTGTCATTTATTTTTCAGCTTCTGAGAAAGATTTATCATCTGATTTCAAATGCAGCATACATTTAGCCCTCAGATCAAGAGTTAAGCTAACCATGTTGACGTTTTATTAGGTAACAACAAAAGGGGGAAAATGACTATGTGGCTATAAAGCAACCATCCATAAATACTAAAATCTTCAGACTTATAACCCCTTTCATAACTATTTGAGGAATATTTTATTTGTCCTTTTCTTTACAGCAAGCCTTTTGTTCAAAGAGTATATGGATTTTAGTTAAATATTATACTCCTTGCTTTGGCTAAGGTGTGATTTTGCCCATACCTGTTCTTTAGGAAGGAATCATTTGTGGATGAAGCTAAAACCTTCTCACAATGTGTTATTCATTATATAGATAATCTACACTGTTTTATTTTTCAGACTTCTATATGTTTCTTGACAAGACAAGAACTTTTTATACCTATCCAAACCTTCACGTGCAGGAGCTCTACTCCATCGTCCTCATTTAGGACCACTTCACTTGGCCCCTGGGGCCATGCCATTTCACTGGCAATCATTGGTGTTTTTATTTCATGTCAAAAGCATTGCACAGATAAAACAAGTATCAAACTGATAAAATAGAGGGAGCATAAGTGGTGAAACAACTCCAGACCAAAAACTGGCAACAGATACTGCACTGTATCTAGTTTTAAGCAATTCTTCCTCTGTGCATGAGTTAAGGCATTGTGAGCAAGTACTTGAGATGCTGAGTTGTTTGTTCTGCTCCACGGTCACACAAGGAGGAGATTCTTCTAGGTAGTGCCATTTTGCTAGATTGTCTTTTGATTAACCCACTCCACCTCTGGGTCTGTCCAGTTACTTCCAAGTTGCCCATTCTTGGCAATCATTGGTGAAATGGCAGGCACACAGGGTGCCTCCCTCCTTCCCCTATCACATGGTGGGGACAGGACAAGTCATGTTGGTGCCCTATCTCTGTTCTCATCAGATGGTGAAAAGGGCAACAACACACATTGACGTGTTGCCCTTTCCCCCATCAGATGAAGGAAAGGGCAAAAAATACCCAAAGCACACTTCCTTCTCTGTCATGGCAAAAGAAGAGTGTCCACTTCAGGAAGAATAGGACTAGGACAGGCTCGTAGCCAGGATTTCGTTTTTTTTTGGGGGGGGGGACTTTTTTCAGGGAGGGTTTCAGGGGGGGCTGAGTTTTTTTGGGGGGGGGGCTGAGTCTGAGTGAAAGAGGGTCTGGCCTAGCAAACCTTTTGTATCATTACCCCAATACCCCCATGCATATGGGATATATTGATTATGGTGATCAGATCATGATATGAATAAACATAACAGTTCAAATAATGCACCAGTAAGGCCTTTTCGCGAACCAACATGAGAATTTGGGGGGGGGGCTGAATCCCCTCAAGCCCCCCCCCCCCCAGCTACATGCCTGTAGTAGGGCCAAGCCAGCATTGTCTGATGGCACTCGGCAGGCCTCATCCAGAAGAGGAAAAAGGGACTAAGAAAAACCCAATGTTATGAAGTGGTTGGTCAAGTGAGGTAAATATCTCTTATGGAGAGGGTCTTTTGGGACTGCTTGAAGAACTTTTTACAGAGATGTCCCAAGACATTTTGATTTCTAAGGTGAAAAATAAGCCAAATGGATTTGCAGCTGATATTTTTCTTCAGCACAGATTATGTGAAGGCATCCTCTACTACAGTTAAAGACTAAAATAACCACTAGCTTTGGCAAAGCAGAACAGCCTGTGTGGCACACAGCACCATATTATCTAGTGTCTTTCTGCTACATTCCAACATTATCCCATTATGTGTTGACTTTACATTTTATAATGCATTTTGGCATTTTTGTCATCTTGGTAGATGGCCTACTCCAGGAACTGGACAGCCAAATATCCTTATTAATTCTGCTAAGCCTCTTGGCAACTTTTTGATACAATATTAATCTGAGCTGCCTTCCTGGGGTTAAAACCATTTCCTCTTCCAAACAAATGGATATGGTCACACAATGGCTATTTTGCTTGTATTAACCAGGGATAAATGCAGAACTAATTGTATGGAAGACAATGAAAAGAACAACAAAAAGTCTTATTAATCAATAGCTAGATAAAAGGACTACTGTGTTATCTGCAACTCTACAGAGACCAGCAAATGACCACAGCTGTTTATGCAAAGGATCAAAGCTGAACAAAAATAAATAAATAAATAAAAATCCATTCCTTCCACTTTTCTGCTGGGAAACATCCCAGATTAATTCTATTTTTATTTTTAGGTTACTTTCAATTTGCAACCAGCTGAACACACACACGTAAAATAGCCCAAATAAACTTGTTTCCTTTCTAATAATTCCAAATCTGTTCTTTTACATATCAGTTCCCAGCAAACAGTTTATCTCACATTGATCACATAGAAGCTTAAACCAAATTTGGACCGGAAGTGGGACACATATATAGTTGAAAAAATGGAAAGAAGTTGACCAGAGAGCGCCGACTTCTATTTTAAATGATGAAAGTAAAGAAACAAGAGCATGTTGCTCTTAAAAAATGGGAGCAATGGACATGGATAAGAGATTATTATATAACCATGGGGCTTTTTTTTGGAGGGGGAGGGTTTAAATGTACTTAATCTCAACTGTCAGCTACTCTAATTAATAGGGCTCATTCCCTTGTCTCTTGAGAAGGAGCAAACTGGTGTTTTCATCCACTTTCATGAGTGATCTCCAGGCCAATTTGAGTCCCCCAGGTGTTGGTGAATCCAACCCCCAAAAGCCCTAGCCAAGTGGCCCAATGATCAAGATTTGTGAGAACTGAAATCCAAAACACTTGGAGATCCACGGGTTATGCAGGTCTGCTCTAGATTATGCATTCATGACTAACCAAAGCCCCAACTACACTGCCATATAAAATCCAGATTATCTAAATTGAATTGGATTATATGGCAGTGCAGACTCATATAATCCAGTTCAAAGCAGATAAAGTGGATGATCTGTTTTGATAATTTCTATTATAGAAGTGGCCATTTCTATTTCTACTGTAGAAATGGCCATAGTATTTAAATAATAATAATAATAACAACAACAACAACAACAACAACAACAACAACTTTATTTATAGCCTGCCTTTCTCCCCAAAGTGACCTGATGGCTTTCAAATATAAAAACAAAATAGATATAAACAGTAGTAAAAAAAAAAACCAATTAAAATAAGCAGTTAAAATTCACAAATAATACAGTAATTGTTAAAACAAGTAATACATTACATAAATAACATAGTGAATTAATAGTATCTACATAAAAAATGAACAATAAAAATGTGGCTGTTCAATGAGTTAGGGCAATATGTTCTCAGCTAGCCATATCAGGTAGAATAGAAGCATAAGAAATTAATTAAAGCCAATCATCCTCCTCTCCAAAAGCCAGTGTACAGAAGTGTGTTTTAATTGCATCTTGAAGGAGAGGAGTGGGGAAGCTGTTCTTCCATCCAAAGGGAGGGAATTCCAGAAGGAGGAGCAGTCACAGAGAAGGCCCTCTCTCTCGTTCCCACCAACTGCACTTGAGTCAGGGGTGGGACTGAGAGCAGGACCTCTTCTGATGACCACAGTGTCCATATAGGTTTATATGCAGAGATGAGGTTAGTTAAGTAGCCTGGACCTGAACCTTTAGGGCTTTATAGGTAATAACTAGCACTTTTAGCCCAGAAGCAGATCAGCCAATGGACCTGCCAGAACATGGGAATTGTCTGTGTTGGGACTCAGCCTGTGTGTGAACCTGAGCCTGAATCTCTGATTGTATTGCCTAATACTGATGCCAGTGCTGATGCTAATGTTGATGTTAGTGTTGTTTGGCCTAGTTTGGATAGTGAGGTTGAAGTGATCAATGAGGATGAGGCTCAAGATGGAGACACTTTGGGCAGTAAAAATCCTACAGACTTTGATTTAGAGGCTTCAAGGAATATCTGTGGAATATCTTCACATGCAGACAGGGGTAAACCACAATCCCTTTCTGTGTCCCAGATTTTGCTGGGGTTCTTGATAAGTTTTTTGGGAACCTCCTGAATTCGGGAGAACAGAAATTCAATTTCGATCCTGGAAGCTGAAAGATTCATTTTCTATCCAGTCTATTGGTGGCAATGAGGAGGATCTTCCCAGGCTCCCCTTCCCATCATCTTAGGCATTGTTTGTTCTTATAATCTTCATTATGTTCTGGATTAAAAGCATCAGAGTTAAGATACCACTCTTCTTGCAATCCTTTCCCTTTTGCCGGTAGAAGACACCTGGGCTTAAAGAAAAGACTTAAGAAACTTCACTTCCTGGGTTCTCTTTCCTTCTGTCTGTAGAGGAGACTGAGTTTAAAGAAAGGGCTTTAAAAACCTTGCTCTTCCTGCAATTCTTTACCTTCTAGTGGCTGCCTCCCTCCCCGCACTCCAGTGTAACTGAAAGAAACTGAAAGCAGCTGGTTTTTGACAGTCACAGTTCTGTTGCAGCTAGAAAAAAATGGCAAAAGGCTCCATGCCATTATGAGCTTCCAAACCAGCCAAACCAGCCAAACAAGCCAAAGGCAAACATCCATAATGAATCTGTTTACAACCCTACTGCATAGCCCTCCCATATTCCTTCAATAAATGGTGTCAAATTATCACATCAGTATCCCTTCAGTATTAGTACACTTATATAAATCAGCATACAGAGTTAGGTACTTGGACAGTAAGTAATGTTTTCCCTTCCTATATCCCATCTTTATCTTCAAATCTCTTCAGTGCAGCTAATATCCATGTGTTTTCTTTGGAAAGCAAAAACAATTTATTATTTGGGTGGACACATCTGATAGGATGCTGTGGGTTTTTGTTATTTTAAAACAAACACAACATCTTTTTTTGCACATGTGAAGGGAATCTGCTAAGAGCAAGCCTTATATACTTGCATTTTGTTATAAATCTACAGTCATAAATCATAGCAGTGTTTTACTGAATGTAGATACAGATCTTTGGCATTAATATTAAACAACTTGTTTCAATTGCTTTATTTCCTGCACCGCAACTACTGGGAAAATGTGTTAGCTAACATGGAGGCCAGGCACCAGAATCAATATAGAGTGCATCAGAATTTTTAAAAAATGGGATTGGAGGACAAAATAGAAGCAAGGATCACAGGGGGAGGGGGGAAGAACATAAAGCTAAACCAGATCTTAGGAAAGGTATCTTTTCGCTACAATTCCTATGAGTCCTCAATCAATATAACCCCCAGTGGTCATGCTAGGTATTATGGAAGCTGTAATCAAAAGTAACTTTTCCAAAATGTTGGCATAAAAGCTCCAAGAGAATGTGTTACTCAAAGAAGAGGGAATAATAGTAGTAGTAGTAGTAGTAGTAGTAGTAAGAAGAAGAAGAAGACACCTGCGAATCAAGCATTAGCACTGAATCCAGGAGGACCCCCAAGTTGCTGACCTGTGACTTCAGGGGGAGTGCAATCCCGTCAAGCACAAGTTGCCACTCAATACCCCGATCAGATGTACGACTGACCTGGAGGACCTCTGTCTTGTCGGGATTAATCTTTAACTTGTTTGCCCTCATCCAGATCATCATAGCAGCCAGGTACTGGTTCAATATCCGAGGGGCTTTCTCAGATTCTGATGGAAAAGAGTAGTGGAGTTGGGTGTCATCTGCGTAAAGATGGCACCATACTCCAAAATTCTGGATTACTTCTCCCAGGGGTTTCATGTAGATGTTAAATAGCATGGGAGACAAAATTGAACCTTGCGGGACCCCACAGGACAAAGGCCAGGGATCCGAGCAGGTATCCCCCAGCTTCACCAACTGGGAACAACCGTCTAGGAAGGATCGGAACCACAGCAAAACTATGCCCCCAAGTCCCATCACAGCGAGTTGACCCAGGTGGATACCATGATCGATGCTATTGAAAGCCGCTAAGACATCCAAGAGAACCAGCAGGGTCACACTCCCCCTGTCCAGTTCCCTTGGAGGTCATCCACCAAGGCGACCAAAGCCATCTCGGTACTGTGCTCAGGCCTGAAACCAGACTGTAATCGATCCAGAAAATCAGTGTCATCAAGGAATCCCTGAAGCTGAGAGGTGACCACCTACTTCAGCACTTTGCTCAAAAAAGGGAGGTTGGAAATTGGTCTGTAGTTGTTAAGCACGGAAGGGTCGAGAGAAGTCTTTTTCAGTAATGGTTTTACCACTGCCTGCTTCAAGCAGGACGGGAATTTCCCCTGGCCCAACGATGCATTCATTATAGTGACAAAGCAGTCCAACAACCTATCTCTGGCCAGTTTAACTAGCCAGGAGGGGCAAGGGTCAGGGCACAAGGGAAATGGCCAAGAAGTCACTTCCTTACAGTTACTTAGTCATCAGGATGGGTCAAGCAAAGGATGCTGGAAGAATGGGTCAAGCAAATGTTGAGTAGTAGTCGAGAATTGCTTCTTAGCCATCTGATTGTGGAATGGGCATGTAAAGATTTTATGTCTAACCAATTTAAGCAGGTGCTTTGGCAACCCAGAGTCAATAAAGGGTTGCTTGTGATTATGCAGGTGGCAAAATACATTCAGCATCTCCACAAGTTGTTGTCATTACTACAGCCATCACCATTAGGACTTAATAGTATAGTGAGAGATTGTCCATGTTGCAACTCAGAGTAAGCTTCACCTTGCTTCCAAACACCACCACACAAGAACTGTAGTTTTATAGTTTATTGAGGAAAAAAAATCCAAGTCAAAAAAAGGATAAGCATTGCAAAGTTCCAAATATTAAGGTTAAATGCGGAATATAGTTCCAAAGATCTTCAGGTAAAAGCAAGAGACATAATCCTATTGGCAAGGTTCAAACCAGAGTCCCAGGTACAAGCAATGAAACAATTGCCCCATGAATCACAATGCAAGAAATCCCAAGCATACTGCTTTCCAGGCTAAGGTTATTCCATGAAGCTTCCAGGCTAATAAACTATGTTGAACTGACACTTTCCCTTGGTTTGCAAGAAGCCTAAATACCTTTCTAACACGAAAACATTACATGAAATCATTGCAGTGACCTTTCACCGAGCTGGCTTCTCGTCTGTCAGCCAGACGAGACCTCTGCCTGACCCGCAAATCAAGACGAGCTTGCCGGGTCAGGTCACTATCAAAGCTTTCAGTACTTTCAGTATCAGCGTGAGAAGGAGGCAAATGCCTCCCCACCTGTTCGCTATCTCCGATAAAATTCTTTTCTCCTGAGAACTGCTGTGTTGATGTTGACTTTGCACTGTTTGACTCTGCACTGTCTGTGAGAGCCGCAGGCCCAGAGATCTGAGGCACAGAAAAAGAGCCGGGAATCTGAATCCCATCATCCTCATAATCACAAAACATCTCAGCCACAACAGTCCAGTTCTTATGCTTCTGGAACTTGAAGAAGGTTTATGGCCAGCTCAGGGGTCAGATATTTGACAAGTCCTCTGCTAACTACAAAGTGGGCACATGCTCATGAGTCATGGATTTGACCCTTCACTTCCTTTTCTGCTATGAATGGCCCAGTGAACCCAAGTGCATGCAACTACCACCTGTCTTCTCACAAGTCCCTCCCCACATTTCTAAATTTCTGGTATAGCACACATGAGTTTTTGGATTAGCTGGGTAGGCCTGGAAATGGGTTGCCATCCTTAAAAGTCACCACTAACACAAACTTCAAAGTTCTCTTTCCTCCAGCAGTACTGAATCTGAGATTTGTCTCCCTGCCTAGAGATAAAGGGAAACTGAGACTATTCAAGTCCTGCCTACCTTGTCACTGCAAAGCAGGTAAACACACAAATGTAGTCCAGGGGCAATCCAAGGTCAACATAATAATCAATTAGTCAAGTAAGGATGAGACAAGTGAGTAAGCTGTAAGGCCTTTCCAATATTCCAAAGCCTAGTTATATCACCAACAGTTTCCAGGAATACTCCATAATCCACATCCAAGGTACAGTTTGTCTTTCCAGGGTTCAAGGCACAAGACACAATGATCAAGGATGCAGCTCAAAAACAAAAACAAAAACAAAAAAAGCTAGGTATTCCAGACTTTGGCTATTTATGAAGTGCTCCCACCTACTGGTTCTCTTCTCAGTCAGAAAACTAGATCTCTACATTTGAATCCCATCTATTTTTAATTGTAGCTGGTCTGGAATACTTAATCCTTGGTCTCCCAACTCAAGGATCCAATCCCGCACTTGCTATGTGTCCAGAGGAATGATTAATCTTTCAGTGTTCACTTGAAGTTGCTATTGTTCCTGTTATGAAGTAGTGACTTCTTTGGTCTCTGGCCGCACCTGATCTTGTTCTGCATTTGAGGCCAACTAAAAGGCTGAGAGAAGTAATTTTTCCTCCAGCTCCTTATTGTCCATACTAGCCATGATACAGACTTCACCAAGAGCCCCAAACTATTTTGGTTTTGTGGTTATTTAAGCATGTGAGGGAGTTTGTGTGTCAACCTACTGGAAAGATGTGCAAAATAATACTTAGAAATGAAACTTACACAAAATAAGAATTTGAGGGGGAGAGGGATGGAAATACCTGGTTGAGATAATACTTATATTGGGATGATGTGCATAATACAAATTTACACTTAGTTTGATAACAGAACAGGAATTCTTACAATCTAATATACTAGGGAAATAAATCCTTTTTCAGACATTATCACATACACCTCCTAAAATGGGTTTTCCCATGGTAAACTCATCTTGGCCAAGATGGGAGCATGCCTCCCTAGCTCTTCTTCTAACTGCACAAATCCTTTGTACACCTTTATTGCACATCTCCCCATCCATTCTATCCCCATCTTCATGCATGTATTCAGATAAAAACTGCAAAATTTTGATAGTTTTAGGTTCAGGGCTGGACACCCCTTGAATTCTCATATTTTCAGTTTCAAAGCTCCAGTGATATGCATTTTTAAGTATTTTTTAAATAAGTACTTTGTAATGTTAATGTTTTCGGTATTGTGTTTATTTGGCAATAAACATTTTTAGCTTTCATATTGGGGAAAGCATGCATGAGTGCAAAGTTCTGCAAAATGTTCTTGTCTTGAAAGAAAGGGGAAGCAACAGGAGAAATGGCTGATTGCAAGCAAGGATCATCCCAATTACTTCATTTTTAAAAGAAAAAAATGAAGTGATGGAGGGGAGGGGAAGAAAGAGTACTGTTTTTCCTCTGCAGCCAGGAAAAAGAGCAATTGGATGATCAGGAGAAGAAAAGGTTGTTCCTTTGTCGCTGAGAAGGCTAGCTCATGATGCACGTCACACCCTCAAAACAATTGGTTAAGGCTACATTGCAAAATGCACTTTCTAAAGCAGATTGAAAACACATTCAGAAGCCAAAAAAAAAAACCCAAAAACAGAGAAATCCTATTTTCATTAAACACAACTTTGACATGATTTGAAGCTTGGTTTCAAATAAGGTTATTATGATGCTGTGCAATAAAAATTGTAAGTCAGGTTTAGAGAACCTCCAACTTCACTTACAAACTGATGTGTTAATATCCTTAGTGTGTCTTTTGTATAAGGATTTAAAGTCAAAGAAAGAAACATATTCTTATCAACTGTAAATCTTCCAATAATCTCCAACTAAATCCTGGGCTAAGTTTTGCCCAAATTTTAATCCATCCTGCAACATGAGACTTTAAACAATTCATAAATATACCTGCAAGTTGCTCTTTAGTTTAAAAAACTCCTAATAGTTTCCAGGTATATATTTTTCGTCTTTGCAATTTTTCATTCCCAGTAAACCTGCAGTACCAGAAACTAAAATCTACAGATCTGAGCACAGTGTTTCAAATGGGAGAGCTGCCCAGAGTTGTTGTGGACACAATAAACCGCTGTGAACCTTTATATCATGCTGTGAAAGTAAACGGAAAACATAAAATAGAAAATCACACTCTTCTCTGTGACTTCACATTACTAGCTCAGCATTCTACTTTCTTTTTAAGAAAGAAATCTTTTGGTACTGTACTTCTGAAAGAGAGTATTTGAAGGGTCCAGATTCTACAACGCCAGAAAAAATTCTTGTACTGATATCCTAATCTAGCAAAGCAGCAAACCACTGATGCCAATATTGGAGACCTTACAAGACTCTGGAATGCTTTCAGATGTTCCTGAACATGCTTATTTAAAAAATGGAATTGCCAGTAAATTTAGAAGGACTTTCCAAGAAAGGACATGTGAAGAATTATAGTTTCATTTTATATTTCTCCTTGATCTCATTCTGATCAGCACTAATTAACACTTACAATGAAAGCAAAACCATGAAATAAAACTGGGTAGATGTATCAATTATTCATTATGCTTGCATGATTTTTGTATAATCTGCTAGCTCAGATTCAGCACTGTTTCTCTTATTACTAAACTTTTCAGGAGACAAGTATTTGGGAAGAGCTTTGCTTTATTTCCAGAACTTGAGCATTTAAATCTATTTTACAGGACAAATTCCATATATGTTCTACAGTAAATCCTTCTGCATGAATAGGATGTATTCCCAGAACAGCTTATATAGGATTGCAGCAGTAGACAAGCTATTTGAAATCTGACTGTGTGCTTCATGACATTGTATATTCAGAAACAGTGCAATGAAGTAATTCTCACCAACCACAGAGAATGCTCTGTTTTCTACACAGCATACATGTTTATGGAAGCTGGGTTACTGATTGTACACCTTTTTGTTTATTCTATAGATCTCGTAGAGCTTACATATAAAAGTACTTGAGGTAAACCAGGGGTGAGAGATTTGTGACCCTCCTGCTGCTGAACTAAAAGTCCTATCATCCCTCAATATTGGTTGTGTTGGCTATTTGTATTTTTAGTCCAACATCTGGTGAGTCACATCTTCCCTGATGTTCAAAATACCACATATACTAGTTATGTACATTATGCCACAGAGTTCAACATGAACACAGCCTGCATGTTGAAAGATATTAAAGATTACTATGGCACATCTGAAACTAAGGACCTCATCATATGGATGCCCACCCCCCTCTGTTTTGTTTCATTTCTCTGGCAACCAGCAGCGAAACGGAAGGTGCACAGAGTGACTTGTGGCAACCTGCACACTTTCCCTCCTTTCCCCATCATGTGGGGGCATCGTGGTAAGTCACATTGGCACTTTGTCACTTCCCCCGTCAGTCAGGGGAAACTGTGACAACACATGTTCCCACATTGCCATTTCCCCCATCCGTCAGAGCTACTCAAAACTCGATTCACTTACTGTGGTTGTGACACTTCCTCGCCACTTCAGCCATTAATAGACCAAGGCCATGGCCTGCATCATGTGATGACACTCAGCGGGATCTTTGGCTGAAGAGTAATGGGTCAAAAATTCCTTGTGTGATGAGGTGGCAAAATACAGAGGAAAAATTCTGGCATAAGCTTTCGTGAGTTCCAATCAATTTTATCAGATGCATAGAGTGAAGCATTTCTGCACAGAGCACCAATAGATGGATTTGAGAGTGTGAATCTCAATAGAAATGAAAGCATGTGGATATGTTGATGGGGTGACAAAGACGTTCTCAGAAGTGGTCATAAGGAACAGTTCCTGGACAAAAGTAGCAGACATACTTCACATGAACACCAAGATAAACAGGAAAATATATGAAAAGTGGATGAAGTTTTTGATCAGTGCTTTGGTATAGTTGCAAGTCCAGTATAGTGTTGTAATAAAGCAGACACTAAACCCCAGTTTAGTAACTGGGATTTCAAGTTGCAACCATTCTGTCAGTTCAAACCACTCTCAATGGATTGAAGTTTATGGAAGTATTCTACTCCAGCTGTCTCTAATCAATCTATGTTTTGAGGTGTATTCTTGATCTTGTTTTTTTTTTCAAGTGCTGTTGCTTAGAGTTCCAAGATACACCATCCAGGAAAGCAGAAGCATTCTGCAATTCTTTTTGAAGTACTTGCATTTTTAAAGTCCCATTTGTGTTAATTTATATTCTGCTGTTTTCTAATAGAGATTGCTGAGAGAAATGGCTGACATAAGATTGTATTATGGACTTTATCCCATACTGCCACCCTCTTTTTCTAAACACTTAGAAACCATGGAGTATATGATTTATGAAGGAGCTCTTCCAGGACACATATGTCATGCTGGTCATGCTTTGTTAGGGAAACATCTGAAACAAACAAAAAATGGAGGGGGGAAGAAGACAGAGATCATCTTCTGGACTCAGGAACTAGGATATAAATGGAGAAAACTGTCAGGGTTCTCTGCTACCTTTCCTTGCAGATTCTAACTAGAGTCCAAGCTCCCCTCTCTGTGTAATTGTGACAAAATATGCAAAATCTGACAAAAACACCCAAAAACACATAGGATAGAAGCTGTCAAACTTGCCCAGGTTGAATCACTTCAGTGATGTTGAGTAAGGGACATTGCTATGGGCAGTCTGCTATCAAACACTGACATTTTTCTCCCAAAATCCTTCTTCATGAGCCTGTCATGGTATTAAAGTCATTTTTTCCCACACATGATATCTTGGAGGCTTGTGTATGGGTTGTGAGTGGCAGGTTCCCTCTGATTAATCTGGCTGGTCTGGCTTATTCGGGTGGTCGTAATGGCAAGGACTCAGCCTCCATTCTTTTTCAGCCATAAAACAGTGGCTGTCGAAAACTGGCTGCCTTCACTTACAAGTGGAGTGCAGGAGGGAGGCAACCACTAGAAGGAAAAGAGAGTGTGGGGGGGGGGAGGGGCAAGGCACCACTCCAGGGCCTGCAAATCAAGAGTAAAGAGAGGGCTTTTTAGAAGGAAGCCCAGAGTAGAATAGCTCCACGCCCAACACTCTTCCCTGGGAAGTGCGGATTCAAGACTCCTTAAAATGCCTTGGAAAGTTGCAGGCTGCAGGGAGGGAGAAAGTGTCATGCGCACATGTCTCCTCTAGAAACAGCTTTAACAAAGCATTAAACCTGGTCTCCTCTATAGACAGAAGGGAAAAGATCACATCTTAACTCGGATGCTTCTAATCTAGGTCTTAATGAAGGATATAAGGTCAAACAATGCCTAAAATTATGGGAAGGGGAGTCTCGAAAGCCCTCCCCCCCATAATGGGTTGGATAGAAAACAAATATTTTGGCTTTCCTGATTATAAACAGATTTCTGTCCTCTTCGGCCCTCGGGCCTTAAACTCAGACTGGCTATTCCAGCACAGTCCCAGAACTGTGTTCTTCTCACACAGTTCCACAAACCACTTTCTGACATAAAATGGTTCCTTGTCTTCTTGCCTCAGCTTAGCTTCACTGAGCAGACTCCCTCCAGGGCAGTTGACCAATCAGGCGGTGCCACATACCTAAAGGCTGCCTGCTGGCTCCACCCTCTTAGCTCTGTGCTCACAAAATGGATGCCTGCTTGCTCCGCCTCCACAGCTCTGAGCTAAGAAAATGGCTGTCTGGCTTTTGGCCTTTAAAAAACCCAATCTTTTACAGCCATCCCTGACACTCCAGCCCTGCACAGTAGGCCAGTATGTTACACGATGCAAAGGGACCCATGGGACAGTCTATTTCTGGATGAATCATCTCATTTCTAGTGGTCCTATCCTTATTCCTATTCCTCCCTGTTTCTCCATTACACTGTTTGAGCAGTCATATATATTATTTCTATACTGCTTTATCCTAAAATACACATTTTGTACACGTGATAGTACTATTTTTGGAACCAAACATTGGGCTCACAATTTCTACTCCTTTCTAGGAGGTGCCATGCAAGTCACTTTGCATTGAAAATAAGATTTCTCTCTCCCTCTACACACACACACACACACACACACATACACAATATACAGCATCTTTTAGGTATACCTAATAGAAAGTCCATACTTTAAGCTTATGTTACATTATATTGTATACTTAAATTAGATTAGAGATTTCTTAGGACCCTATATCCCAGAATATCAAGGCAGAAAACCCCACAATACCTGCTTTGAACTGGAATATCTCATCCACACTGCCATATATCCCAGTTCAAAGCAGATAATGTGGGATTTTATCCAGCTGTATGGAAGGGGCCTTCAATTTGTTTCTTCTGGTCCCTATTTTTGTGCTACCAACAGCATCCTTCTCTGTACATATTTTATCAGAGAAAATAGATGTCTCATGTTGATTTTGTCAGATACAGATGTTGTTAAAGTCATAAAAATAAGCCAACCTATATTTTTCCTTGGGGCTGGAATTTCTCCTGGTCCTTTGTAATACAAACGTGCTTGAGAGCCAGGGGCTTAAATTAAATCTGGAAAGTTTGCAGAAACAAGAATATCCTTTGTAGTTTCCTGCAGAGACATGTAGAAAACAGGAAAATTGGATAATGATCAATGAATTCTACTTCAGTTATGAAACAGAATCTTAGTTTTTTCTTTGCTTACAATGATACCACTTAGTCTAATTAAACAGAATTGCATTGGGCTTACACAGATGTGGGACTGTCCAGAAAATTGCTAAATTTTAAATACCAGGAGGATACACTCTTTGTTAGTTAGCCAGTGAAAATTAAACAAACATTCCAGTGTAAAAGGAATTCTCCTGGTGATTTATTTTAGAAGCAATTAGACAGCATAAATAATTAGATGTCTGGTTGTATAAACAATGGAAGTTTTTTCTAAAAAGAACATTTTATGCTCATTAGATTTAATTTGAGCTAAATATTATTATGCAAAAGAAAGGATTGAGACACCTTTTAAAAGGGCTAGGAAGCCCTGTTGCTAATATAGCCCATGATAGTCAATTTTTTAAAAAAAAAACATAATGGAGAAATAGCAAAGGAGCTTTCTGAAATAAAAACAGAGTTAGCTCCCATCGTTATTATTGAAATGAATGAATGATGCCTTCAAATTAGGGGTGCATCCACGCAATGCCTAAAATGCACAAACAGCTGCACTTTTACTTGGGGCATCCATACAACATCTCAGGTAAAAGCGATGTTGTAGATCAGCCAGAGACTGATGCTTAAACTGATGGTTTAAAGAGGATTGTGGGCTTTTCTATGGCACAAAGTGATGGGCTCTCAAGTCTGGGAAATTCAGGTCTGGAAATGATGTTTCTCTCTGTAAGAAAACTGGCTCAGAAGTGCAAGGCCTCAAAACTAGTTCGACGAGTCAGAAGTAGCAACAGCAGATAAGGAATCAAGTGAAGAGCTAAATGATAAGGAGGGTTCCAGGATAAACCACCTGTAGCTATGGAGATCAACAAAAATCTTCATCTACAAATCAGAGATGAAAATAGATTACACCAGTCTGAGAGATTACATGGGAAAATTCAGGAGAAAATTCACAAAATACGTAATGCTTTCATTTACCTTAATGGCAGTTCAGGCAATGCTGTCTTAGAGTAAGAAGCTAAGCCTGAGTTCTCTTGTTCTTGGTTCAAATCAAGCCTTGGTTTTGGCTTTTAATATTCTGGAAGTTTTCTATGTTCATGTTCTCCTGTTTAAGTTTTTACTAGATATACCTTCTTGATTGTGGATTTATCCTGTACCTGTGATTTTTGGCTGTTCCTGGACGTTGTTACCTCTGGAACTTTATGAGACATTTGCATTATTGTTTGGTTATCAGCTGTTGCTAAACTTTTTTGGATTATATATCTTCTTTTCTTATTTCTGCTTTTTATATGCTTTTTGTGTGTTTTGTGATAAACAGTTTGCTTATATTCCTGGAGTCTTGTTTGGTGCAGTGGTCCTGAAGTGCAACAAGCAAATTAATTCAGGACAAAACAGGAAAACCCTGCTTTGTCTCAAATTAATTTCACACCTGAAAAGACCTGGATCTTTCAGAAGACCCATGTCTTTCGAAGTGTGTGAATTGGGCCCAGGAATTGGGCCCAGGAATTGCATTTCACAACTTCAGATCCCAATCCACACAGCTCTCTTGGGATTTTGGGGCTTCTGGACTGTGTTGTTAACCCTTTCCTATACTATCTAAAGCTTGCTTATATAGAGGGGGGCAGATGGAGTTACATTTAAAAATGTACCTGTTCTATATGAAATCATTTTATCATTGATACTGGGCCAATGGCCCAGTCATATCCATTTGAAATTTAATCACAGAAATTTCTGAAGCTGAAACTGTCATTTAGTGGGCAAAATTAAAAAATGAGAATAAAATGGAATGATTTTTTTTATGTTAGCAGCTAGTCAGGAAGAAAGGATTGGTAGCTAATATTCAGTGATATGTTGAGATAACTGGGTGAAAGGGGAAAGTGTGGTTTACAAAAACCCTCAGGAAATTTACCAGATAAAGAACATCAAGGTTTCTGTTAATTCTCTGGGGACCAAAGACTTTATTTTAAAATCCACTATCTTGTTTTTTTTAATGGAATTCTCTTATCAATAGTATTCACTATTGCTATAGCCCAAAATCTGAGATATGAAAAACTAAAGGCCCATCTACACACACCACTTGCTGTGGAGCTGGTCCAGAAGGGCAGTACTCCAAACCAGTTCTTTGGATGGCTACACTGCCACCTCCATCCTGCTGCAGTGGCAGGACAGAGTTCAGACCACCCACAGAGCCATCCCAGTTTGACCCCACACTTACCTGCATCATTTTTGTTGCCGTAGAAGTTGCCACAAAACTCCAAAGACCTCTTGGCCATTGCTGAACTCCTTTCTTGATGGCATCAAAGATACCCATGCAATCTGGAGAGTTGAGGATGGAAAGGAGAGGGCCATGAAGCTAATACCCAGCTTCCAAACAGCAGGTTAGTTAAAACAGCAAGCAGCCCAAATTCAACCCAAAGAATTCAGCCAAAGAGACAGAAATTGTAGAGAATAGCACAAGGTGAGCCAATAGTCCATTCAGAGATCCTAAAGCTGATTTCCACAAATGCCAAAGTCCAAGGTCAACCCAAAATCCAATTGCCAAAGTCTATGGCCCCTTCTACACTACCATATAAAATCCAGATTATCTGCTTTATTTATTTATTTAAACTTATATGCCACCACTCCCCTGGGGCTCGGAGCGGCTTACAGGAATAGCTAAAATCTAACTAAGTTTAAAAGCAATTTAAAACAATTTAAAAACAACAGCATCAAACATTAAAAGCCTGTCGAAACAGGTATGTCTTAAATGCCCTGTGGAAAGCTGGTAAGTCCCGCAGGGCACAAACTTCAGGTGGCAGAGCATTCCAGACTGATGGCGCCACTACTGTGAAGGCTCTGCTTCTGGTTGCCGTTAGACGCAAGGTCTTGACACTGGGGACTTCCAATAGATCTTGGTCCTCAGAACGGAGGGATCTCTGGGGTTGGTAGAGGGTGAGACGATCCCTCAGATACATTGGCCCCAGACCTGGCAAGGCCTTAAAGGTGAGTACCATCACTTTGAAAGTGATCCGGTGCTCAATTGGTAACCAATGCTGGTGTAGTAAGATTGGTGTTATGTGGCATCTCATCGGAATTCCCGCAAGAAGCCGAGCAGCTGCGTTTTGTACCAACTTGAGCTTCCGAATCACCGACAGAGGGAGGCCAATGTAGAGGGCGTTACAGTAGTCCAGTCTTGAGATGACCGTGGCCTGGATCACCGTAGCTAGGTCGTCCCTTGACAGGTAGGGGGCCAGCCGTCTAGCCTGCCGCAGGTGAAAGAAGGTGGTTCTGTTCACGGCGGAGACCTGGGCCTCCATTGTCAGCAGAGGGTCCAAAAGGACTCCCAGACTCTTTACCAATGATGACGGGCGTAACGCCTCGCCATCCAGGGTGGGCAGATGGATGTCCCTGATGCCCGGTCCACCCAGCCATAGGATCTCCGTCTTTGCTGGATTCACCCTCAACCTGCTGGCACGCAGCCATCCAGTAACGGCCTCGAGGCACTGATGGAAACAATCGGGTACAGAGTCCGGTCGGCCTTCCATCTTCAGCACCAGCTGAGTGTCATCGGCATACTGATAACACTCAAGCCCAAAACCTCGAACCAGCTGAGCAAGTGGTCACATATAGATGTTAAACAACAGAGGGGAGAGAATGGCCCCCAGAGGAACCCCACAAGATAGAGGGGACCTCTCAGAGACCAGGCCTCCCCTCTCCACTCGCTGTGCACGGTTGTGAAGAAAGGAGGACAGCCAGTTTAAAGCTGTCCCCCTGATTCCAGCAACAGCAAGGCGGTGGGTCAAGAGATTGTGGTCGACTGTGTCAAATGCTGCTGTGAGATCCAATAGCACAAGCAGCGCTGACCCGCCCTGGTCAAGCTGGCATCAAAGGTGATCCGTGATGGAGACCAGCCCTGCACGGAAGCCGGACTGGAAGGGATCTAGTCCGGCTGTGTCGTCAAGGAATTGTTGCAACTGCTCCGCTGCTGCCCTCTCAATCACCTTGCCCAGGAACGAGAGATTTGAAACTGGAGGGAACCGAGGAATCTAAATCTGGTTTCTTCAGCAAAGGAGAGACCACCGCCTCTTTTAAACCCTCTGGAAAGACTCCTTGCTCAAGGGAGCTGTTTATGATCTTCAACAGAGGGTCACGTAATCCCTCCAAGCAGGATTTCACCAACCAAGAGGGACACGGATCGAGGGAGCAAGTGGTCGGTCTAGCTGCAGCTATGAGCCTATCAACAGCCCCTGCATCCAGCGGGATGAACTGGTCGAACTGGTCGAGGATGGGCCCAGTAAGTGGCCACGGAGTCTCAAGTTCTCTCACTGTATCAATTGTGGCGGGGAGGTCCCGATGAAGTAGCGAGATCTTGTCTGCAAAATAGCTCTGAAAGACCTCGGCTGGAGGGGCCTGATCACCACTTTTTGGGATGGTAGGAACCGTCGTTAGAGATCGAATTATTTTGAACAATTTTGCCGGGCGTGAGCTAGCAGACACTATCAAAGAAGCATAATATACTCGCTTTGCCTCAGTGATAGCATGCTCGTAGGATTCCCTGAATGCCTCATAAGCTGATCTCGATGCTCCATCACGGAGTTTTCGCCACACGCCCTCCAGCTGTCCCTTTTCCTGCTTCATCAGTCGAAGTTCCTCGGTGAACCAAGGAGACCGATTTCGGCGGGGTCTGAGAGGGCATCTAGGGGCGATCTCGTCGAGTGCATTGGATAGCCTGATGTTCCATGTGTCCACCTGCACATCGATCGAGTCGCTGGCAGGCTCCAGATCCCTCAGAGCATTCCAGAACCTACTGGGTTCCATAAGTCTCCTTGGGCGAGTCCAAATTGGCTCGGCGCCCTTGCAGCGTGGGTAGGCATGCTCCAACCGGACTCTCAGGGATTATATGGCACTTTAGAGTCAGATAATCAAGTTCAAATCAGATAACGTGGATTATTTGCTTTGATAATCTGGATTATATAGCAGTGTAGAAGAGGTTTAAGAGATAGTCCAAAGTTCACAAATTCCAAGATCACCAACTGTCTGAGGCCACAGCTCCAGCACTGATATTGCTGCCAGAAACAAGATGAAACTCCTGAGAACCTTTTATGATAGGTTCTCAAGGGTTTCCTGTTAATAGCTTGTTTTTCAGTTAATCGGGTGGTACTGTAAACTTAAGCCTTTTACCTTCACAAGTCTAAAAGAGCTGGAACACTTAACTCTTTTTCTGCCTGCCCAGATAAGCTTGATTGTACTTGCTCTGTAGGCTAAGAAGTGGTAGAAACCTCCAAAAGCTCTTCTTTCAGGCTCAGCTGAGGAAGCTGCTGGACACTGCTGGACTCCAACTCGAATACTGGTTCTTCCAACAGCTCCTCTTCCTCAGCCTCGCTATCAGAGCAGGCTATGACTGCGATGGCCAGGAACTCTGTAGAGCTCTGTTACCACCACTATAGTACTGAAACAACAACACAAGTAAAAGCTATCCCATTGTCCCAGAAGCCCAAGTCGGGGGTGAGCACCCAACTGTTAACAGCTGTTTAAAAAAATAGCTGTTAAAAAATTGCCCAACTCACTGTCGACCTAAGCAGTTCAAAAACAGCTGTGAGCTGTGAGTAGAAAAATTAGGGACCGCTTAAAGTGGGGAGCCTAATTTATGACACCATAAAAATGCTGGAGAGCAAGGAGGATATACTACGATCAAAAAGGCTTGGCGTCATAGTGGACAAAGTTACAGCTCCCCCTGTGGCTGAATCAAGCAATCTCCAGGATCTGGTGGAAGAATTGCTGAGTGGCCTCTATCTGTCTGTATGTCTTGTATGTAAAAAATGGCATTGAATGTTTGCCGTGTATATGTGTATTATGCTCTTCCCTGAGTCCCCTTCAGGGTGAGCAGAATATAAATACTGTGAATAAATAAATTAATAAATGCTACAAAGCGCAGGGAATGCAGGGTGGTGGCACTATCCTGTATGAACAGCAGGGCTGGTTCTGGTCCTGGTCTTCACAACATCACAAAGTCTTCCCTCATTTTCCTTAATGCAGAGCACAACTGTTTGAAGCAGCTGTGCTCTGCACTGAAGGTGAGATGGCCTTATACATTATGGAAACACCACAGAGTCATTTTTTGTCAATTTTTGGGGTGTAGTGCTCATGTAAATGTACCCTATGGAAGTGCTTGTTTACATTGTAAAGGTTTCCCTTCTGCATATTTGAAAGGGACTGGTTACACCTATTAGATTGTTATTTGTAGCATGTTTCTATTCATTAAAATTGCTACTCACCGAGATGTTCCTAATGTTTCTATATCTTTTAGAGGAAATTTGAGGTGTTTCCTGACAACTGGATATATGTTGAACTATACACCTCTGTCTGTTGATAAAACTGTTGTAATGTGATTGAATGTAAAGCTGCTACTGAAAAGGTTAGACTATGGTTTGTCTTTTAGAAGCTTAGGGTCCTTCCACACAGCCCTATATCCCATAATATCAAGACAGGAAATCTCACATTATCTTAGTGTGGACTCAGATAACCCAGTTCAAAGCAGATATTGTGGGATTTTCCGCCTTGATATTTTGGATAAAGGGTGGGTGGAGGGGCCATTAGAGTGTGGTATTTGAGATGCCTTGTGAAGAACCTAAAACATTACTGCCTGTGGATACCCTTTGCCCATGAGTTGTTTTATCAATAAACTAGCTTCATTCCTGAAGTCAATTTCATTGAACAGTTGTGTTTTCATCTAAGGAACTGTCCATAGGGAAGATTGTATCTCAAAGATCTGGAGTGTGAACTATCAAATTCTTAATACATATTGGCATCTGTGGATTTTCCATATACAGAGTGGTGAGCCGATCTTTTTCTTTCTTCCTTTTACCCACTAAATCTAAAATGGATTGCAAGTTGTTATATCTTTTATCAAATTGTATCTTATCCCTAGAATTTATCCATTTATAAATATTGATGAGATCAGTTACACTTCTTTCCAAACACAAAAGCTATTGTCCACAAATCTGAACAAGAGCATCAGGTGTTCAGTAAATCCACTTTGAGGGGAAATGACTGCATTTTCAAACCATCCTGCATATACATTGGCCACCTCTGGGGTCACAGGACCAATAATAGTTGTTTTCAAACTTGAAATAATTATTAATCAAAGTTGTTCTAGCTGTCACCTTTCAGAACACAATTCAATTCAAAGGATTGATGCCTTATTGTGAAAACCTATTTATTTATTTATTTATTTATTTAGCATATTTGTACCCCACTTTCCTCACCCCGGAGGGGACTCAAGTAACCTATATTACTTAGGACCCCAATAACTGTAAGAATGCTTTATATCACTCAACTTGATTGCGCATTGAGAGTATCTTTAAAGGATGTCCACGGTGTCCTTGTGACATTTGAGGTACAGACAGTGGCAATAAGTCTTCTAACATCCATTTGTAGACGTTCCTTCTGTCTCATTAACCTTTTAGAGTTCTTTGAGAGCATCATGTGGATTGTTATTGTATACTTAGGTTTCTTTTAAAAAAAACCTTTGATACAGTCACTTAAATCTTTACTTTCTGAAGCCTCGCTGCCTCTGCTTCAGTACAAATTGTTCTTATACACGTTTGATGCATTTAGTAATAGCCCTAACTGTCTTTCCCATATGTCCCTTGTCTCCTTTTTTTCAATGGTTACTATCAATTTCCTAGGGATAATTGATCATTCTCTCAAAATATCAGAAATTTCAGCAAGGAAAGGACATCTGGATCTTTTAAGAATTTTGAATGGATACCATCTGAACCTAGATGTGTGTTTTCTGTTAGGTCTAAAACTAAAAGGTTGACTAAAAGCTATCATTTACGTTCTCTATAATCTCCTTATTCACTTTTAGCAGACATGTAATTTCATTGTCATTCAATGAGTAGACTAGTAGCTACCTGCCTAACCATTTGCTTTCTTTTGATAGAAATGTCAAGAGATAGTATGAAATTGAGAGGGGGGGGGGAGAGAGGGAGAGATGAAAAACAGCTAATGTGATTGTTGAGGACTGCTCTCTTGTACTATTTGTTATTTACTTGATTTTTCTATTATTTTTTGTTCGCTAAAGTCTGAGTTTCTTTTCTCCTACAGAGAAATCCATAACGGAAGACCATCTTACTCGTCCAACGAGGGATCGCCTAAGTAAGTAAGTTTTAGCCAGCTTCTATTTATGAGGAAGCCCTCTTAACTCTAATAATGGTCTTGCTTTTGATCTTGGACCCCTCCAGCATCTTTGAGGTACTACAGACCAAGAAAGAGAGCCAAGCTTGTTTTAATTCAATGTGGAAGATTGAATGATTTGTGTCAATTTCTTTGGTGCAATTAATGTAATGGATGGTCGTCCAGCTATTTCAGTACAAACCAAACCTGACCTGGAAGACCATTCCTGCTTACTATTCTGCATCCATGATTATGCAAATATGTACACCCACCAAGCTTTAAAGGACTGAAATGCTATAGTAAAGATTCTTGCTAGGAAGCAGATTTGTTTTGCCTTTCCATGCTTTTGATCCAACAAGGAGTAACAAGGTTCCATCCCAACCTGAATTCCCCAGTATCCTAAAGTCTTTTGTGTATAGTTCCTAAAATTTCAAAGGGAGCTTGAAGACTATTTTTAAAAACCCAATAAAAGACCTAATAAAATAAGAGTTTTGCTTTCACTGATGTTCTTCCTCCAGGAAGGAATCAGCAGAGAAAATATCTGACAGAGAGACCTACTTTAAGGATGATTTGTCTTTAAGACTCATTACTTTCAGTAGCAGCTGTGGTTAAAACAGCCTCTAGGACACTAATGGTGGCAGGAAAAAAAATGTTCCCCTTCTTTTTTAAGACCTGTAAAAAATCCAAACAAGTTGCCCAAAGGAGTCTACAGTGTAGTTCTTTTGCTCCGTCTCCCTCAACAGGGAAGTTTTAAAGTCTCCTGATGTCATGTTGCTGTCCAACTAAATTGGCTATCTTGTGATATCCCACAGACTTTATGGCTACTGAAAGTACTCTTCACAAATAAACAATGCAGCAAGGTAATCAGTTTACCATCCTAAACAGCACATTGTTAAGGCTTTTGCCCTTTGAACCTGCAAGCAGAAATCTATAGCAAATACACATACATACAGTTTATCAGAGTTGAGCGGAGCCATTTCAAGTGATGGAGGAAATTGATCAGATTCATTGCTTTGAATTTAAAACAAAAGTCAGGTTTCTAGAATAACAAAATGAAATTACTCCCAACTCACTGTTCTTTGAGGGGTTTGATATCACAGTGAAAAAGTTTGGAGAGTCTGTTGAAGAGGATAGTCCTAACTCAGAGATAAACTACAGTGGATTATGGTCTGGCACAAACCTCTTCTGTCAGCAAATAACATTCTTTTGGTAGTTGACAACAAAGAACAGGCAGCAAAGCAAACTTCCTGTGCATTGGCTGATGTCTTCTGGCAAAAGAGCCAAAAAAGAGTGGGGTATGTTAAAGTTGGCAGTCTTTTAATGCCTGCCCTTGTTGACTGCTAATTTACATTTATTTATTTATTTATTTATTTATTTACCATATTTATATTCCACCTCTCTCAACCCAAAGGTGACCCGGGTTGAGAGAGGCGGTATATACATGTTAACATTCTTCTGACTCCCATAACTATATATTTAAATCCCCTTGATTGATTGCCATCTTGTGGTAAGGGGGTGTGATGTTATGTATATGAGTCTCTACAGTTAAATATGATTGTATTATATATGCTTAGATGGTTGAATATTATTATATGTATGTGTACAGGAGATAAAAGACAGTTATAGATGTACATAAAGGGTTAACCATTTAGAAATGACAGAAATAGGGGGAGGGGACCAAGCTCAGCACTCTGAGTTAGGTTGCCATGGAGAAAGGGGTGGAGCCAACTGCACTTTCCAGAAGCAGACATTTTGAGGCTTCAGTCCTTTGGTCATCGAGCTAAAGGGAAGGTGGTTCAAACATGTGGTGAACCAAACTAAGGGAAAGCTTTTAGCCTGAGTGATTTAATTAAGTCAAGGGGACTTATTTAGGTTTGTGGTTTAGCTGTGTGCTAATTGGAGAAGAAATCCCACTGGGAATCTTTACTTCAGCAGGATGCTGAAAGGAGACAAGGGCATTAGCTGACCTTAGTTAATCTGTCAAATAAGGAAAAATATTTAGAAGTGTAACAACTAAAGAACTTGTTGATGAAGTAAAAGACATCCTAAAGTTATATTAAGATTTGTTGAAACTGTAACTCGTGAAGCTTTATACCTCAGGAGAAGAGAACTCTGAAACCATTAAGACCCTTCCATACTCCAAATAAACTTGTTCTTGTTTTAGTAACTCAAGTCTCAGTGTACTATTTCAAGGGGGAAAAAACCCTGCTACACACCAAAAGAAGCACTACATAGTGGTAGCAGTGAATCTATTTGAAAATAGGGGGATCCATTAATAAACTAAATAGGAAACCCTTATTAATTGGTGGCAGCATAGCCTAGTACCTCACAGATGGTGGCAGCATACTAGATTGAATAGAATATCAGACAACGAAGAGGAAGCCTTTACAGGGGGCTTGTGAATTCCAGTGATACTGCAGGTGAAGCTGTCAAAGTCACCTGCTCTCAGGAGGGTCTCACTGAGTGGAAGGCCACAGGGGAGGGACCAGACAAAGCACAATTTGAAGTCCTCAAAGGTGGAGCAGTGGGATGATAGCATGCGACATGTTACAACAGATGGAGGAAGGCTGCAACAGATGAGAAGCCACCAGTTGTCTGGATAACCATGCCACTGGATGTGAACCTCTTTCTGTTAATACTGTGTGTTGATTTGGTGCACACTGATCTCCACACATAAAACAAAATCATGCACAGGCATCTTCCAAGAAAAAGAAAATAAAACCAACAAAAGTCCCATGGCAATCAGTCTGCGCTTGGGGGCGATCTTGATAGCCATCGTGGATCGGATTAGCCTGTGGTCAGTCCAGCAGTTATCAGCACCTGTCATGGCTCTTGTGAGGAGAACGTCACGGCAGTCTCTGGGACGTGTGATTACATAGTCTAAGTAGTCTAAGAGGTGCCAATGCTTTGACCGGGGGTGCTGCCATGAGGTCTTGAACTTGTTTTTCTGGCGGAAGAGCATGTTGGTGATGACAAGGTTGTGTTCCGCACATTTGGTGAGAAGCAGAATGCCATTTGAGTTGCTGTTTCCAACCCCGTTTTTTCCTATGGTCCCTGGCGACAAGTCAAAGTCTCGCCCAACTCTTGCATTAAAGTCCCACAGGCGGATGATTTTGTCCTCCTTAGGTATCTCCGATAGGATGGTGTCCAGCTGACAGTAAAAAAAAATCCTTGATGTCTTCATCAGCATCTAGTGTTGGTGCATAGGCACTTATGATGGTTGCCTGTTAGTTGTGGCAAGAGCAATTTGGAGGGTTGAGAGTCATTCGTTGATGCCAGTGGGTGCTTCGGTCAGATGTTTCACCAGATCATTTCTGATAGCAAAGCCAACTCTGTGCATTCTTTGGTCTGTAGCCTCTTTTTTCTTCCTTCGGCTGTCCCTCTCCTGCTCTCCGGGTCTCCTGAAGGGCTGCTATGTCAATGTTAAAGCATCCCAGCTCCCTTGCAATGATGGAAGTTCTGCGTTCGGGGCATTCACTGTCAGTGTTGTCCATCAGTGTCTGTACATTCCATGTATCAAAGTTCATTTTTCTTTTTTGGCCGCAGGGTGGTGACCCCACTGGACACGGCAGTTCAGTCAGGGATAAGAGAGGCAGACTATGTTTAGGGCACATATAAGCATATATATTAACACAATTATGGTTATTATATGTTTTTAATGGTTTTTGTATTGTATTGATCTTATATTGATTTTATAATTATTTTTAAAATGTTTTAATTGTATATTGTGGATTGTTATGGCATTGAATTGCTGCCAATTTGTAAGCTACCTTGAGTCGTTTTCAGGTGTGAGAAAGGTGGGATAGAAATATTGTAAATAAATGAATAAATACATAAATTGTGTGTGTGTGTGTGTGTTTTACATGGCATTGAATTGTTACCTATGTACAACATGTAAGCCGCCTTGAGTCCCCTATGGGGTTGAGAAAGGTGGGGTATAAATAAAGTTAATAATAATAAAAAATAAATAAAAATAAATACAGCAGTGTAGCACCTGGTATTCACTGTAAATCTTCCAAGTACTTACTCTGCTTCGCTTCCAAGATCAGACATGCATTGCTCCACACATATAAAGAGTCCATCACCTAAATGCAATGTCCTCTCCATTCCAAAATTTTAGCATTCCAACAATATTCCAATAACTAAAAATTCTAGCTGAGCTTTAAAAATAAGTTAAGGCATCCATAAATAGTGTATGGGGGTGGGAAGGGGAGAGATTGGCAAAGTTACTAAAGGAATGCAAGCACAGAAAATATAAGTGTTCTCAATTTTCTGTCTAACTCTCTGCAGGGCAAGAACTGTGAAGCCTTAGGATTTTTTCTTTTCTTTTTGTGGGGCATAATTCTTATGTTGGGACAATGCTACACTCCTGGATTTGTTTTTATTTTAATGAATGTGGAAGAAATTGAAATAAACAGATTCTTTTGTCTGGCCTCTGGGATTTGAACTCTCAAAAATCTGGGTTTCCATTCTTGTATATTGAATCATGTCAGGACCATTGATAGCCCATGTGAGCTGCTGGTAGAATATGCTTCATTGAGAGACCACAGGGTATCTCAAATTAATAGTGAATTAGAACTGTCCCCTCTTTTTGGAAAGGTCCTCCTCTTTGATATCTACAGTGCATGGCAGACAATACAACACAGTCCTCTCCACTAATACTAATCCATCTTCATGATGGAATAGCTGTATTTTGGGGGGTGATGCCATTTAGTTTTAAAGTATTTACACAAATATAAATGTTTCTTCATGTTTGAGGCATTGTTTCCATTTTAAAATAATCAAACATCAGAGAACATGAAGGACAGAGTTTCCCATTTCTAACCTGAGGAAAGGGGATGTTTGGAGAGCAGGACTGAAGAAAAGACATGGCTGAGGCAGGAAAGGCAAAACACCCTTTCTCTGCTTTTCCCATCTCTGTAAAAGCACCTTATTTCCAGCTCCTCTGCTATGGGTCTGCATTGATCTGGCCTCCCCTTCTTGAGCCTGCTGCTAAATCTCATCTTCATTCCTATGGGCAAAAAAGAGAAAGAACAGCAGTCAGCAGGATTCCAGAGACCTGCAGAAGAGGCACTGCTTGTAAGTTATTGTGGTCAGTGAAATGGATTATTCAGTCACCTCTGGGAGATAATCCAACAATACTGCTACTTACCTTATAGTCTACATTTTTCAAGCCTAAGGAAAAAGCGAAGCCTTCCAAAATGGGGGGAAACCAATTAAAGCATGGCATCTAAGGTAATTTATTTCAGTAATGCAGTCTGTCCAATCAATTTGTACATTAAAAATACTTAGAAAGTGAGGTACCAGGCTTTGCTGCTGATGAAACATTGTACCAAGAAAGCTACTAACTTTCATCTTTCCTTTCTTTTTTTGTGAAATGCCAGTAGGTTCAGGCATTTATTCTGGAAAACAGCACTCTGAGGCAAAAGCCAGAGAAAATAATTTTGATGTTTTTCTTCTTCTGTGTAATTATAACAAGAGAGCCTTGATAGTCAATGATAAAACAGAAGCCAAAAAACAATAAAGAAGGGAATAAAGAGAAAGTTTTAAACTTTGGCAATAACTATGTTATAGTATCTGATGTTAGAGCTCATTTATCTAGTTTTTCTTGAACTCCATTACATTAAGCATGTAAATAAGTATATGAAGGTTGTGATGTACTGATGAGGTCAGAGGATTGGTGCTGAAGCTGTCCCTGCATCCACAAATTCACCCAGCAGATGAGGAAGCATGCTGCAGTAAGTTGGAGCCACTGCCACCTGAGTGGCCATCAGCTATGCCAGAGTTGGCAATGTGCACAGGCACTGAGGAGGGAAGTATAGAAAGGAAAGGGTAATGGGAGGTGAAAAAGCAAACAAAGAGCTAGAAGTCAAGTGCATGAAAGCACCAGGTATATGAATGGAGGAGAATAAGAAAAAATAATGAGGGAGAAACAAATGTGATTAGAGCAGAGGAGGTGAAAAATAATGGGATGGCAAAGGCCGAAACAGTTAAGAGGAATGTAGGAGAAAGATGGTTGGAGGGAAGTGAATTCAAAGGACAGGTGGAGACCAGGAATGTTTGGTGGCAGGTGTGGGTAAAAACACAGAAAGGGTGCATATTTGAATGGACCATCATGCCACTAATACTAATCCATAAAGGAGAAGCTTATATCTAAACTTTAGCCTCAATAGCCAAGATTATTACTCCAGATTTTGTAAGAAATGTGCATGCATATGTCTGGTTATTTCATTTACCCACCCTAAGAATAACTTATAACTGTGGGAGTTTGGCTGACTAAAAGTCTGGGGAAAATGGATTCCTGGAAATAGATGCGGCCATTAGATTAGTTTTGCATCTCTCAACCCCTCAGATTGTATTGCACCACATTCTGAGACTGGAGAAAACCCAACAAAACAAAGTGATTGACCTGCTCCTCTGAATGGCTCCAAAAGCATTAAATCACCATATTGTTAATATTAGTGTTTGGAAGACTTTACAGATATAAACAGCTATAACCAACAATGTATCTGAGATCCAATGTAACTGGCTATATCAAGTTTGTATCTATCCAGGTTAAAAAATATGCAGCTGATGCAACAATGATAAACCATTATAGATAAGAGGGAAGAGATAAAAGGCTGCATAACTAAGAAACCCCCTTGTTCCGTCTCCCAGGAGACTGGGTTTATTGCCTTTTTTGGTTGTTTGATTCGGCTGCCTTTGCCCTTTCTTTTAGAAGCTTCTGCAGCTTGCAAGTCCTAGAGTTGCAGCCAAAGGTGGGAAAAAGGGGAACCAGCCTGCAAACTCTTTGCAGTGATTGGCTTAGGGTGCAGCTCTTAGAGCCCGCCCTTCTTCCTGGGGAGAGTTTTCCTTTTTAGAATCTCTCTACCCTGTTCAGTTCCAAAGAAGCCTTTTGGATGTGCTGAGGGCCAAATAGGGCAGCCCAGAAAAAACCACCACAAAAACTACTGAGTACTGGCTATTGAGATCAGCTATTGAGAATTAAGATAAGTACAATTGAGAACTATTGAAAGGAGAAGTATTTAGTTAAGTATAGTGAGATAAGTTTGACTATTGAGAGAACTATTGTATTGAGAACAACTATTGAAATAAATAACCCCTTTTTGATGTTTAGACCTCGCAGTGGACTCCATTTTTTTATTATCTCAATTTTCTCCAGAATGCCCCAGCGGTTCGCTCAGACATAGGAACAGCACATCTTAGTATGTTTTATAAAGCGTCTGGGTGTAACAGCACACCCCTCTTTTGCATTATTTAAAATACCATATTTCAAAACACAAGTGGACTTCTGAGTACTTTAGTTTTGATTACTTTTCATTTTAGAAGTAATTAGATTCGCCAAATTTGATCACTTTTGGCTTTGTGGATGAGCTCATGGGGCCTTCCTAGAATGTTGGGTGGAATCCTCTTCCATATGTAACCTAAAGCGATGCATTTGTGATTGATTTGTATTCACAATACCTTGTTTAAGGGATATATAGAAACTATAAAAATCCCCCAATCTTACCTTTACTGAGAAGCAGCCAATACATCCAGTAGGGTCTGTTCCCTATCATTCCCAAAGTAGCTAGGGATGTTCCTGCTCGTCTCATGATTAATCTCCAGTATGTCAAGAAGAAGCCAAGTCCCAGTCACAATGCCCCCTTGCATTGCAGTCATTGAGGAATTGCTAAATGGCTAAAACAGATTACATGTGGTTCATGCAATAGGTGATTAGCATTGAATAGATGTTAAAAGAAAATTTATTTATTTATTAATCCAGTCTTCTGCCATATTTAAAGTAATCACTTGATCTCCAAAATATTTCTGAGACAGGACAACTTCCTTTTCATAAGATTCTAAAGCTGACTTAGGCTGCTGGTCTCAAAAAACACTGCTCTCAAAATTCAGGATGTTTGTCTCAATGATAAATTTAGCTTAATCTGTGTGTTTTTCCTCTGAGATGTGTTGAATAGCTTAAAGAATGTCTACCTACCCAGAGTGACTTATGTTGTACATGAAATGTTGTTGCCTCATGACTGCAGTATCAAATGATGACAGCTTGGATGACTTTCACCCTCTTGTTGCCCATAAAATGTACTGTTCCCTTATAATTTAGTGTTCCCTTATAAATATAAAATTCTCCTTTCACAAATGGTGAAACAGGATCTTATAGAAAATGCAAGGCACGGATGCTTTTGAAAACAGCCACCTGAATTCTCTTCCTTCTCTGCTTTACGGTATTATGTATTTGGTCAATCAGCCATCACTAATGGCAATGAAGTAGCAAGAACTCAATGCAAGATGACAACACATCTTTGCATACAATGGTTTCCCTAGGGACTGTAGCTCCCCAAATCCCCCCCCCCCAATGGAAATTCTGGGAGCTACTGTTTAAAAATACTTTTCTGGTGTCTGCTTTCATTTTATCATACAATACCAGGAAAGAAGAGGAAGAAATGTGGGGCTGCCAATTACTTTCAGCAAGATCTTCAATAGCATCTTATTTCATCCATAGATTACATGTCCTATTTTAGCAAAACGTATTTATTGATAATTATATTGCCTATTATGTCATGTTGTCCTCTCCCTACTCTGCCAAGGAAGAACATTGTGTTTACATCTTCAGGCTTAAAATAAGTAAGGAGATGCTCATTTTTCAGAAGAGAGACAGAAAGCATTCTCTCATCCATGCATCTCATTACTGCATAGACCCTGAACATGTTAATGGTACTAAAGGTGTGATCTGACTCAAAAAGTATCATTGTGAACAAAAAAGCAGCAAACAGAATGTGGAAACATTAATGCTTCCAACAGGTGGAAGGCAGATATATTGTCGAAAGCTTTCATGGCTGGAATCACTGGGTTGTTGTAGGTTTTTTCGGGCTATATGGCCATGTTCTAGAGACATTTTCTCCTGACGTTTCACCTGCATCTATAGCAAGCATCCTCAGAGGTAGTGAGATCTATTGGAACTAGGAAAGTGGGTTTATATATCTGTGGAATGACCAGGGTGCGGCAAAGAACTCTTGTCTGTTGGAGCTAGGTGTGAATGTTTCAACTGACCACCTTGATTAGCATTTGATGGCCTGGCAGTGCCTGGGACAATCTTTTGTTGAGAGGTAATTAAATGTGCCTGATTGGGTGGATGCTGTTAAAATGGTCAAAAAACCTGTTTAGTTCTTCTTCTCCATGGCTCCAAATGGTGAAAGTGTCATCCATATATCTGAACCATATAGTGGGCTTTTTTTGTTGCTGTTTCCAGGTCTTGTTTTTCAAAATGTTCCATGTAGAAGTTAGCTATGACCGGGCTGAGAGGACTCCCCATAGCTACTCCATCTTTCTGTTCGTAGAATTCATTGTCCCACTGAAAGTAGCTGGTGGTGAGGCATTGGTGAAACAGAGCCGTGATGTCTAAACAGGTTCCTGGACCATCTTAACAGCATCTACCCAAACATCCAATTCACCATGGAAAAAGAAAATGAAGGAAGACTGCCTTTTCTAGATGTCCTAGTTGTCCGTAAACCAGATCAACACCCACAGATAGATATCTACATAAAAACTCCAACCATCACACAAGTCAAAAAAGAAGCACCATTAAAGCCTTGGCAGATTGTGCAAAAAGAATCTGCGAACCCCACATCCTCCAAGATGAACTGAACCACCTCAACTGGGCTCTACAGGCCAATGGATACTCCACCTCAGACATCAGAAGAGCTGCAAGACCGAGAACAAGCCACGAGAATAAAGACGAAGATCCACCCAGAGTTCTTGCCATACATCAAGGGAACCACTGACCGCATAGGGAAGCTGATGAGGAAACACAACATACAAACTATCTACAGACCTACCAAGAAAATCCAACAAATGCTACATTCAGCAAAGGACAAGAGGGATCCTCTCACTTCTGCAGGAGTCTACCGGATACCATGAAGCTGTGGACAAGTCTATATAGGGACCACCAAACGGAGCGCCCAAACACAAATCAAGGAACATGAAAGGCACTGCAGACTACTTCAACCAGAGAAGTCAGCCATAGCAGAGCACCTGATGAACCAACCTGGACACAGCATTTTATTTGAGAACACAAAAATGCTGGACCACTCTGACAACCACCATGTACACAGAGAAGCCATTGAAATCCACAAGCATGTGGACAATTTCAACAGAAAGGAGGAAACCATGAAAATGAACAAAATCTGGCTACCAGTATTAAAAAAACTCTAAAATTACAACAGCAAAACAACAGAGAGTAAACAATCAGGCACATCTAATCACCTCTCAACAAAATATTGCCCCAGGCACTGCCAGGCCATCAAATGCTAATCAACGTGGTCAGTTGAAACATTCACACCTAGCACCAACAGACAAGAGTTCTTTGCCCCACCCTGGTCATTCCACAGATATATAAACCCACTTTCCTAGTTCCAATAGACCTCACCACCTCTGAGGATGCTTGCCATAGATGCAGGTGAAACATCAGGAGAAAATGTCTCTAGAACATGGCCATATAGCCCAAAAAAAAACTACAACAACCCACCAAAAAGCAGATATTTCGCAAAATAAGAGTAAGGTAAATAAAGTAGATTTTTTTTATTCATGATTTTAAGGTACATTTCCCTCCTTGAAAAATAAGAGACTAAAGTGAAGAGTGAGGCTTAAACACATTTTTGTGCTTCACCAATTTAGCTGGTGGTGTGTGTGTGTGTGCTTTCCTCAGATGGCATTACTAAATCTCTCCTTCTGTAAAATAGGCTCTTTGATCATAATTGGCTGAGGAACATTTTTGCTTAAATTATCTAGGGAGCTCTATTTCTGGACCTCAGGTGATGTATTGCTAGTCCTTGCTTTGATTACTTGAACACAAGCAAAATCCCCATTTTTCTTCAGCTTAGGGTGGTTGATTACTTATCCTGCCTCTGAATTATATCAGTAATTCTTTGCCACCATGCTCAGGTCCTATTATTTATTTGTTTTCATTTACACTCCAACTTTTACCCAAAATTGGGGGGGAAGCAGCTTACAACATAATTGAGAAAAAGTATCAATAAAATAGAGTTAGATTATGAACATCAAAATACAATTTAAGTAAATGTTAATGTTAAAACACAAATTATATGTTAAAAGCTAAAAATCTCAACAATGGCAGCATTTAAAAATTTAACAGTTCAGCACATTCTTGTCTAAAGCAGGCAATTGCTGGAAAAAATACTTTGCTGCTGGAAGGACATCAAATAGAGACTGGATGGGCTTCCCTTGAAAGGAAATACTGCAGTCTGGGAGCAGCCACCGAAAAGGTATTTTCTTATGTCTTCATTAAACAAACATCTCTGTGAAGTTACCAAAAGAAGGGCCTGCCCCACAAATTTCAATGATTTGGCAGACTTGTATGACAAATACTAGGGATGTGGAAAATGTTTAAATATATAAATTAGTTTTAAAATGTGTTTTTGAGCATTACGAAGCAATGACAAGTAAAATCCTGGAGTGATAAGAATATTCACAATTTGTGACATATTCTGTGCAAAATTCACACATTTGTTATGTAAAAAGGCAGTTTCTGAAAATTTTGAATACAATTAATCTTGAATTGGAAATTTTCTTCAAATACTTTTAAGTTTTCAAATCCTTTCTTATTACATTAAAGAAAACAGTGAGTATTACTTGTTGCTTCCTTTGACAAAGGAATACCTTTAGACATAGAAAGGACAAGACTTAAAAACCATAGGATAAAAATTCTGAATCCAGTGATTCCACTTGATCTCCAAAACATTCCTAACATGGTCTAATATCTCTGAGGCACTAGAGCCTATCAGATCTTGGAAGCTAAGCAAGTTTGGTCCTGGTTAATACTTGGAAGAACCTCATAACCATGGAAACCATACCTATAGTTTCACTAACCCATCATAGGGAGGAAATGGTCTCTCTAGAAATTTGCTAGGTTCCCCATGTGGTTCTGTATTATACTTCCCTGGGACATTACCCTAGAGTATATTCTGAGAAAGAATATCTCCTCATGAATAAGCTCTTGGTCCTCCAATGTGACTCTATGGTAGAATGGAACTAGAAACACAGTAATTCATTGGTGCTCAGTCTCAATTACCATTTCCTGTAAGTGTAGTCCATTTGGGAATGCCTCCCCTATGGATTCAGGGTTTTTACTGTATTTCAGAGGAAGAAACTAGTAAAACCATTTATCCTACAAGACTCTATTAAATTAATTAAATTAATATCCAACAGGTGACTTAAAGGCACGCACATACCAGTAACTAATTGTCAATTGTATTTTCATCACAAAATTTCAAATGCCTGGACCTTGATGAATTATTTCATTGCTTGGTCCTAGAATATTCCAGGAATTTTGTGTGCTGGAGGCTATTGCCACAACTTACTTCCACGCTTGAGAAGTGATACTGTTATGTTGACTGGGTTCCAAGGATACTTTCCCCATCAATCCCATTACTCGAGAGGAGACCCAAGGGTCTGTTCTTAAGACAGACACCACTTCTGAGCTCCTTGACTTTCCCCCTCAATCCTGTTACTCTAGAGGAGATTCAAGGCACCATTCCTAACAATTTCCATTCCTACGTGTCACTGAAATGATTCAACATGGGTGAATCTGACAGATCCTATCCCATGTGTTTTTAAGTGCTTTCTCCTGTTTCCAAGCACATCAGGAGCTCAGAAGATGATTTCCCCCTGGCTACAATTCCCTCTGTTTCTCCACACTTATGACACAGTTAACTGACAAAACACCATGGATGACAGCCGGAAGTCTCTCTATGTCATATAAGGGCTCCATGGTACTTTGTCTAGGAACTGTTTTAGGAGTGTGTGAAAATGAGAGGAGAAACTTGCATTTGATAAAGTCCTAAGGATGCTAGGAGCTCAAATCCAGCATCATTTGGAGCAAAATTCCTGCCCTTGGTGAAGAGAGAAAAATGGCTCGTGAGGGAAAAAGTGCCATGATTGGTAAGGCGTTAAGCACTATTCTCTTCTTTTTGTTGGCTAGTTCTACTGATGCTGCCGACTAGCCCTTTTTAAAGATTTTTTTTTTCCCTTCTAAAGAAATCAACATGCATGTGGTTGTAATATGCCATTCAGCACTAAGCAACTACAGGTTAGTTCAATATAATAGCCACAGATCACTCTCCTGTGGAGTTGACATCCATGAACAAGGAAGAAAACAGCAGACCAGATGTCTGTGTGGTGCAGTAGCACATAAACAAATGGAAGGGGCTGCTTTCACAAACTCTGCAGGACAGCACAAAACCAATATGAGTGATCTTTGAATAAATATCCAAATTGCACTTGCAAATGTAAGCAGTTTATTTTGGGCTCTGGTTATTTGCTCCTTAGTTAGCACTATTGAGCCATTGAGCCTTTGACTCCTATGTAATGGAATGCTGTGAAATTAAATACAGCACAGGTACTGATATAAGCTTAAAAGAAGCAAAGTTTATTCAGTGTAAATCAAATTTCTGTGCTTGTTTCAGTTAAACAAACAAAAAACATCCATATAATGATAAGGGTGGAGAACTACCACAATGTTTGTAATGTTTAAGATTTTGTTTACAGTCACTGTGTGGCTGAGAGAGTGACTTTGCTTTTTGATTGTTCAATTGACCCAAACTTTGTTTAATGCTCCAAATTATTTAAAATATTGTGTATAAAATTACATTTCATGCTATGCATATAAAATATATCTATATTCATAAGATAAAAAGTATATATGTATGCTTGTACCACAAAGGTTATTGCTAGGTGACAGTGACCCTATGTGATATCACTGCAAAATAAAGGTGATGTGTATGAGGGAAAGGAAGAAAGAAAGGGAAAAAAAGAGAAAGAAAGGAAAGGAGAGCAGAGAAGGGAAGGAGGAGGGAAGAAAGAAAAAGGAGGGAAGGAAGAGAAAGGAAAGGTATAAGGGGTGGGGAGGGGAAGAGAGAGAGAAAGAAAGAAAGAAAGAAAGAAAGAGAAAAGGAAATGACAAAGGAAGGGAGAGAAGAGAGAAAAAGAAGGGAAGAGAAAGGAAAAGAAAAGTGAGGAGGGAAGAAAGAAAAAGGGAAGAAGAGAGAAAGGAAGAGAAAGGAAATGGGAAAAGATGTGAGGGGAGGGAGGAAAAGAAAGAGAAAGAAGATTGTTCCATGGTGTTCCATCATCTTCTGAACACTCAAGCAGTTTGATTCTTGATTGATGTTCAAATTAATCAGGATTCATGGTCAGCCAAGTCTATGATTGAGAAAAAGTTGTAATCCAAAATGTTGGTGTGCCTGAGGAAAGCATTCTCACCGTCTCCAAAAATAAGAGGGATGCCAGGAGCGGATCAGGAATTTACTTGCTGAAAACCATGATGTCAAAAACCGACAGCCCTCTAGCATTATACCTGACAAGCCTCATCATTTTTGGCAAGATAATTGTATTATCACTATCATTTATATCTCACCTTTTGTTTAAGTAACGCAACCACAGCATTTGCAAAAAAAACTGTGTTCATAAGAACATAGAAATTAACAGTGGTGTCACTAGGATTGGTATCAGCCAATCAGGTAACTCGGGGCGTCACCTGCTATACCACAATATTGTTGCTAAGAAATGTAAAAAAAAATCAACAACATCAGTGGTCATTAAAAACCAGGAGCAATGAAAAAAGGACAGCACGTGATTGTAGCATGTGCAGATGAAGCCACATGACTTGAAATTTTTATAATTGAGTAATCATGAGAGTTTTGACTGCAACACATGACATTAGATGGTTTGAAAAATAAATCAGCATAGAGCTTTCTCCTTCTAGATATATTGATATAATACACATAAACTGAGTTTATGGAAAATATTTTGTGAGTGATATCAAACTACAGGGATATTTTTAAACCTCCACAAAAGGTTAATAGGCAATCATTTGGGGGTGGGGCACCCTCTATTAGGATGTCACCCAGTGTAGTTTGCACCCCCTGCACCTGCTAATGAGGCCACTGCAAATTATGATTAAATGTAATTAAATTACCTATAGCAGTAAACATTTGAAAATACTGTTGTTTCTTTAAGAAAACATAAAAACATAACAAGTGGTATGACATGATCATAATAATTCATTTAAAACAGTCAGCCCCTAAAGGCCTGTCACAATAATTTTTTAAAATACATATGTTTGTTTACCAATAGAAGTACAGCAAGGAGGAAGCTAAATCTAGACTCCTTATGAAGGGAGTTCCCTAGCCAAGAAGTAACCAGTAAGAAGAGCCTTGTTTTATGTCTCCTAAACATGACATAAAGGTGCTGGGACATAGATGATTGTCTCTTACAGAGATCAGGTCCAACGAGATTTGGATAGGAGAATATCCTGCTTTAGAAAGCCTAGATCCAAATTCTAAAGGGCTTTACAGATCATAAATACAACTTTGAGTTAGACATAGAACAGCCTAGTTCCAAATGTATATTTTCACTGAGAATGCTTATTTCAGTTTAGTTGTTTTTCATCCCTTGAATGCTAGCCCTGTCTTTTCACATTTGTGTGATATTTTTTTGTATAGTACTGCTACATCACATTGTGTGATAACACCTTTTGCCAGTTTGGGGACATGCTTTATGCTGAAGTGTCAACCTTATCAGGCTCATTGTATTATACTTTTTAGGATAAGGAAGAGGTAATCATCTGGCAAGTGCATCCTCCCATAGGCCTAATAATAAAAACACTCCCCTCCACATCTTGAGTTATATTGACAAATTTGATAAAACGGCGTCTGATTTGCCCATAGTTATTGCTTTAACTGATCTCCCCCTGCCCTATTTCTGAGCCGTGAGAGAAGAGTCCTCTCCTCATCCATTCTATTCACATTGATAATTGTCATGTTAAATGATCTGGCTGCTAGCTAAACAAGTGGAACGTACTGTGCATGCAAATGTCACTGCATATCCTTGATTCTCAGCAATAACAATTCTGCAGAAACGCAGTGCCCTTGGCTAGCACAGCCAGTATGACAATCTGATTAGCAAGGACATGAGGGAATGGTCAAGAAAAGGGACTGAACTTTCAAGGGCAGCATGTATTGCAATATGCTTGACAGAAGTCCTGTCATCTGAAAAATACCATAGCAGGCCAGGAAAATCTGACACATTCTCAGAATACAGATGGCACAACACACATAATATGTGGCAATGTACCAATTGTTGATCTCCATTGACCACATTATCCACATGGTAAAACCATGGTTGCAGTGATGTAACAGTATTACCCAAAATAGGTTTAGTTCATGATCCTTGCAAGCCAAAACATTGACATTTGGTAAATGACAAATGCATTCATATTTGAAGCAACATGTAGACAGACGTGAATATATAGACATGGAAACTGTGAGGTCCTTTAGATTTTGTCCAACTACATCCCCCAGAATCCCTTATCATTGGCTATGCTGGCTGGTGTTTGTGATAGTTGCAGTTCAGAAATATCTGGGAGTCCACACACGTTCCACTTCTACCCTAGTCAGATTCTCTCTCAGACATGCACTTACAGGCTGAGTTTGGTCCAATCAAAATCTTTTAGCTTAAAACATGAAAGAATGATGTTGTGAGAATGAAATGAATACAGGAACCATATGCTATACCCAGAGCTTCCTGGATTTTATTAAAAGAGAAGTGGGAGGGAGATGAGAGCTATGTAAATTGTCATTTTAATACCTATTTTCTCTTTTGATGTTCTATAATCTTCATCTTGAAAGTCAGGCTACTGTACTGACAATGGCTATTACATCTCCTCAGAAGTTGAGTTTCTCCCTTCACCCCCTATATTTTGTACCATTCAGAATGATGAAGTCTGACATTTTATTGAACTTCAAGTATTACAAAAAATTTAAATTAGTTCAAATGAGTGTGTTTTCTGTGAATACAATGTTACACCCTGTTTGCAGATGGTACCAACTCTTTCCTTGTGTTATGAAAAAGAACTACACTCTCTTGGCAAAACTACCTTTTGCAAACCTGAAGTCTATGATTAAAACCATGACACTTCCTGTTTCAAGGATCTCAAGTATCAGGTCTGATTCAAAACATTTTGGTATCTAGGACCCCTTCCACACAGCTGAATAAAATGCCACATTTTCTGATTTGAATTGGAATATATGACAGTGTGGACTCAGATAAGACAGTTCAAAGCAGATATTGTGAGATTTTCTGCCTTGATATCCTGGGTTATAGGGCTGTGTGGAAAGGCCCTAAGGGTTCATCTACACTGGGCATAATAGCTCAGTGTAATGATGCCCTTAAGCATTCATGAATCATATGATTGGGATTGCAGCCACTCTACTGGAAAAGCATTCATCTCACGTCCCATGTTTCATTTAATAATGATGGTGATGATATTTTTGTACCCAGCCTCCATCTCCCCAAAGGGACTCGGCACGGCTTACATGCGGACAAGCTCCAGAGTCAGACACGACTGTATTTAATGTCATGGGAAAACCTTTACCTCTATTACCTCCCGTTGGAATGAAACCAGTCACTTCTACCTCTAATTTGCTTCTCCTTTCCCACCCTTTCTCAATAGTAAAAAAACACATCAACAGCAAATCCTATTGAGACCTGGCAGCTATGGAGAAGGAGGTTTTGGACAAAGTGCAAAGGGAAAAAGTATAGGCTCTTGAACCCCCACAAAAAGAGCCATACATGTGTATAAGTCACACGTACATAAGCCACTGACAAAATTTTACTTGCATCTGCTGCTATTATTCATTTCCTCTCCTCTGTCTCTTTCTTTCTTCAGTGACCTCCCTGATTTCTTTTAATCTCTATATTTGTACTCTCTGAAAGAGAAAAGAAGGAAATCCTGAGACATAACTTAGAAGAAAGGCATCTTATATTTACAAGACATTCAAAATCCCAGAACATCCTTTGTTACATGAAAAAGTGAAAGTAACAAAAACTCTCAGCAAAACTTACTTCAAATATTCTATGCTGGTAGGCAACCTATTTGTGAACGCATGGCCATATGGATTGGATGATAGCCAATTATGCACTTCACCAACAGGTATTTCCCCTTGCTGGATAGAAGGGTTACTATGACCAGCAGTGCTGCAGAATTTGAAGAGGCACAAATGGAAGGGAAAGAGAGAAACATGCCAAGAGGAAGGCGCATCAAGCCAACCCCAACCGAGACCAACTTCCACCTGGAAACCAATGCCCTCATTGCAGGAGAAGATGCAGATCAAGAATAGGGCTCCACAGTCACCTACGGACCCACCAGAACACTTATCCTGGAAGACTATCCTACTCGGCCAACAAGGGATCGCCTAAGTAAGTAAGTAAGAAGGGTTACAATTGTTTCATTCCCATATCAGTGGGACTCACACTTCATTCTAAGAATAAATTATGGTGATTCAGGAACATGGTTTCTTTGACTGAGCCTATATGCCTGTAAGGAATTGTTCTCTTTTCCTACTTCCTTCTACTCCATGAAGCATTATTGACTGTTCCAGTGGGTTATAGCATCTCATGATCTGTTTAAAAAAAACAGCAATCTCAGCCAGTTATATTGGCTTCTAGGAAGAGTTTAGGCTTCATTTGCTCTAAGACCCGTAAATCTATTTTGAACAGTCCATGGAATCTGCAAAGCTACCCCACAGCACCATATTTCAAATGAGTTGCTTCTCATTCTGTCACTGTCCACTTTTCACAAGCATATATAGAAATCAGAAAAAAAAGACAATGATATACACAACCATGACTTTGGTATTCAATTATATGTTTTTGAACGAGAAGATCTTGTATAGTTCATTCACTTTTAAGGACAGCAACCTTTGTCCATGCATCATTTTGCTCCAATAAAAAAAATCCCCAGGTGCATGGAAAAGATTTTTAAAACTTAGATAAAAAATCATAGGCTTACTATTATATTACGGAATGTGAGTGTTCAGAATATTAGGTGTACAATGTTTCCTCCTTGAATGCAATTTAATTGGACTCTAACAAATCCTGATGGCCTTTCAATAAAGTTTCAGTTAAAACAAAACAAAATGCAATTAATAAAGACAGGCAAGGAGAGTTGTCCCTGGTTATTCAGCTCAACACTTATGGTAGGATAATACTATGTAACATGATTTTGTTATTGGGTTATACATGTCATTTCCTAATTGGTTCTATCATAAAAACATGGAAATGGTTTATTAAATTGCAAAAACTTTGTTATGGTCTGTACACTGAATGGTTAAAAATGGCGTATTTTTGCTAAGGAAAATTACCAACAAAGTGCCTATACTGAAAGAAATAATGGTACTATCCTCAGCCACAAAAACAGAGTTTTTGGAGTATAACAACAAAGGAAATATAACACTTTCAAACCAGAAGCATGTGCCCCCCCCCCCCCCCAATTTTGTTATATAGCGTAATTCATGGAATATGAAGCACCATTTGTTTGTGGTATGATTCTACATATCCGAATATCCTTTTGGAGACATTTGTATTCCAGTTTCTCTAGAAGGTTTTAAATGGAGTAGGGCAAGAACTATATTGAGGGAGACTGGGGGGTCACTCTCCTGCTAATAGCTCCCTCAGAGTCTACTTCCTGACTACTGGAGCCATAGAAGGAGTAGCAACACATGTTAGGATGTTTTCCCGTCTACTGCTGGGAAATTGGGTCAACACAAAATATAAGAAGGGTTTTGCTGTCTCCTTGCCATATTCATTGTATATTCTTGGAGAAGAGGGTCAATATCATCAGTCTGTCTGTCTAGCCCCTGCCACACAGCTGAATAAAATCCCACATTATCAGCTTTGGACTGGAATATATGGCAGTATGGACTCAGATAACCCGGTTCAAAGCAGATATTGTGAAATATTATTCCCTGATATTCTGATTTATATGGCTGTGTAGAAGGGTTCTCAGTCTCTCTCTATATATATATTGATTTGACATGAAGATAGATAGATAGATAGATAGATAGATAGATAGATAGATAGATGATAGATAGAAATATATAGAGAGTATATGAAAGAGTATGTCTTCCCTCAATGCTTCTTCAGACATTTTTTTTCTACACACATTGAAGAGCAACCTCAAATTGATGAGGAAAAGATGAAATAGCTGCATTATGTCTTTTTTAAACAAAAAATAGCTTGCTAGAAGATGTCTGTATGGAAGGACCTATTGTTTGAACAATCTCAAGTGCTATATAAATGTGAAACATTGTTAATTAAAAACTAAGAAATATTTTAATATTGTAATCAATATAGAAAAATTATGTAACACATTGCACACTTTGTCTTTTTATCGCTGATGGCATAGACATACTTTTAATGCCAGAAATACATTTAGGGGATGCTCTATTATCTATTCTATGTGCACATTAACTATTTATTTTAACTGTATATGTGGTCTAGTTTAAGTATATCAACAGAGAGTATCAGGTGAAACTAAATTGCAGGTTTGGATCCTCATCCATAAAGGAGGCACCGTTCTATTTCTTCTCTGTACGCCAACATAATGTTCTTGTTTATGTTACATAAGCAATAAATAGATTGGATGTCAAGGTTAATTCTATGGGTTTATCCATCCATTGTTTAATTGGTGGGTTTAAAAGAAGAAAGCTACAAAAATCTTCTTAGACAGAGACTGCATCAAAGAGAATAAGATGTTATTTAAGCACGCAAGACCACTTAAACCTGATTAGTGCACATCTCGCATCTCACACTGAAAATAGGTTACACCTTTATTAATAAAACCCCTTAAGTGTTTTAGGAAATATGCAATCTCAGTCTGCCATCTGCTGGAAGAAAGGCATTTCAGCAATCTTTTTTTCACTTTCATTTTTCAGAAAACTTTTACAAAAGCTGTTCAGTTTTATTTTATCTATGAGTTTAACTGCAATGGAATAAAAATCTTTGTAGATAAAGGGAGGAAAACAGGCTTTTGTTTTTGTTTGTTTGTTGCCAGAATTATAAAGGCACAGTCTGCATGCCCATTAACCAAAGTCTGTGCATAAAGTTCAATTTTCCATTACTAAAATAAAATCATGAGCTTCGGTTTCCGTTTCTGTTCAAATTATGCACATATTGGTGGCCATATTTCCCATATACATATATGTGGGAAATATACACTAACACACTTTAGTCCGTGAAAAAAATATTAGGAGCCATGGTGACATAATGGGTTAAACCCCTGTGTAGGCTGAACTGCTGACTTAAAGGTTGGCGGTTTGAATCTGCAAGATGGGGTGAGCTCCCATCTGTCAGCTCCAGCTTCCCACATGGGGACATGAGAGAAGCCTTCCACAGGATGGTAAAACAACCGGGCGTCCCCTGGGCAACGTTCCTGCAGACAGCCAATTCTCTCATACCAGAAGCAACTTGCAGTTTTTCAAGTTGCTTCTGACATGATAAAAAAGTGAGAAAAATGCATTGGAATGAGTATTTTAAAAGAAGCATGAGAAAACTGCCTACATTAGGATAATATACAACAAAGTATGTTCACATTTCTGTGTGGGAAGGGAAGAGTTTATCAAACTGATACAGAACTTTGGGATGGAAACATTGATGTGTTTCTAAGAAGTACAACAAAAAGTGAATGAAGAGGGGGGAGGGTTGCTGTCCTTTGGCCTTTTACTTTGTGCTGTTTTGAGGCTGCAGTCCTAAACACAATCTACCAGTGAATAACATTAACTTGGGTAAGTCCACATTGGAATGTTCTGTAAATAATGCTGAAGAGGGCAGCAACTATCTTTTGGGTGGAAGGATGACTTCAACAAGGGCAAGATTTTGAAAGGCCCAGATTCTTGCTCTTTGCTATTCTGTCAGATTGAAAGCCCAAACAAAATACAGGGACTTCAAAGAACCAGTACAATGGTTTAGAGATTGAATTCAGCACATTGAATAGCATTTAAAAGTGTGGAGTAAAACCTGGAGCAGATTGACTGCCCCAGTGACACCAGCCAGCAGTGGATGTTAGAAGTATAATGATGTTGTTTAAGTCTGTTTCTTCTTGTCTTGTGAGTGATATCCATGAAAGTGTATGCTAAAATAAATCAGTCTCCATGGTGCTACTAGTCCTTTTCCCTGATCCACTCACTTTTATTCTTAGTTATTTTTCATTTTATGCTGAGATAGACAATCATGGCTATTTGTTTGACAACCTCGTCATATGGTGGCACAGCTTGTGCCAGTGTTACATTATTATTTTTATTCCAGTCCAATTGTTTTCCCTAACATTGATTGGTTTCTGAAGTCAAGTGGCATTTCTGCATATTGTTTCTATTGTATTCCCTTTTTCTCTTGTTCTAAATTGAAGATTTGTAAGTTGTTGTTTTTCAAGAACATTTTCTAAACCTCTCTGGCACCATTTGATGAAAAGCAATGGATAAAGGAGGAAAATCTCTCTACCCCCCCCCCCCCCCGCTTTCATTACTTTTCAAAGGGGTCTGGGGCTTCAGGAGATGGGGGCTCCAGATGTTCTTCCAGGCTAGTCTCAGGAGAACATCTAGACACACACCCCAGAAAGTGCACACTTTCTGGGGTGGGTGTAGACAGCCCCCCAGGAACATCCACATTTTAAAAACACGAATGATCCTGGGATCAAGGGCTGTCTGGAACTACCTTAGGAATCCAGCCATATGGATTTCTTCCAGTAAATTGAGAATTTTCACTGTTTTAGTAATTATGTTCAAGTTTGGAATGATGACTCTTTAGACTACAACAACCAGAAGCTTTGATGAATATGAAATTCTGGAGACTATAGTACTTGTAGCTCCCAAGTGATTTTTCTCAGCTCTGGTTGTAACTGGGAACCTGTTAAGTCTGAGGCACTCATACTTTGGACATATTATGAGATAACATGACTCACTGGAAAGTATAAATAATAATGTTTGCTGAATTGGAAGGCAATAAGAAAAGAGGGGGACTACACCACTGATGTATTAGTTCAGTCTATGAAACTATATCTCTGGGAATGTAGTACTTTAGCAGGGCTGCTGAAGGCTGAAGCTCTTTGTTCATTCATAGGGTCACTATAAGTTGAAGTCAGCTTGACAGCAAATAGTAGTGAAATATTTACAAAAAGTAATGAAATATTTACAAAACTCACCTTCAGTCTCCCAGCCCCAGAAATAAAAAAATACTATAGAAATATACTCTGTTGTTTTCATCATACCAATTTACAATTAAGCTCTCAGTGTAACCATTTTGACAACTGTGCCCTTTTGTAGGCCAATGCAGCAGGCAATGAAATCACCCTCAAAGACATGTTCATGTCAGACGGATGTGGAACTAAAGTTTTAATGCAGAAAAGTGCTGCTAAGATGCTAGACAGAGAGACAGTCTTGCTAAATCTGTGTGCCAAAAGCAATGCTACATCTGTCCAAACTGATAGCCTGACCTAACACTTTCATCCTCTATTTCAATTAACTTGATGACAATGCAAATCCCAGTCCTATCTGTAGGCATTTACCTGGGAGTAAATCTGATTAAATGTAATAAGACTTACTTCTATGTAGACACACCTAGGACTGAGTTGTATTTGACATTCAAGAATAGTGCCTCTTCTGATTTTAATTTGTTCTGACACTGTGTTCAATACTGTAATAGATTGTGCCAATAGGAGTTTGCATGCCACCACAGCCCATTTGCTTTTCCTTCTATAATCTTCTCTAATTATTGCACTGAAGTTATTCCTGCTCTTGAGTGAAGGACAAAAAAGACAACTCCACTGCAATAGAAGCAGGCACACTGTGCAAGACAGAGCCAGCAGAATATGCTCTTGAGTCTGCATGGGGACTGGCACTGGAAGTGAGAGGGCTATTTCATGGCCTTTATGAATAGAGGCCAAGATGAAAGCAGCCTGGCATGATATGCGAAGGCTTAACATATATAGGGTGCAGAACCTAGGTCTAAAACCAGTCTGTCCCCTCACAATCTCTCTTTGCTTCCAACTGGCACCACACCCTCCCAGCCTCAGTGCAATGTAAGCATAGCTAGTTGATTCAGGTCCAGATACACATTTTCCCCCTTTATTTGTTTTGTTTTATGCTTTGCCTGTCCCGTCCTGTATTTATGGGACCTGGACAATTCTTTAATGCTTGTGTTGGTAAATAAGTTGCCTCAAACAAGCATGAGGCTAGTAAATGATTGTGCTTAGAACTGCCTCTTAGATTAGAACCTGATGGGTTGTGAAGAAGGCTGCCCTTAGGACTAAATTGAAGATTTCCTCTCTCTTATAAAGTCTTGGTACATATGGAACAGTGCCTTGGATTGGCATTCAAGTAAATGACTGACTCATAGCTTTGGATTGCCCTTAGGTTCCAGTGTTTCACTTAAGAGATAGGCTGAGGAGGTCACAGGTTGACAACTGGTCTCAGCTAGATTCACATCAGGTTGCTTACTAGGGGTGTGCAGGTATTCATTTTGCCTCAGGAAGTTTGGGAAGTTTAGCTAATTCAGCATTCAGAATAGCCGAAACAGATTGGGGAGGGCCACCCAAAGCCCTTACCAAAAATGAGTCATGAATAGCCAAATCTTTTGGCTAATGGGGGTGGAGCAGCACAAGCAGCACTCTACCTCCTTTCTTTTCTTTTCCCATTATGATTAAGGGATTTTTTGCTCCTTTCCTTCTTTCATTTTTTCCTTTATTATTATTAATCATTTATTTTTTATCCTGCTTTTCTCCCATGAGTTGGACTCAAGGCAGCGTATAATTTGTTCTTTAGAAGAAGAAGCTGAGTACTTCCCAGCCTCCTTCCCAAAAGCCCCTCTCTGTTTCCCAAGTTTCTTTTTCAGCCAATCAGCACTGGTTGTGCCCATTCTCTGATTGGCTGATAATGGATACAACCAGTAGTGATCTCTGATTGGCTGAGAATGGACACAACCAGTAGCAGCTACAATTTCTAGAACCCTTTTATGATTGTGGTAAAACTTTTTTAAAAAGTCCCCAAAATTAGGGGACTGGTGAAACATTCTGAAAGTTGGCAGGCACTTTGCAGTCATACATGTGTTCTATGAGAGGGGAAAGTTTCCTCCTGATAGGCCTAATAATGACTGAGAAAAAATCCTCCAAAGTTTTGCCATTGTCTCCAAATTGGGCCAAATTCAAAATGAAATCGGCATGCTCTTCCCTATTTCAGCAATGGCTCAGAAAACAGAATGTGGGAGCAGCCAAAAACAGATCCAAACAATGGTAAGATTTTGGGGCAGTATGCACACCTCTATTGCTTACCCCCCCCCCCCATCACAATTCACTTAAATGGGATATAAGTCAAATAAAGTGGTCGTTGTTTAACCCAGTTTTCTGAGTCTGGACATGTTATTTCATTGCTGGTCATCAAGGAAACCCCATTGGGGGATACTCTGAATGGAATAATAATAATAATAATAATAATAATAATAATAATAATAATAATAATGTAATAGAAATAACAAAAGAAATAATAAGAGAAATAATAAGAGAAAGATAAGAGAAATGGAGATATATACATCTATAAGAACAGAGTTACAATTTCAATTCCTAATATTAGGAACGGGGTGTATAAAAAAAGAGAGGCATCCAAACATCTTCAAGATTAAGTTTACATTTCAGCCAACATTGCCCATGTCCATCCTGTTAAATTTCAGTCCCATTTTGCAGCTAGTGAAGCCAGTCTGAATATTGATAGCAGTCTCCAGGGGACTAACAGTATGCTCTCTTAGCGAGAAAGTGAACACAGCATGGTTTCTAAAAGATTTGCCACTATAAAAATGTAGAAGGCACTGACCTGTATAACTATATACGAGGCATTTATCCAAAGTTTCTACTGAAGGGAACTCTTCCCCCACTTCCACCCTTCTCCAGTAAAAAACCCATTTAAATCATAGATAATGTAGTTCACAGAAGAGTCCCAGCAAGTAAGCATTTAAAGTATTTTGTATTGTTGTTCCCCTTGAAAATGAACGTTGTCTCTCATTTATGGACAGAGATTGACATGGTCATAAACTGAGATGGCTTTCACACATCTTTCGGCAGTCACACCATGCTGTCGTGCTTTAGCAGGCACAAATATATCTGAGTAGACATTCATATACCTCTTCTGCTCAAATGTGATAATTAATTTTTGCTGCAAGTAATGTTTTGTACTTAACAGGGGGTCAGGAGGCTGCCAAAGTCAGTTTGGCATTGTGTTGCTGGAAGCATCCTGCTGAGTGTCCTTAAATAACTTTTTGGCTATACCTTCAGAAAATTTTTACACAGTTCTGTAAACCTGACTCTCAGTACATCTAACTGTGCTGTTCCAATGCTGTGAGTGCGAAAAGATTTTTCTCCTTCTAGAACATTTCCATCCTGTGATGTGTATAGGTGTATTTCCCTGCTGTGGTTGAACTTTTATTCAATTCTTTTTTATAGATGGGATTACAATTCAGTATTTGTTATTTATTTGAGTTTTCTATTTATTGTTGTTTTTGTTAGTTTGTTTAGTAAGTGCTAGGATTCATAAGTGTGGTCTTCTTCAAATACAAAGCATACTCAAGGTCAGCCTAAGGTAGGTGGTAACCTGAAGCAGTTCCAGAAATAAGAGCCTTTTATGTGGTATGTGAGCTATTCTAGGAGTAGTGACATAGATATTAATTGACTATAAATGCATAAAATTAAGGTTCTACTCGCTTATCAGCCTGTTGTTACATCATGTGCAATGAATGAACCAGTTGTCTCAAAATTTGAAACTGTATGTTTGGGATGAATCTGGGATGTAGTGATTTTAGCACTGGTTATGTCTAGACAAAGTTTTTAATTCCCACTACGCCACTGGAATTCCCTTGGTGACTTTGAGCAAGTGACACTCTTTTGGTCTCAGAGGAAAGCAAAGTCAATGCCCCGCTGAACTAACTGTGCCAAGAAATCCTAGGATTAATTTGTCTCAGAGCTGCCATAAAACTGAAATGACAACATAGTATGTAGGGGTGAGCACAATTTCATTTGGTGATTCTGGACTTAAGGAAATTTGGCAAAATCGTAAAAAATGAACCATTCAGGACCCAGCAAAAGTCTTGCTGTTGTAATTGTGGCTTACAACGGAGGCAAGTTTCATCCCAACTGTTGTGGCTCAGTCTGAGCCTGAGTCTGAGACTGAACTATCTGGGCCTTATGCTGGGCCTTCTGGGCCTGCTGGGCCTTCTGAGCCTGACTTTCTGCAGGATGACGAGGAGGCTGATGGGTTACAGATTTCTGTACATGTTCCAGATGGGGCTGATAGTGTAGCTTCTGAGGAAGAAACAGCAAGTCTGTTCCCTGGAGAAAGGAATGTGCCTTTAGATAAAGATAGTGAAACTCCACAACTGCAGGTGGAGACTCCTTTTGGTTCCTAGGGTGATCAGGCCCAGCTGGGCCAAGATAATGAGTTGTCTACCCTTGAAGATAATAATGATTCAATGTGTAGACACGATTGTTTACAGTTAAGAGTTCGCAGAAGCACATGCCTTGCCAGCAAACGTGAAGCCAAAGGTAAACGCAATGCTTTCATGTCAGGGAAACTTGTTTAATGATGTAGCCGACAGACATTTTCTGTCAGTCCAATGTTGCTCTTTCCTGGTTAACTTCTGTGAAATTACCTTGGTTTTTGCAGAATTCTTCTGGCTTCTTTGGCACTTGGATTTTGATCCTGATGTTACCTGTCTACCATGGACTCTTCTTTGACCATTGCTAAGGGATTATGCTTCATGTTATTTGCCTTTGGATCTTGGGAACTTTGCCTTTGCATTGAAGACTCTGTTTTGCCTACTGAACATTTGCATCTTCATTTATCTGTTTTGATTTTGCTTTTTCTCAATAAACTACAAAACCTTCAGCCTTGGTGTGTGGTGGTGTCTTGAGCAAGGTGAAAACTACCCTGAGTTGCGACACCAACAGGCCCAAAAATGATGGAGAAATGAGCTTCTAAAGTTTTCCCACTGGCACCAATGGACCCAATCTTACCGGACCAAAAACAGCACCCTCCCTCCTAATTTCTGGAATTTCCCAATAAATGGAATGGGGGGGGGAGGGCAGTTAAAATGGGATTGAAAACAGCACACCCCCAACTGTAAATATGTTGTAAAATATTAAGAACATACAACATATTGTCGAAGCCTTTCATGGCCGGAATCACTGGGTTGTTGTAGGTTTTTTCAGGCTGTATGACCATGGTCTAGAGGCATTCTCTCCTGACGTTTCATCTGCATCTATGGCAAGCATCCTCAGAGTTAGTGAGGTCTGTTGGAACTAGGGAAAGGGGTTTATATATCTGTGGAATGGCCAGGGGGAGACAAAGGACTCTTGTCTGCTGGAGCTAGGTGTGAATGTTTCAACTGACCACCTTGATTAGCAAACAATGGGCTGACTGTGCCTGGAGCAAACTTTTGTTGAGAGGTAATTAGATGTCCCTGCCTGCTTCCTCTCTGTTGTTGTGCTGTTGCAATTTTAGAGTTTTTTTTTAATACTGGTAGCCAGATTTTGTTCATTTTCATGGTTTCCTCCTTTTTGTTGAAATGCTCCAGCAGACAAGAGTCCTTTGTCTCACCCTGGTCATACCACAGATATATAAACCCTTTTTCCTAGTTCCAACAGACCTCACTACCTCTGAGGATGCTTGCCATAGATGCAGGTGAAACATCAGGAGAGAATGCCTCTAGACCATGGCTATACAGCCCGAAAAAACCTACAACAACCCATACAATATATCATTTTTTTCATTCACACAGAGTAATTTGATGAGTAATTACATTCTCTCAATGGCAATCAAGACCAGAGCCCCTTCCACACAGCTGAATAAAATCTCACATTTCCTGCTTTGAACTGGAATATATGGTAGTGTGGACTTAGATAACCCAGTTAAAAGCAGATATTGTGGGATTTTCTGCCTTAATATTCTGTGTTATATGGCTATGTGGAAGGGCCCTGGAGCACAATAGGAGAAACATCAGGAGTTTCAAAAAGTGAATTGGGGAAAAGAGGAAGAAAGCAATGCCTTTCGCTTTCTCTGCTTTCCTTCGCAGTGACATGGAGCAAATTTACCAAGTGATCTGCTGATAATCCGGTCATGAGCATAGTCCTTGGAAGTATGTATAAAATGTTAGGTTTGGACTCTCAGAAGCCAGGGGGGACCACATTGTAGTATCTATAGAAAGTTTTAGTTACTCTTCTGTTTATAAAAAACACTGACAATATCTGAATATGATTTCTTGGTATTAAGAATAGTTTGATTTATGTAATGTATACTGGTTGCAGATTTTGATTTCTTTCCATGAAAATTTGATTTGCTTACATGTATTCAACAGTAAACACATCCTTGAATATAATCAGCACTGTTTGGGAAGCACTTCCAAATCAAGATACTTGAATCATTGTCTTGGGGAGAATATTTAGCTGCAGAACTTTGCTGGGTATATGTGATACATGAATCTACTTTCACACTATCAGATCATTGATGTATCCATCCTAAAACTTTCAGTATTTTTTAACATGGTAATACTACATAACAAGTTTTCTAATACAGACAATGAATATATCAAAACTAGCAAAAGAAAACAACTCTTGTGAGCAATGGTGGCTTTTCTTTGCATTTTCTGAGTAACATTGTATTCAGCCATCATCTGCCATACTATAGTTCAGTGGTTATCAACCTTCCAAATGCCACAACCCCTTAATGTAGGTCCTCATGTTGTGGTGACCACCAACCATAAAATTATTTTCATTGCTACTTCACAACTGTAATTTTGCTACTGTTATGAATTGCAATGTAAATATCTGATATGCAGGATGTATTTTCATTCACTGGACCAAATTTGGCACAAATACACGGTACACCCAAATTTGAATACAGGTGGGGTGGGGGTTATTTTGTCAGTGGGTTGTTGTAGGTTTTTTCGGGCTATATGGCCATGTTCTAGAGGCATTTTCTCCTGATGTTTCGTCTGCATCTGTGGCAAGCATCCTCAGAGGTAGTGAGTTCTATTGGAACTAGGAAAGTGGGTTTATATATCTGTGGAATGACCAGGGTGGGGCAAAGAACTCTTGTCTGTTGGAGCTAGGTGTGAATGTTTCAACTGACCACCTTGATTAGCATTTGATGGCCTGGCACTGAGGCAATCTTTTGTTGAGAGGTGATTAGATGTGCCTGATTGTTTCCCCTCTGTTGTTTTGCTGTTGTAATTTTAGAGTTTTTTTTAATACTGGTAGCCAGATTTTCTTCATTTTCATGGTTTCCTCCTTTCTGTTGAAATTGTCCACATGCTTGTGGATTTCAATGGCTTCTCTGTGTAGTCTGACATGGTGGTTGTTAGAGTGGTCCAGCATTTCTGTGTTCTCAAATAATATGTTATTTTGTCATTTGGGAGTTGCAGCTGCTGGGATTTATAGTTCACCTAAAAACAAATAGCATTATGAACTCCACCAACAATGAAATTGAATCAATCTTGGCACACAGAACTCCCATGATCAACAGAAAATACTGGAAGGGTTTGGTGGGCATTGACCTTGAGTTTGGAGATGTAGTTCACCTACAGCCAGAGAGTACTGTGGACTCAAACAATAATGGATCTGGACCAAACTTGGCATGAATGCTCAATATGTCCAAATGTGAACACTGGTGGAGTTTGAGGAAAACAGACTTTGACATTTGGGAGTTGTAGTTGCTGGGATTTATAATTCACCTACAATCAAAAAACATTCTGAACCCCACCAACGATAGAATTGGGCCAAACTTCCCACACAGAACTCCCATGACCAAAGGAAAAAACTGTTTTTTTCTAATGGTCTTTGGCAACCCCCTCGCAACCCCCCCCCCAGGGTTCCCAACCCCCTTGTTGAGAAACTCTGCTATATTTGGAAATGCTATGGCAGAATTAAAGTTCCTGTAACCCTAGAGTTCCACAAAAATTTGATAAGGATCCCAAAATAAATTGTGATTGGTAAAAAGAAAAGAAAAGAAACATTATTTAAAGGGTCTTAGATTAAACACAACTGTGTTAGGAAGTGGATATACAAAGCATGGGCCACTAAACTATACTCTTCTCATCTAACAAACTGTCAAGAAGAAGCAAATGGATGTAGAACTTGATCAACCTTCCAGATGTCTTTCAATCTTCCTTCCCCTACTTTTAACTAAGAAAGAATACAAAGAATTGCTCTGACACTTATTTTTAAAAGCTTCAGAGGAAATTAGGAAGAATGCATCCCCCCATGGAGTGTCATGACCTTGTGCATTGATGCCCATGATGCAGAGCAGACTTTTTGATCATAAATTATCAGGTCTCAGGATGAGCATTAAAAAAAGAAAGAAAAGAAAAGAAACCCTGATCCCTTGATGATTGAATAGTCCATTGCTTTAGTTACAAAGAGCATACAAATTTCTTCCAGGAACTTTTCTACTTTTCTAAACCTTTGTCATTGAAACCTTTTTGGTTGCACATTCCAAAAAAAAAAAAAAAAACATTTCATGCTTGAAATGCTATAAAAAGCAAAGTAAACTACCAGGATGCTTGATTTATTTATATTCTCCTGTTTGTGAAGGATGAAAAATGTTCACCCAGAAAAATATTGCTTGTGCTCTAGAAAACAAAACAAAACAAAAAAAGCATGCTAAGTAGGTTAAAATAACTCTTAGAGCAGCAGAGCAGCCATGAAGATTTCAGATTTTTCAACTGGCTGAATGATAATTTCTGTGTGTTTGTATGTGTGTGAGAGAGAAGAAAGAGACAAAGAGAGGGAAGGTTAAATTCTTTATTATGTAATTGTTACCTGTGAGGACAATAAACTACATCCATTTCCTTTTGCCTGCAGGACACGGATATGTTTTCTTTTTGGTTTCAAGAGAATTTTCCAATTCTACACTGCATAAACTGCAAGAGTTCCCAAAATTGCACAGCAAAACTATCAAATTTGCTCTTTTGTTGAAGAGATTATTAAAAATGAAAGCATCATGTGAGTTGTTTAGAGGAGGGTGGTTTTTGTTTCTTTTGTGTTTTTGGTGAATTAGTTTCTGTGCCTACTTGCTTTGTTTCACAAAGAAAAAGATACTAGTTCTGTGCACAGTATAAACTGCGGAAACCTCAGCCAAAAACCTCTCATTATTTAATTCTCATGTGAGTGTAAGAAATCTCACAGACTTTCTGATGTGTTGAGGTCACCAATCTCATAAAATATGAATAATTTAGTGAGGGTTTTGTTTTATTTCGCTTTGTGTGGGTGGGTGGGTGGGTGGGAGATAGAAGTGTAGGAGGGAAAGAGTAAAAAAAGAAGAAGGTGTTATTGGATGAAAACTAACCTTGCACTCATTTGGAATATAATCACTCTTTTAAAAAAAATCAACTTTCAATTCCACCCTACCTAAATTAATGTCTGCTTTCCATGCTGGCAGTCTTGAATATATCCTAAATTTGGTATCCAAAGTGGGTAAAGTATAGTATGCAAAAAATCACATGCCATTCCCAGTGCTCCCTACTGATAAAAAATGTCCCCCAAATGTTCCTAAAGACCCTGTACTATATATGGTTTAGCATCCAAAGACCACTGGGTCTTAAATGGCCCAGAGCAGTGATTCTTAAAGTGTTCTCCATGTGTCCCTCCTCCTCCAAGCTTTCCCTTCTCTTTCCTGCTCTTTCTCCTCCCCTACTGCCAAAAGCCTTTTTTCCTTGCCTCCCTTGCCTTCAATAGCCTTTCCCTCACACACTTCACTTATTGATAAAAGCCTCCTGCAACAGCGCAGCACAGCAAACAATGTCAGGAGATGACGCTGTGCTTAGGCCAAGAAACCTTGAAGTAGCAGAGTGCAAACTCATTTCAGACTTGTAAAAGGCTTTTTGTCGATCGTCTCCCTTGCTGCCAAAAGCCTTTTTTCCCTCACCTTCCTCACCACCCAGATCCTTTCCCCCCTCACCTTGCTTGCTTCCAAAGCCCTATTTCCCTCCCACCTTGCAGCAAGTGCTTTGATTGTGCTTTTTCTGCATCACAGAAGGGAGCTGGACTGGATGACTCCTTGGGGTCTTCCACTAAAATACTATTAAGTCTATGTTGATTAAAATTGTCCTTAATTCTAAATATTATGTATTGTTCTTTCTCTCCACCCTCCCCGCCCCCCAGCCCTACAAATATTATATGTGCAGTGTTCAAAAGAATATGTTCATGTTTTTCTTTTCAATTAGTTCACGCAAATACTCTCCATCCATATTAGCTGGCCCGGGCCATCTGTCCAATTTTAAAATGCAATTAATCAAAAAGTTTGCCCATTCCTGATACATGGTATACATTATATATACCACAATATAATCTATAACATAATATATACACATTTTTGAAACTTTTGCTTCAAAAAGTGCTCCACAGCTATAAAAAAAAAAGTTTGAGAACCCCTGTCCTAGAGGTATTAAAAGAATTGAATGAAAATGTTCACCCTCTAGAGGACTGTGAGGGCATTTGAGGGGAAATTATTGATATTATTATTGTTACCATCATCATCATATTTATCATTATTCTGAGGTTGGAGTGCAGCTCTCCCATAACTGAAAACAATTCACAGTACCTAGGAATGTAGGTAATAACTACTAAGTAGTTAGAATTGTGTGAATTGGCTCCATATTAGTCCCTCTGCGTGTGGCACAAAATGATTGGGTTCAGACAGGGCACACCATTGGTACTTCTCTCTCCATGCTTATACAAATCATGGGAAGCCGTGGTGCTTAGGCCTTTGTGTCTAGGTCATCTATTTCTGCAATGCCTGGCTTTGGAAATAGGGGCACAGAAATAAGATAATATGGAAAGGAAAGCTTGGAACATCAAATGTGCCAGTGTCTAAGCCACCTCTCTTATATTTTCTTAGTTCCATGCATCCATTTATAGGGGGAACTTGTAGCTGGCAACTTTGCCCTCCCAACAGCACCATGACTTTTCCTTCTTTTTTTCTTAATGCTGACATTTTCTTTTTGCCACTACTTTTATCTCTGCCACATGAAAAAAAAACTAGATGGCAGCCACAAAGATCACAGCCTCTGATCACAAGATCCATTTCCACATCCAACTATATATCGGTACTTCATACAATTCTTAATGTATGAAACAGTATATTTACCTATTATCTGTTGTAATCCTTTTTCCTGGACATCTCATGTTATTGGTATGGAGTTTCCAACATTCATCTCGCTACTACAGCTATGCCATTTGCAACATCATCAGAGAAAATACAGCGTGGCATGTGCATTATATTTTCATGAGTTTAGTGAAAGTAGAATGTGGAAGTGAGGTAGCACTACCTGACACTCCACCACCAATTTCCAAACATCCATTGAAATGTATAAATAAATATAAAATCCTTTATACACAATACTCTTATCACTGCAATCGGTAATAGCATTTTTTCAGACTTTTGAAACATGTAAAAGAAATCTGGAATCTGGAGTTATAGGTAAACAAACAGAGGTTGGATTACAATAAGCAATCTTGATTCCCCACCTCCAGAAGTTCACTAAATGTGAACATGAAGAGCACTTGCATGTATTTGCATGCAAATGTAAGCTTTGCCTCTGAACCTTACAAAAAGTAAACACACAAGAGCAGAACAGATGTTTTTTCTAGCAAATTCACAATCCTGTACATCCTTTCAAGATGGAAATGTTGTGCAAGTGCTAAGTTTCAGCCCTGCCAATCTTTCAGCCAAATGTTTTTTTGGAAAAACATAAGAAAGCCCTTTCAATAATTTTCAGCCCCACTAATGGTTCAAGGAGACCACTATCTCTTATAAAATCTTAAGATTTGAATATTAAAGCTACATCACTACAAGATTCCAAGCTGGTTGCCTAGATTGCTGTCCAAATCCCATATTGTTTCCAGGGCAGTGAAAGTAGAAAAGACAAATGCAAAATCAGGTGTAAGCTTAGCCTGTCTCTCAAATGAAAGTCTGTTTTAAGAAAAAAGATAAGTTTATTGAAAAGATAGCCAAAGCAAAATGACACACTGTTCATTGTCAGCACTAAAAGGTTAATTTAGTAAAGGCATAACATTTCAACAATGTGCCCTAATCTGTCCACTGGCTAGTATCATTTTCCAACTGCTATGTTTGCCTACCTTTGGTTCATACTGGTTAGTTTGGAAAAATGACCTTGGTACCATCTCTCCTCAGCTCCCTTCCCAAATTCCCAACTGTTTATTAGTTTAGGTGCACAGTAGATGATTTTCGGGTTTTTTCACAATTCAACTGCACTCTAAATCCCATTTCATGTTCTGCTTATACATTTCTCTATCCAGTAATAGGCATACATTCAACTTCTCTAAGTAAATTTTCATACATGATATAGCAAATATGGTTCCTTGACTTTGATGGCTTTGATGGTCATGACAGGACCATAATGTGGGACCTGGCAGGCAGAAGATAGAAGTATCTGAACCACTGGTAGAAGTGTTTCAACTAAGTGAAGGCCCCATTCATGAGATTACTTGGGACAAAGATGAGGCCTATGTAAATAGGTCAATGCCTAAGACTCAGGAAGTAGCACAGCCTTCCTTTAGGTTCTTTGTAGGCGAGGAAGGCAACTGCATCCTCCGGGTCTTGTTGGACTGTCACTCCCAGCATATCTTGCCATTAGTTGTGCTGGCTGGGACTAGTACTAGTTCCAGTGTGAAAACGTCTGAAGAACCACAGTTGCCCGTCTCTACTATAAAGGGCCATAACCTAAATTTAAACCAATAGAAAAGCAAAAAGAAAAAAGCCCCCAGTGGCACAGTGGGTTAAACTGCTGAGTTGCTGAACTTCCTGACTGAAAAGTCAGCAGTTCAAATCTGGGGAGTGGGGTGAGCTCCCACTGTTATCCCCAGCTTCTGCCAATCTAGTAGTTTGAAAACATGCAAATGTGAATAGATCAATAGGTACCGCTTCGGTGGGAAGATAACGGTGCTCCATGCAGTCATGGTGGCTACATGACCTTGGAAGTGTCTACAGCTCTTCTGTTTAGAAATGGAGATGAGCACCACCTCCCAGAGTCGGACACGACTAGACTTCATGTCAAGGAGAAACTTTTACCTTTACTTTAAAAGCAAAAGTTTCCAGGTCCTTTTTTCTAGTTGCCAATTGCATATTTGACAATTCTCAAATGATGGGCAATAATGATGAAATGTGATGAAAGGATTAAACTTTTTAAAAAACTGAAATATTTAATGTGCCTAAATGCATTTAACTTATATACTGAAATTCACAGCATGTGTGTGTGAGAGAGAGAGTGTGTGTGAGAAAGATGCTTTTAAAAGAAACAATGCTGTCAAAAGCTTCTCTAGAGGTAAGGGCAAAAGGGTCCCATTGACAGCTGTTGAATGGGCAAAGAAACAGACGTATAATCAGGGCAGAAGATGCGGTGATTCATCACAGCTGCACTAAAGCTCTTCCACCAGCTGCTGAAAGGTTACAAAGACACCCCCCAATAAAAATTAAACCTAAACACACGAGGCAAGGATACAATAGCAATCTGGTTGCAATGAAGGATTTTGACAAGCAATGGAACTGACAGTAGCCAACGGAAGAGAAGGCAGACTGAGGGGCTCTCTGCTATTCTTTCCCCATAGCCAAAGCGGAAGGGCCTTTGCTGGGTTTGCCTGGGAGATGTCAAAACCTGACAAGCTTTCCAAATATTGGGGGAGAAGAAGATGAGAACTTGGGTTTGACTGTCACTTTAGGAGTAACATCACCATATGTTCATTATTTGATCAGGAAAATGCAGCCCCAAGTTGAATCATTACTAGGGGTCTAAGACAAGTTAGTGTTTCCACCACAAAGGAAAGTAAAAGCAACACCCCTCTGAACACATATTTAAAAAGAAAACTTTCTTTGGAGGTGCTTTAACTTGGATTTGACTTGAAGGCACAAAATCGCAACAACAAACATCCAATGGGCTTTTGCTAATAATGCTGGAGATGTATTGGGCTAGTCCTGATTCTATCAATTTTGCTGCTTGATGCAAAAAACAATATGTTGCCTGTTCCCTTTCCATGAACAAACACTCCCTAGTTTTACCATTTAATTTTTTCCACCCTGACAGCAGGGCTCCATTCACTCTTAGTTTCCTTTAACTGTCATGGTCCCATCCTGTAGATTCCTGGGATTTGAAGTTTGGTGAGGTACTACTAGAGCTCTCTGGCTGAGAATTCCAACTACACTCTCCCCCAGCTGCGAAGCTCCAAGATTCTATAAGGTGTAATTATATCCGGTGAAGTGGAATAAGCCTGGAGTGTGAATGGGCTTTAGGACTGAGCTTATGAATGGCAGGTGAGCTTACAGGGATGCAAAACAGGTGCATTTACCTTTCCTCCAGTGCCTCGCTTGCCAGCTTCTGCCACCTGAGAGGACTATTTCAATCTATCTCACCTGACACTATTGCTTCCTTGACTGTTGGAAAAGTGCTAGCTGTGGCCTTCAGGGCTGCATTTTTTGCCTCGTCTTAAGGATCATTTTGGGCCTTTTCATGGCGTAGCTACCTTAATGGCACTAGATATACCCTTTTCTTAAAAGTCACAGTCTCTTAGCCTCAGAGCATGGCACACACAGGTTTATATTTAGCTAGTATTTAGGGTTTTGAGAGCTATTGTGGTGATATGGTTTGAGCATTGCACTATGATGCTGGAGGCAAGAGTTCAATACAACACTCAGGCATGGAAATCTACTGGGTGACCTTGGATAAACCACATATTCTTGGCTCCAAAAAAGAATCATAGATCTGCCTCAAAACTAGTTGAAGGCACACAATAACAAACACTATTTTATGATTATGTACTGTTTTATTTCACTTGTGCCTATCTTTATGTATAACCCTGTCCATTACAAATCTTAGCTGCTGCTAGTAGGTTAAACTGGAAATAATATTCGGCTTGGTCTGTCTTCAAGAGTAGTTCAGATTTTCACCTGAATTAATAAACATCACTTCACGTATAATATTTTCATTTTCCAATTTAGGGGTAACAATTTATTTTCTCACCTTGCTGTAAGGCCTACATCTACAAGCATGTGGTGCTGTATGTGCATCATCTATTATTTCTATGATTACGAGAACTATCTCCAAACTGGATGATTGCACAAATTGTGAGGTTCCTAATATAAGCTGTTTTCCATATATGGTGAAACTGACAAGCTTCTTGAGGAGGCTTGAAGTAAATCAATAATTACCTTACAATGCTAGAAAGTTGCAAAGCCTTGTTGTGCAAAAATGTTTTATTGTGTCTTTACATTCTAGGTATCAAAATGGTGAACAGGTAGAAGAAAACTTTGGGTGATGTTCCATATCATTTCTAATTATGGTAAGGAACACTGAAATAAACATATTTGCTATAAGCAAATCACTTAACTTCATTGATTTCAATGGGCAAGCTCAAAGTAGGCAAGCCATTGGATTTAACCCAAAACTAAAATTGTTTTATTAATCAAATCTTTGTCCTTGGAGTATGTTATCAAACAGGAGACCCTGACTGGGCCCTGTAAGAAGGTCCTCCCAAGGTCCTTTTCTGCTACCTTTCAGAAATCCAAAAAAGAAGTGGAGCCTCTCTTCCATGTTCTGTCTCCAAGTGGCCTGAGCACTACAAATTTCCTCTTACTTGCACCATCACAATAAGCAGGAATCACCCTCTGACAATTTTTCCTGACTCACAAAAGACCCCAGCTAAGCAGAAACCTAAAACTCATCAGGGCACCCGAGCAGCCATTGTCACAGATCCCTGAACCCATCAAGGTATCTTGAAAACTCATGTAATCCAAACCTGGGAACTGTGTCCCCAGTGATAATCCTGTAAAGCACAACATTATCTCCCTACTGTGGCCTCATTCCATTCCCAGACTGTCCCAAAAAGGCTGACACACCAAACAACAAATAACTTCAACCAATGACACTTTATTGAATTTCCCACTGGATTACACAGCAGATCAGTAGCCCCAGACTTTTAAACTATCAGCCTATCCACAGGCAGGAACAAACAATTCTTCTTGCCCAGTGAAACCGCAAATCCTGAAACTGCACCAATCATCTCTGTTTTCATGAGGTCAAATGTGTATAGATTCTCTATATAATATCCATGATTGTGTTTGGAAAACATACTAGAATTGGGAACTGCTATCCCACAATGTCCGCTCTAACCATTGCTGAATAAGCTGAATATTTTTTAAAGTAGCAATGTGTCTTAATATGCATTAGAAGAGATGCACATTACATGGGCTAAATATCTCATTATTTTCTCCAATATCGTTAATGGCTGATGCTCATCACAAGTCTGGTGTGCCCCACCAGCAATTTTTGAATGCCATATGACTTTCAAGGAATCTCACTGCCCTCACCTACTAACAGAGTCTGGTCTTTTCTACAATATAACAGATGCTCTTCACTTTCAGACTCTCTCTGACTGTTTTGACTCTAACAGTTATTGTATTGTCGAATAAATAACAGTTATTTATTTGGATCATGTGAAGCAGATTCTTGCAAACCCTTCCCACCAACCCCCAAGGGCTTGGAACAATAACTGAACATAACTATGTAGAAATGCTGTATGCCTTTTCTGTGATACAATGGTTCCCAGCAGGAAAGTATTCCTAGAGGAGGTTGCACATCAAGTAGCAAAACATGTTGTGTATCCCTAGAACTGATTTCCAAAGGAATTACAAATCAGGTTATAAATGGCAAAGACTTACTAGGAAGCCTTCTGTTTACACCCTAATTCTAGGGATAAAAAAATTGTTTATCCCTAAAATTCATTTTGAAATCATAAATCAGGCTCTTTTTCCACTCTATGGCTGTCATGCTGCTTCCCAGAAAGTTATTAGAGATAATATTCTGACAGGTTTTCAGGTTCCTTTTCCACCCTCCGGTGTTAATCCAGCTATACAGTGCTTCAGTACAAAGAGTAACTGCTTTATGAATCAATGCTAATTGAGTTCAGTGTAGATCCACTGCCTAGCTGGTACCCAGGTCAGTAGGGTAGTAAATTTGGACTGAGTTTTAGACTGGAAGTGATGAATGTATTTTGAAGATAAGGTTCAGAATCTTGAAAAGTTCCTTTAAACTGGCATCATAAACTCATTGTCTAACTATGTATTGTCGAAGGCTTTCATGGCCAGAATCACTGGGTTGTTGTAGGTTTTTGGACTGTATGGCCATGTTCTAGAAGCATTCTCTCCTGATGTTTCACCTGTATCTGTGGCAAGCATCCTCAGAGGTTGTGAGATTTGTTGGAAACTAGGAAAATTGGGTTTATATATCTGTGGAATTTTAGAGGTTTTTTTAATTCAGATTTTATTCATTTTCATGGTTTCTCCCTTTCTGTTAAAATGTAAACAAAAAAAATGTAAATAAAAAACAAAACTCAAACACAGAGGAACTCCAGACAAGAAACAATCAGGAACACTTAATTGCCTCTCAAGAAAGGAATTTCCCAGGCAGTAAGAAGCCACACTTAAAAACTGTCAGGCCATCAAATGCTGATCAAGGTGGCCAATTGAAACATTCACACCTAGCTCCAACAGACAAGAGCTCTTTCTCCCACCCTGGACCTTCCACAGATATATAAACTCCATTTTCCTAATTTCCAACAAACCTCACAACCTCTGAGGATGCTTGCCACAGATTCAGGTGAAACATCAGGAGAGAATACTTCTTGAACATGGTTTAACAGCCCAAAAAACCTGCAACAACTCATTGTCTAACTGACATGGAAGCACCAGACACCACTTTCAGAATTTTGTGAACAGCTATGTATAAGCAAGAACAATCCAGGGATGGTCCTTATTATTATTTGGGGAACTGTTTCAGTCCTTCCCCATACTAAACAACAGATTTCTATGTGAAACTTCATTTCCTGATCACAGAATTTTAACTTCTTTAATTGTCACCCAGGAAGCACCAACTATATGTTTAATAAAACAATACTACCAGGAGTAGTCTAAGCCGTTGATTATCTAGCCCTTACCCTTTCCAGCTTCATGTTCAGGTTGCTTGCTTTCATCCCTCCTGCAGAAACCTTCAGATAAAGAATTTAATGAAATGAATGTGCTTGAATCTTTGGGTTTTTAGAGAAGAAATAGAGCTCAGCAATATTTAAGTAACATTACTCAGATTTCTAGAGAGTTAATATGGGAACCCTTTCCCTTTCATCCTAATGAAAATTGATACAGTTTTCAACTGCTTATCTGCAACACTCCAAATAACAACAATTCAACATCTCCTCTTTTGGTTCTAGATGTGCAACTGCATTTAATGCTGCATATATAGTCTTGGCAAAGGCCTAAAATTGGATCTTGATCATTCATGGGGAAATCAATACATTTCCATCTCACCATCCTTGCACATAACAGCAACAAATAAACTTCTGAAATTCTAAAGGATTATTGTCACTTACTAAAAAAAACAAAAACATCTGCCACCCAAATTTACTTTGGGGCCATCTGGTCTAGAGGGATCAGAGAAAGATTTTTTTTTAAATTGTAACATCAAATCTTAATGACAATGGGGAATTACTGATTTCACTGGGAACCAGCCAGATCTAGAATGATCAGCAGATCAACATTGCCTCTTTCATTCTCTTGACAAATACAAGACTTAATGAATGTCTTGGCTGTCATTTGGCTAGCCTTTCCTGGGTCACTTCCACATTATCCATGATAGGTTTGTACGGATTTGGGAAAAACACTTTTTCTCATTTTTCTCAGACATTTTTAGTTTGCTCTACAACATTTAGCTGGGACACAAGTAGCTGTCAAGCAGACACATAGTAACTCGTCAAACCCATCCTCAGACAGAGTAATTACCAAAGAGAATATATGGAATTATGCTGTCTCGGTGTCCCCAATACATAGGAATGAATGCTTTTTGAAGTGTTGAAATGGCCAGAGGTGTCTATGCCTGGAGTCATTACTGGTGGTGAGCAAAGCAGAGTTGAGAATCAAAAGCAAAACTATGCATGTCTGATCTGTCTTAAACTTTCTTTTCTAGGAGGTTTCTCAAATTTGAATTTTAGTCATTATTAAAATTCATTTTGTTAAACCTAGTAATATCTTTTTTGCTGTATGGTATATTAAGATGAAAATGGTATTCATTTATACTACCAAGGGCTTATCTTTTTTAGAAAAGAAAAGAAATGTTGAAAATTGTAGTTTTCTTTGAGGGGAAAAATGCAATCCAACTTTTCCTAGGGCAAAAACTCTTCAATTTTTCATGACAGGGCTTCATGCCAATATCCTGCTTATTGCACATGAATAAAGCTGCCATAGAAGTGAACCATAGGAGTTCTTCACACTTCTGTATTCCCTCCTCTCTCTTTTTCCAAAGCTAGTGAGGCCAACATATAACTACATTGGCCAGTTTTAATTATTCTCTGCATTGTTTCATTATTATGAAAACAAAAGTTTGGATTCAGGATTTGTTAGAAGAAAGCTAGATTCACCACGGTGAGAGTAAATAATCCCATAGGCATCAACTGAAATGTTTTCAATATAAATTATGTTAATAGCTGCACAACATGTCAAAATATTTGCACTACAGGAAACTCTTTGAATTCAGAACACTTTGCAAAACAATCCATGTCCAGGCATTAATAGCATAGGCAATTGAACTGCATTGAGGAGTTTGTCCAATGCTCTTTTCACATCTACTTGTTTGGGAGAGAAGTCAGAAAAGAGGAAGTTACCACATCTATATAGGAAATCCCTCTAACATTAATTGGGTAAGATCACAAGACTCAGATAAGGCTTAGTATGTGTAGATATGAAAATTTAATAATTCAACCAGAAGGCATTTTTCTAGTTGCATACTTCAAGTCGTTTCCAACTTGTGGCAACCTTAAGACAAACCTATAGGGTTTTCTCAGATTGATAGTGTTTGACTTTTCCAAGGTCATTCAGTGGATTTCATAGGTAAGTGTGGTTTTGAACCCTGAAGGAACAACCAAAACTATAACAGAGATTTCAAAAGTGAAGCTTACATGAAGATTTCCAAGGATGTCCCTATGATAGAGGAAGCCAATCTCCTCTGTCATAGGAATCCTATGCTAAAGGATCATAGGAGAGAATCCAGCTCCCTAAATAAACTTTTCCTTCAGCCCTGCATTCCAGTGAGTAAAACACTGAAATTTCTTCTCATATATAGTTTATATTTGCTGTATTCATATTTCCTTGGCACCTTTACCTGCCTCTTTTCTTTGGGAGCTTAAACTCTGTTTCCAAATGCATAAATGAAATTTTAAGTTATTACAATGTCAAAAATTTGGGAATTGAAATAATAATTTAAGATGCAGTATTCTTATTTTGGGGGAGATTTTCTCATCTTGGATGACTATAACTACTACTACCCTTTTAGCTAGACCCATGAATGAACTTGTGAGAAGAACCAGTGAGATGAAGGCTTTCCTGTGCTATCTCTGTTCCTGGAACTCTTTCTCTGAGAAGAGGTATTGCCAGTTGGCTCTTCCCTCTGGTTGGCATGCCACTAAAAGTTGACAATGCTGTATAGTCAAAATCACCCACCCTCAATGAAGAGACGACTCACATGTTGAGGCACACACTGTCTGCACTGAGCTCCCAAAAGACACCTCCTCCCCAGATGCCAAATCTAACTGGAATCCCAACTGCATAAAACCTTACACTTCTCTTCACCATAAAAGGAGTTTGTTTCCTTCCTCTGTCATAAGAAGCATAGTCAGCCTTTTGTTGCTTCTCTCAAGGAAAGAGATTAATTCTATCTTGTGTTAAAAGAAGTTATGGCTCCACTTAGCCAGATTTGGTAATGGGAAGTGGGTTGCTTTCATGAGCTCAGCATTGACAATGTGGTCCTTTTCTGTACTCATCCACACTATAACTGAACCAGCTTACGATGAGTTCGAGTAATACACAGGCTTTCTGTATGTTTCAATTTGCTAATGCAAAATATATTTGATGGATTACTTATGTGATCCCTCATTGGACGAGTAGGATAATCTTCCATGATCTGTATTCTTGTGGATCCGTAGGTGGCTGTGGAGCCCTATTCTTGACCTGCATCTTCTCCCACAGTGAGGGCATTGGTTTCCAGGTGAAAGGCGGTCTCAGTCAGGGTTGGCTTGACGCACCTTCCTCTTGGCATGTTTTCTCTTTCATCCCTCCATTCGTGCCTCTTCAAATTCTGCAGCATTGCTGGTCACAGCTGACCTCCAGCTGGAGTGCTCAAGGGCCAGGGCTTCACAGTTCTCATTTTCTATGCCAGAGATTTTAAGGTTGGCTTTGAGCCCATCTTTAAATCTCTTTTCCTGTCCACCAATATTCTGCTTTCCATTCTTGAATTCGGAGTAGAGCAACTGCTTTGGGAGACGATAGTCAGGCATCCGGACAACATGGCCGGTCCAGCAGAGTTGATGGCGGAGGACCATAGCTTCAATGCTGGTGGTCTTTGCTTCTTCCAGCACACTGATATTTGTCCGCTTGTCTTCCCAAGAGATTTGCAGGATTTTCTGGAGGCAACGCTGATGGAATCGTTCCAGAAGTTGCATGTGACGTCTGTAGACCACGTCTCGCAGGAATATAGCAGGGTTAGGAGGACAATAGCTTTATAGAGAAGCACCTTGGTATCCCTACGGATGTCCTGGTCCTCAGATAGAGATGGATAGAGATGTGTTGAAAATACAATTACTACTGATTTCACTGTCTTTTGTAGGCAGCTATCAGATTTAAACATTGATGAATAGGAATCCATACATGAACAGGAATAAACCAGTATGATTCATAAGTAAGCAGTCTCAAAGCCTGAGTTTCATTCCTATAAGGTGGGAATAATACTGACTTACCTTCCAAGATCATAGTAAAGATTATTGAGTTAAGGCATGCAAAATACTTTCAGAAGCCCATTATTATTCATATGCTCCTTTGTTTTGAAGCTTGTGTTTTCTTCTCTTCTTGTAAAATGACATCAAATTCAGCAGGTACTTAATAACTAAAAGTAATGAGCCACAGAATTTTCATTGCTTTTGGTTTTCAAGATCCAGTTTTAGTAACTTATACTATTTTTTTCTATTTTTAGATTATGAATGTGCATCTGTCTATACATAGGGTATAGGGACTGGGAGGACCGGGACCGGGACATCCGTAGGGATACCAAGGTGCTTGTCTATAAAGCTATTGTCCTCCCAACCCTGCTCTATGCCTGCTAAACATGGACTGTCTACAGACGTCACATGCAACTCCTGGAACGATTCCATCAGTGCTGCCTCCGGAAAATACTGCAAATATCTTGGGAAGACAAGCGGACAAACGTCAGCGTGCTGGAAGAAGCAAAGACCACCAGCATTGAAGCGATGGTCCTCTGCCATCAACTCCGCTGGACCGGCCACGTTGTCCGGATGCCTGACCACCGTCTCCCAAAGCAGTTGCTCTACTATGAACTTAAGAATGGAAAACGGAATGTTGGTGGACAGGAAAAGAGATTTAAAGATGGGCTCAAAGCCAACCTTAAAATCTCTGGCATAGACACTGAGAACTGGGAAGCCCTGGCCCTTGAGCACTCCAGCTGGAGGTCAGCTGTGACCAGCAGTGCTGCAGAATACGAGGAGGCACGAGTGGAGGGTGAAAGAGAGAAACGTGCCAGGAGGAAGGCGTGTCAAGCCAACCCTGACTGAGACCGCCTTCCACCTGGAAACCAATGCCTTCACTGTGGGAGAAGATGCAGGTCAAGAATAGGGCTCCACAGCCACCTACAAACCCACAAAAATAGTAATCAAGGAAGACCATCTTACTCGTCCAACGAGGGATCACCTAAGTAAGTAAGTAAGTAACATAGGGTATATACTGAAAGGCCAAATGGTAGGTATAAAAGCAAAAAGCAAAAGGGATTTCTTTCTTTTGCTTTATATCACCTATCAGTTTAAAGTGATTAACAGGAAAGGATAAGGATTATAGCCTTGTCTTATACTTACTTAAGCTCAGTTATGGGTTTTAATTTGTCAATATTGCATCCATTTGTTTGTCCTTTTCTCAGTTTGACTTGTGTTGGTGCAGTGAGACAGCTTATTTATAAAATAGCTAAAATTATGTATATTAGTTACTTTAGGAAAATAGGGAAGAAAATAGTGACATCTTAGTAACTTAGCACTTGTGGGGGGCCTTGGAAATATAATGTAAGCAATTTTTAAAGTACTGTTTCAAGCTTTTACCTGGAACACCAATTTGTTCCGTGTGTGTGTGTGTGTGTGTGTGAAAGAGAGAGAGAGAGAGAGCAATTGAAGCTATGTACAAAAATACTTTTTAATTTGTTAGAAAATGTTTCCAGATAAGTGGAAGGGTTCATAAATCATTAAATAAACATGTTCAAAGGGTGATGGGATCCCCTTCACTGGAAATGTTTTACTTTAACCATGGAGCTTCTCCATTGACAAAGTACTGCACTAGATGACTGTCGGATCTCTAATTTATCAATTCTTGATTTCATTAATAATAAGAATTTGAAAAAGCAACAATTTGAAAAAGCAAAAAAGACATGGAGTGAGTAATGTCTCATTCATGATCTGTCCCATGTTGTCATCTAGGGACCTCATTATACTTACCAATTTAAGCATTCTAGGACACTTAAGCCAATTAAGGGATGGATGGCCACACAACCCATCACATGACACTTCTGCCCCAGTTGGGTGATGCTTCCCCTGTGTGATGGGGAAGTGTCGTCACACAGGAGCTTGCTGGTGAAATGACGTGTGTGTGTGTGTGTGTGTGTGAGAGAGAGAGAGAGAGAGAGAGAGAGAGAGAGTGATAAGGTCATTCCATACTCATTTGACTCAGTGTGTGCATTTAAATATCACTGTCATGTATAATCTGTTCCTGAAAGAGTCAATTTCTCTTGATTATAGTGAACATCACAGGATATTTAAAAGGATGCAAATTTTTATTTTTATTAAAGGTGGGAATAATATAGATCCCTTGATTTTCTTGAACTGTAACATTCAACATTTTTTCCATTGATTACACTAACTAGGGTTTTTGGAAGATGCACTAGATGACAGTAAGGTCTCTAATTTAACAATTCTTGATTTCATTAATAATAAGAATTTGTGTTTGTCTTTCAGACAACAATTTCAGAATTGTTGTCTGAAAAGTCAAGTCTTCCAGGCATGCTAAAGCTTTGGATTATTCCAATGAAACATGCAGGAGTTAAAGGTAGGAACAGAAATTGATTTCTTAGGAGTCATTTTCTTCTAGTTATCAAACATTCCTGTCAGGGCTTGCACCTACTATTAGGTAGAGGGATGGTAGAAGAAGTGGTGGAAATCTCTTGGTGGTGTCTTCTGGATTCCATAGCCATTATCCTTAGCAATAGAACTCATCCTGGAGCACCTAAACTAATTTAATGTCCCTAGTGCTTTGGAAGACTCTCTCCCATTGATTAAACAACTGGTTAACAGCTTCAGTAGTTGCAGTTGGGGTGACATCTTGTCCTTTGTTCTATGGAACAACATGTTTTGGACTGCCCCTGGATCTACAACTGCTGAACTTATTACAATAATTTTGCAATACATACAATGTGGCTTCTTCTGTACAGTAGATGTTGACTACAGATGGATACCTTTCAGAAAGATTGTCAAAACTGCCTGTTGCCCATGGGTAAGCAGCTGCTATTGCCTTCTAAAGTTCCATTATTAATATTTCAATACAATTCAAATATATTGTTTGAACCCATGCATGCCTTCCATTTATATGTGGCAATAATCTTTTGTTCTCATAATCATAATGAATCTAGATTGCCCTATTCAAGAATCCAAGGAAATAATCCCGCACAAACATTTTGATAAGAGGCAGTGTTGTTACATTTTGTGCCAACAGTTAATAACCAAGGATTGTTCTATGTTTTCTTAACAGAAGCAGTGTCATAATGTACCATCATATTCTCAAATCGCTTAAATTTGTATAATGTGCTTTTCATAAATGTAACAACTATTTAGGCTATGAGGCAATAAATACATTGCAGAGTCCTTTGAAAAAAACTGTTCTCCAAGTGTGCATTGCTAAGTAGCCAGAGCAATACACTCTGGAAAGGTAGGCGGAGTGGGGTAATGTTCCAGATGACTTAAGGAAACTCCCATGTTTTCCAGAGCACAGAAGGAAAACTTTAAGGGTAAAAAGAGTAGGACAAAAATATGGAGATTAAACATACCACTAGAAGGCACAGAATGCTGGCTATTCAGTGTGTAGAAATGAAAAATAGGGCTGGAGGGGTAGAATTAAATTGTCTGGCAAAGGGCAAAGCTGGAATGCTGAACAGGGTTTTTTTTTCATGTCAGAAGCGACATGAGAAACTGCAAATTGCTTCTGGTGTGAGAGAATTAGCTGTCAGCAAGGATGTTCCCCAGGGGATTCCCGGGTGATTGATGTTTTACCATCCTGTGGGAGGCTTCTCTCGTGTACCTGCATGAGGAGCTAGAGCTCAACCGATGGGAGCTCACCCCGCTCCCCGGATTAGAACTGCCAACCTACCGGTCGACTAGTCCTGCTAGCACAAGGGTTTAACCCATTGCAAAACCCAGGGCTCCTGCTGAACAGGTAAATACTACATAGCAACATTGTTGCTGTATATCCCACTTTTTGACCTGATATTCAGAATAAAAGTTTTGCAAAATAGTCCTTGCTATTCAGGGTTTAATTAAAACTCCATGTCATTTTCAGCTTTTCCCCCATTTTAATATACAAGGCAGGATGTTCTATAGTTTTTTTCACTTGTACCTGAAAGAGTTCTTTGTCATCAGGAATCCCAGGAAAATAGATCTAGTCCATTTTTTAAAATGATACTATCTTCATTTGTAGGGCATGCATACAGCACAAGTACTCCTCATTTTTCTGTCAGCATGCCTAATGCAATTATGCCCTATATACTCTTGCATCCCCACTAAGGACCCTGAAGTCCCACTTCTGTGCCTTGATGAATTCAAACAAGTTCAGCGATAAAAACCTGTGGACAGCTCCTGTGCTTCGGAACAAAGTGACAATGGTGCCAAAGGGACCAAAGTTTTTGGAGAATCTGCCACAGATAGCATATTGCTACTGTGTGAGACACAGAAGTGCTGATATTCATGGGACTGCATTTTAATGTTTCTCTGCTCAGTGGGAAAAGTGGTAACATCCAACAAATAGTATAGTAATGAGGATCGACCTTATGTTGTTACTGATGGAGTTGAATCTTTTCCAAGGTAATTATAATAAAGATCATTTGTTAAAAATGCATTTGTGAAAACTCCATGTGCCTTAGTTCTTATCATTATTCATTTCATGAAAATATGTTACACTTCAGATACTCTTTCTACAGACTCTCCGCCCATAGGAGTGGCTTGCAATAGATTTCTCATGGAAAAGACTGATGCTCAGGGGTAGATCGAATTACTTTCAACCAGAAAGTCCTAGATTGAGTTTTCAGCATTTTCAGAAATTGCAGAAAACTCTTTGACAAGTCTTATAGCTACTGAAAGTCAGAATAAGTAATACTGAAGAATCTGTGCCAGTGAAATTAGATATCTCTGTCTCCCTACATAATGAGTTTAAATAGGATTTGAAATTAGAGTGCAGAATTAATGCAATTTGGCACCACTTTAACTGTCATGGCTCAGTGCTATGAAATTCTGGGATTTGTAGTTTGGTGAGACACCAACTCTCTTGGACAGAGAAGGCTAAAGACATCATAAAACTCCAACTCCCATGATTCTATAGCATTGGGCCATGGCAGTTTAAGTAATGGTCAACTGCATTCATTCTACAGTGAGGCTGCACAGTGAGGCTGCACTCTGGAGCTCGCTGTGAAGCGTTTGCTCGATTCTTCGCAGATAAAATTGGGCGGATTCGGTCGGCTTTTGACACCACCTTACCTGCAGTCTCTGGGAATGTAACGAGAGCATCTGCTTGTCAGGTTTTATTGGATTCATTTCAATTGGTTCAGCTTGAGGATGTGGACAGGATCCTTGGAGAGGTGCGGCCCACCACATGCATCCTAGACCTCTGCCCATCCTGGCTGTTAAAAGAAGCCAGAGGGGGTTTGGCAGAGTGGGTGAAGGTGGTGGTTAATGCCTCCTTACAGGAGGGCAAGATTCCAGCGAGCTTGAAACAAGCTATTATCAAACCGCTGTTGAAAAAACCATCACTGGACCCCACTCAATTAGACAACTATCGGCCAGTTTCCAATCTCCCCTATTTGGGCAAAGTCCTGGAACGTGTGGTGGCGGCACAACTCCAGGGATTTCTGGTAGACACTGATTATCTTGATCCGGCACAGTCTGGCTTTAGACCGGGACATGGAACGGAAACAGCCTTGGTCGCCTTGGTAGATGATCTGCGCAGGGAACTGGACAGGGGGAGTGTGTCCCTGTTAGTTCTGCTGGACCTCTCAGCGGCCTTCGATACCGTCGATCACGGTATCCTTCTGGGACGCCTCATAGACATGGGTCTTGGGGGTACTGCCTTGCAGTGGCTCCAGTCATTTCTTGAGGGACGGTCCCAGAAGGTGTTACTGGGTGACACCTGTTCGGCCCCACAACCGTTGTCGTGTGGAGTCCCACAGGGTTCGATCCTGTCCCCAATGTTATTTAACATCTACATGAAGCCGCTGGGAGAGATCATTCGGAGTTTCGGATTGAGATGTTATCTCTACGCAGATGATGTCCAGATCTGTCACTCCTTTTCACCTGTCACCAAGGAGGCTGTCCAGACCTTGAATCGGTGTCTGGCTGCTGTGTCGGACTGGATGAGAGCTAACAAAGTGAAATTGAATCCAGACAAGACAGAGGTCCTACTGGTCAGTCGCAAGGCCGAACAGGGTATAGGGTTACAGCCTGTGCTGGATGGGGTTACACTCCCCCTGAAGACGCAGGTTCGCAGCTTGGGAGTGATCCTAGACTCACAGCTGAGCCTGGAACCCCAGGTCTCAGCGGTGGCTGGGAGAGCTTTTGCACAACTAAAACTTGTGCACCAGTTGCGCCCGTACCTCGGGAAGTCTGATCTGGCCACGGTGGTCCACGCTCTTGTTACATCCCAAATAGACTACTGCAACGCTCTCTACGTGGGGTTGCCCTTGAAGACTGCTCGGAAACTTCAACTAGTCCAACGAGCGGCAGCCAGATTGCTCACCGGAGCGACATACAGGGAGCATACCACCCCCCTGTTGTGCCAGCTCCACTGGCTGCCGATTCAGTTCCGAGCACAATTCAAGGTGCTGGTTTTGACCTACAAAACCCTATACGGTTCCGGTCCAGTGTATCTGTCCGAACGTATCTCCCTCTATGTCCCACCTCGGAGTCTGAGATCATCTGGGGAGGCCCTGCTCTCGACCCCACCACTGTCACAAGTGAGGCTGGTGGGGACGAGGAGCAGGGCTTTCTCAGTGGTGGCCCCCCACCTGTGGAACTCACTCCCGGGGGAGATTAGGGCATCATCATCCCTCCTCGCCTTCAGGAGGAGGGTGAAAACCTGGTTATGGGACCAGGCCTTTGGGCACTCTGGCAATTAAATCAGTCAATCAGGCAGGTAAGACCAGCAGGATGGATGAATGGAACGAAAACTAGATCTAGGTGTTAACAAACACTGACCATGTAAGAGGAGAAACTGGGTTTGTATTTGGTTTTAATGATTTTATGGATTTTATGACTATATTGTATGCATGTCAACTGTGAATTGTTGTAATTTTGTGTAATTTTGTGTACGATTGTTTATAATGCAGGCATCAAATTGTGCCTTGCTCCTGTAAGCCGCCCTGAGTCCCCTTCGGGGTGAGAAGGGTGGGGTAAAAGAACCCCCAAATAAATAAATAAATAAATAAATTAGCTACTTATGTATAGATGAACAGTTATATCTTTCCCTTCTAGCGTATGGACAGTCCTCATTGTGGCCTACATCAAAGAGAGACAGAAAACAGGAAAACAAGAGAACAGTTCAATTTAGCCGATAAGATACCTGCCAGAATACATTCTACTAGGTAATGGAAGATTCGGAGGGAAGAGATGTATCTGACTTATCTAAGGGAAGGAACAGCTACAGAAAGAACCCTCAGTCATTTATCACTCAGTTGTTTCTACCATTTATACTTTCTTTCTAGTTTCTTTCCTCCAAAATATCACTACCCATATTTCCACCATAGAGAAGACACCATTCTATTAAAAATATTGCTATGAATCTACTGTAAATTCATTGCTGCAGGTGCAGCCTTTGGTAGGTACTAGGGGCTCCAATTTTGTACTCCAGCTCCAGAAGATGCACAAACATTCCGGAAACCATAAATAGGGCTAGTCATAATTTAGATATAATGAGTAATCAGTTGGAAATGAAAGGTTCTGATCTCTTTCAGTCCATGCAAATGATAGAAGTGTGATATGGAAGCTCCCAAGCCTAAGCCATAGTATTTCAAACCCTATTATTGCATTCAAATGCAATTTTATGACATGCTCTGCAGGGTGGGGGGACATAAATATTTGCTTTTTATCATTAAAAAAATCAGCAATCTCTCAAACCTAATTCCAGCTATTGTAACACATGGTGCAGGATCAGATATATCTTGATGTTGTTCACATATTATATTGACCCATTGACCAGAGAGCGTCAGATGACCAACTAATGAATGTGCTATCATTAACTCAGGATGGCAGGACACACAAAATGAGAAATTTGTTAATGGTATGCCAGGACAATTCTACAACACTGGACTGCTGGAATTGCAGTGGATCATGGCACTTCTGGTGGTACATGTCTAGGGATGTGGGAACCCATCACCCCACACCATCCCAGCTTCCCCCCACCTTATGACATGGTAGAAGTGTCCACCAGCAGGCTTTCCCTGTTAAGAGCAATGAAACTATGGGAAGTCTCCTGTGTTGTTGCTGCTGGCTTTTTTTCAGCAGCATCTCTGATTCTGCAGCGGTTTTGCCACAGAGCCACCAAGGAAGTACTTCTCCAGTGTGTAATGGGTGCCTGCTGGGTCTGTGGGAAAGCTGCTGCAGAACTGGAGTTGTCGTGTGATGAGGTCCACTATCTCAAAGTTAAAGTTGTCAACACATTTAAATATATAATAGCTTTAATCTTTCCCTCCCAAACCATCCCATGTCTCCACAGAAGTATAGATCACTGCACTCAACAGGGCCTCCCCCCACTGAAGTCTGAATAGGATTTCAGTTTAAAAAAATATTTATTTGAGAATTAAGAAAGAAATATATTTTCAGAGATGTGAGCATGACTAAGCAAAAGCCACAATTTCTCTCTCTACTTTTGTCTCATCTACTGAACTAGATTTTCATCAAACCAAAGCCATGGCCAAGAAAATGATCTATAAGGTTCTTAAACCCATTTTATGTCTGTTAAGCTATTTTAGAAGGGCCATTATTGTACTTTCAAAAGGAAACTTGCCAGACAGAGTTGTAAATGCAAACAGGATTTGTCTCTACCAAAAGACAAACGAAAAAGTATAGATTAATAAAAAAGTGGATCAAGGCAGATTTGGTCTGGAAAGTTAACATACCTCTAGAAAATTATAAAACAGAGATAAATGCATTGCCCAACTTACCGGGCACGGCCTATTGTGGTGGGGGTGCTCTCCCACTGACCATGCTGGAGGCAGGGGGCTTCTTCTCCCTAGAAGCCCCCTGCGCAGCGGGAAATTTTCCCGCCGGCTGGCCAAACAGTGGCCGGCCCTCCCCTGCCTCCAGATTGGCCAGGGCTGGCCTTCGCCCTCAGCCCTTATAGGGCTGCCCTGGGCACTTGCAGCCACTGTGCCTGCTTCAGCTTGCCATCCCACCCACCCTGCATGCCTGTTTGGTGTTTTGATATTGTTACCAGTGCTTTGGTTATTGTTAACTCATCACAACTTTGGTTGGCATGTAGCATGGGCCCTTGATATGGATTCCTTCCCCCTCCCCCAGTGGAAGGGATGGAACGTCCGGTAGTTCCCAGGTGTGCCAAGTAACACAGCCCAGTATTGTGCTGGTGGCACCCTGATGTGTACAGCAGTATCGGTCAGCAGCGGGCTGACTGATAATGATCCAGAACCCATGCCTGGCATCAATCCCCTCTTGTTCCTGTAATCAGTAAACTAGTTGTGATCATTTTCTTCCCAGTTCAGTGTTTGTGTCATCTTTGTTTCTGTCAGCGGGAGGGGTGTCACCCATCCACACGCAACCTAAATTATAGTTAGAGTTATTTGCAGTCAGCTACTTTCAAGCTTTGCAAATACATTCCAGCATTGCATGCTTTTCTCTTCCCCAAGCAGCAATAGGTTTCAGGGAAAGCCTTTGCCATAGTCAGTTCCCTTGCAAAGAGACTGTAATGAAATTTCACAGATTTCATGAAATTATTTTTTATTATTACTTTTAAAACTTTGTTTATCTTAATATTATTTTAATGTATGTTTTGAGCATTCTATAAGTTTAATTCCATTGTGTTCATTTTGTACATTTTAATTGTGTTTTTAAGTGTGAGTCACCTTGATCTAAAAAAGTGAGTAATAATAGTAATAGCCCTGAATGGTTCTGGCCCAGCTTATCTATCCAAACACATCTCTCCCTATGGACCTTCTAGGAAGTTAAGATCATCTGGAGAGGCCCTGCTCTCAATCCCGCCTGCCTCACAAGCACGTCTGGTGAAGATGAGAGACAGGGCCTTCGCAGTGGTGGCCCCTCAGCTGTGGAACTCCCTTCCCAGTGATATTAGATCGGCCCCCTCCCTCCTGACTTTTTGGAAAAGATTGAAAACCTGGCTCTTTGAGCAAGCATTTGGAACTTCAGCATGACCTGATAAACTCAAATTGGGATATGAACACGGAATGGCTTATACGATATAAACAGATGAGGAATTGAACTGGAAGATATTGTTTTTATAGAATCTTATAGTTTTTATTGCTTCTATGTTTTTATATATATATTTATGATGTGATTTAATTGCTTTTAACTGATATGTGTGTGTATGGCATCAAATTGTTGCCAGTCTGTATGCCGCCCTGAGTCGTGTTTGGGCTGGAATGGGTGGGATGAAAATGATGTAAATAAATAAATAAATAAATAAACAGCAACAACAGCAAGCTGAGCATGGAGCAACAGGCAAACACTCTAAAAGAAACTACTGGTGGTAATATTTTTCATGTTTTAAGGCAGCCTTTTTCCCCCAGAAATGTTCTCTAGACTATAGCTCAACACCCTGAGATATTTTTGTGTTTTGTGATGTATATTTCATCTCCCAGTTCTTTTCTGTTCAGATTTGCCCAATGAGATGTCCTGCCCAATGTTGGTAGATAGCAGTCAGTAGCCATCATTGATATTTGTTATTTATTTAACCAGGGATCTTTTAGTTATTGGTAGCTGCTGAGCAAGCGACTGATTTAGTAATTGCCTAATAAGAAGCCTTAAAAAAACAAATATGTGAGTAAGAACCATTTCGCTACTATGCGTGCTAAGCTTCTATTAGATTTAATCATGAAGTAGATAAACAAATGAGTGTCTGAAATGAGCTACATAGTTATCACCCATGAATATCCATCATGTCATGAAGCTTCCGGACAATTACAAGCCACATTTCTCAAAAATAAATTTCCCTATATTTGAAGAGAGTATCTAGCACAAAATCAGTTCATTAGGACTGCACCAGGATTGACTTTTCCTCATTTTACCACTCCGAACAGAAATTATTTTATCATTCAGAACAGAAACTTATTACTTTTCTGTCTATGTCACACTGTCACGGTCTTAATAAAAATTAGCATTTCCTTAAAAATGTTTGTCAAACAGATGATAAAGCCTCAGTGAGAAGGGTTGGAGGAATCAAATAGCTATTTTATAATACAAACAAGAGGCATCAATACCTTTTTCACAAATATTTCACACTCCCAAATTTCTGTAATATGTTTAATCCTGCTGTATAATTCAACAAGTAAACTTTTTCATGTTTTAAAATTTAGCTACAGCTTCAGTGTGTATTTACAAAATCAAACTCCATAGTGCATGCTTAACAATCTCTTTATCATAACAACACATGTTACATCTTACTCAAGTGCTTTCAATCTTCTGAGGTGTGCTTTTGGGGCTCTCTTTTCCTCTGTGCATGCCCATTTTAAAGAGTCTCCAAAGAACAATTCAAGCTGGCAATGGTCACAGTGCCATTCATTGTCATTAATAGAACTGATACTTTGTCAAGCATTATTTTGAGTCAGAAAATTAACAGTAAACCCATGGGCTGACTTCAGAAGAAAAGTTGTGAAGTACATTAGTTTATCAAAACTTATTCAAAGGTAGCTCTTTGAAAACAGAGGGAAATTATTACGGGGATTTTGCTTGGTTTTGCTTTGAAATGCTACGTGTTTCATTACTTTTTTTTCAGAAAAAAGTCTCTATGTTCATATGTTTGCACTGAACAGGATGGCTTATCTTAATGACATCTCCCCCGGACTGTTTCTTTCTGGACCAAATTTAATTATTTAGCACTGCTCTTTCAAAATAACATTGTTTAATTAATCAAAACAGACTTTGGTCATTTGTACCATATGTTATGTAAAGAGTGCTCCTCAGCCAAGTTCATACAAACAGTTGGTGTTAGTCAGGCATTAGGGTTTGGATTAGGATAGTGGGTACTGTATAAAGAGGGTGACACATTATGCTGAAGTTCCAAATTGTATAGTACTACCAACCCTAAACTTACTAAATGGCATAACCTGTGAACAGGAATGTGTAATGGCTTCTGAATTAACTCAAGGGGACATTAATTACATCAGAATCCTTTAGACAACCCATTATATTTCAACCATCCCTCTGTCTATAAAGTGGCACTATTTTTGGTAAGACTAACAAATGTGAAATGATCATGGCAAACCACCAAATTATATTTGGGTTTTCTATCACTTTTATCAAGGAAATGCAGGTGGTAAATTGTTTAATTTGTTTTTCCCATTAATGGTCATGATTTCTTCCAAATTAAAGACACTGCCCTTCAACCAATTTGAATTTCAAATAGCATATAAAGAAATATTTTCTCCTTGAAATATTTTTCTCAGTTCCTCATTCAGACAGAACTAAAAAAACTGTGTTGCTATCATCTATTGATGTTCTTGCACTCTCTTTTTTTCTCTTATTGCCTTTCAGTGATCAGTTGTGAACTATAAGGTATTTGGGGTGAGACATCTTTTTTTAAGCAGTGGGGTTTATGAAACTGTAATGTTCTAAATGTGCTATGTCAGAATCAAAATACTATAGTGTAGGCCCTTCATGAACTTTGTAAAAGGGAACAAGAGATCTCAAGCTCCCCCCCCCCCCTTAGACTAGGCTAGGGAAGCAGAAGTCCCATGAAATGATCTGGCAAAATTGGACATTAGGGACATCGTCACACGTGCCACCGAAATTGCCACAGATCATGGAGATTCCTGTGGTGGCCGTAGGGAGGTGTGGAGAACCCTTCACCCCATGCCCAGTATCATCCAACTCACCCAGGTCCCCATCCCACCGGGGGAAGCATCCACGACCCGGCTTCCCCCTGTCCCTCGTTGATCCAAGGAAACACAGAAAGTGGTGGTATACACCAGTTCACCTTCTCCTTTATGACGGAGCCCCACCAGAAGTTGCAGTGCATCATGGGATGGGAGCCAGGAGGCTCCATCATAAAAGGATAGGTGAACTGGTTCATGTTGCTGATTTCACCATCATCTGATGAGGTCATAGAACTCCTAATTAAATCTCCTCAGGGATGATGAGTGATCCTTCATAAATATTCCAACAATTATTGTTGTCAGCCACTTCCAGGAATAATAAAGGCATCCTGTGCTCAATCCTAGGCACACTTATGTGGGAATAAACTCCATTAAACACGGGGAGGGTGCTTGTATATATGGAAGGATATGATGGAAACGTAACTTACCCTCCTCTTACAAGTAGGCAAAAGTAATACTAATAAGCCTGCTAGAAATGAGCCCCATCTTGATATTTAAAAACAGTTCTGGAGCCTCTGGGATCCTTTCTTATTTCCAGTTACACACAATCTATAGTATTGTTAAAACTAATTCACTTCTATTCCATTAGCACAGTTAGAATTCCCTTCAGTAGAGATCTTTAACCTATTTGCCCTAAATAGTCATCCTGGAATAAACAGGACTATTCCACTACAAATGACATGATGATAGCAGATGTTATCATTAACAGAATGATCAACAAATTGAGTAAAGAAAGAAGGAATTGAGATGAACATTCCACCAGGGAACTTTTGTCTAGAAAACCCTATTATGGTTGTACATGCCATTACGAATTTGCACTACAAACTCCTAGCAATGATGTAAATGCAGCCCTAACTCCATTAAACAACAGAAATTTCCTGGCTATTTAATGAAACTGCCATTAATGTCTTACAAAGAGAGCAATGAGGAAAGAGAAACGGATGTACCTTTGGTAAGAATTAACCACTTCTAAAGATGATTAAAGGACTGCATGCAAACCTTCTTATTAAAACCACTGAGACTGAAGTTTCAATTAATGAACTACAATTCATGGTTATTAGCTTGACTAATAAAGTTTGTAAGTGAACAGAAAGCTAGCCATAATGAAGACAAAGTAGCAAACCAAGAGAACATGCTGCCAGAAGCAAAAAAGGGAGCACAACATAAGTGAAATTGGAAGTCAGAGGAAAATAGAACATCAATAAGTGTCTTGACAACAAGTTGCATTTATTTCATCCCCTTTGCCATGTTTTTCTTTGTAGTCTAATCAGAGAGGGAAAGAAAGTGACTGGCCTTGAGAAGGCAATTTCCACTAGGCTAACAAAATGATAGATGTGAAGTTAATTACATTAAGGAAACAATCAGCTATAAGAGGAATTGGAGGGAGCACATTTGCTGTTTTGCCCAGCATAATTCACAGTCTGCTTATAGCTTAAGGTAGTTGGAGACAGCCTAAAAGCAGAAGAAATTAGCTACTTCTTTGATACTTAAAAAAAAATACTGCTTGTGGGCAGCCTCTCCAGTTTTGAAAGCCTTTATTTCTTCATGTTAGGTCGTCCCACTCATTACATATAGGCAATAGCCTCAGGCAGCTTGCTGAAAAAGTTAGAAGTTTGAAGAGCCTTAAGCTAGAATACTGCATGCCCCTTTGGCACCCCTCTCCTCTCTGCACACTGGGTTTCTTTAGTTCTTTTTCTCCCCTCTTGTTGTTTTGTAGGTATGGAAAGAGTGGGGTAATCTCCAGTCGCTCTTGTTCTGGACTGGGGAGAGAAATAAACCATTTTGTTCATTGTTCCCTTTTGTCACCCCCCACTCCTACCCCAAGCACTAGAATTTCTGCAACAAAAAGGGAAACTATATCACAAAAATGAGGTGAAAGCATTTCACTTTTGTATTGGCATCTGTTGAATCTGAATATCTCTTCCTCACCCATCTCAGAGAAGATGACAGGGATTGTGTTGCCTGAACCAAACCCACCAGATGTTCACCTGCCATGGCCCTTAAGGTTCAGAAGAATCATGGGGATCAGAAGAAGCCACTATTTGTCTGCTAACTGACCTCTTCTTTTCATTATTAAGGTGGTGATTCTTCACAGGAAGAGACTCCAAATGAGGAGATAGAGATGTGTTCCAAAATTTGCCAGATATTTTGTGAAATGATTAGAATTGAGAAGTGGGCAATGCAGGTGATTTTAAGGGATAAGGAAGGAAGGAAAGTGTCCACCTGCAGATGTGGGGAATACAAAATAAATTCCTGATTTTCCATAGTTTGCATGCATAGTGAAATATGATACTCTCTTTCCATGTGTCATTTTATTTTGTTTCTTTTGAAGCCCAAGATCATGAAGCCAGCACGTCAATGACTTAAATCAAGAAATAGTTTTCTTAGATCTACAGAGGCAATTGCTGGAACACCTCAGCAAACAAGAGTCCAAAAGTGGCAGGCTAAAACCCAGAACCTCAATCAATGGCTGATACCAAATGAGAGACTCCCTCCTGGGCACACAGAAGACTGGGCAACTTGGAAAGTGCTGAACAGACTGTGCTCTAGCAACATGAGATGAAGAGCAAACCTTAAGAAATGGGGCTACAAAGTGGAGTCCATGACATGCAAGTGTGGAGAAGAGCAAACCACATACCACCTACTGCAATGCAACCTGAGCCTTACCACATGCACAATGGAGGACCTTCTTATAGCAAAACCAGAGACACTCCAAGTGGCAAGCTACTGGTCAAAGACATTTGCCTAGTTTTCAAACTTTGTGTGTGTGGTTTTTTTTAAAAAAAAAATACAGTACAACTGTTTGGTTCGCTCCTGATATGATAAATAAATAACGACGTCAATGTGATAGGACAAAACATACATGTGAATATAGGGAAGAAAATAGAAAAAAAAACTTTCTCTTACTAGAAAGAGGTCTCCCAAATGCACAAACACACAAACTTTCTGATTGTAGTCTCTGTGGTGTTTTAAAAAGTAGAATTCAATGCAGTGCTGTCATTGGTTTCAAAATCTTTTTCTGTTGTGTTCATAAAACGAGCCAAGATTCTATATTAAAAATGGTCACTTCACCATTTATGAAAAGCTCATGCTAATTGTGTTTGCCAAAGAAGATTTGAGAATTTAAGAGATTCCTGACAGCCAACCTATACCATCCACAAAATGCACGTATTCCATGTATGTTTTTTTTTTAAAAAAAAGTAGCAGGCATGTAGCAGATGTGTAAAGTTAACCTATCATCTACGTACTTCCCTCCTGTGAATATCTCTCCCAACCTAGAAGCAGGTATTTACATCAGGGGTTTGGAATCTGAGCTCTAAGGAGGAGAGATTCAATTTTGTCAGCTTATTGAATATTATAAACCTGGAGCTGAGTGTTATCTTTGGATGCATCTACACCATAGAATCATAAAATCATAGAATTATAGATTTGGAAGAATGCACATGGGCCTTCCAGTCCAATCCCCTGCCATACAAGAAAAATACAATTAAAACACCCCTGATGGATGGCCATCCAGCCTCTGTTTAAAGACCTCCCAACAAGGATCCTCCACCACATTCCAAGGCAATGGGTTGAACAACTCCTTTGGTCAGTGCAATACCATTTTAACTGCCATGGTGCCATGCTACTGAACCTTAGAACTGTAGTTTTATATGATCTTTAGCCTTCTTTGCCAATGAGTGGTGGCGCCTCACCTAACTCCACTTCCAAGTTTCCATTTATTAAGATATGGCAGTTAAGGTAGTGTCAAAATACATTAGTACCACATTGTCGCAATCATATGCAAGATGAATGTGTTGACTATCCATACTACCAATGATTAACCGGAGCTTATCATTATCCAGTTTGCCACTGGCAACAATGACTAGTGACGTCTGAGTTTTAGTCAAAACTATCCAAAGTTCAAGACCTATTGGGGGTGTAAGATCCAGTACTTTGGATAGCTCCTTTGAAGTTTCTACTGAAAGCAAGGGTGAATTCATCACCATGCCTATATGGAAGTCATTGGCCACCTTTGGACATTTTATGTGTTGGATTCTCGGAAATAGAGATCAAACCAATAAACTTTTCCAAGTTCCTCAATGAATGGTTCTAGAACCTTGACATGTTTTACTTTCTGCTTGCTATGGTTCTTATACAGTTCAGAGCCCTTTCCTTTCTGAATTACTTTACATGTTGAAGTAATAAATTGAGGAGAAACACATTTTTGTGGTATTTAATGATGTCTGAGTAACATTGCGAGAACAGATTCTAGTAAATCAAAGTGGACCCCATTAATTTTCTCACAGAACAGTAAGAACAAATGCTTTCATTAAATTCTAACTGGGAGAAACATTCAGTCTCCACACAATTAGTTCTGAAACCATTTTTAGAGTTCTTAAGATTAAATAAAAGAATTGTGCTAATGGACCATTCACAGGAGCATTAGAGAAATGCAACATTTAGAAATGTGGAAAAGGGTTTTTTTTAACAGCAATGGAATTAACATTCTAATTCTATCAAATCTAATAAGAGACAGGTGTTCAGCTATTAAAATCATGATTGCTGAAGCTACAACAGCTGATAGAGGGGAGTCGCAGCTGCTCCTTAGCTTTGATATCTGTGTTTACAGGGGATTGTCTTCATTCTCAAATAAATTGTTGCTGGTGACCCATTAAATATGTAGAGGAGAAGAAAATATGTGGAAATTAGCTGAGCCACTATATATTAATAGTGGTTAGAAAACTGTTTTTTTAACCACATTAATACAACGCCTTTTGCACCAGGAGCAGTGTATTAATTGAATTGATGAGATAAAAACAATGCTCACTTTTCTTAAATAACTATTTTATTGAAATGTCTTCCAAGGATAAAGATAATTGATGACACCTGACTTGACAAGTGTCTTGTGAAAAGGATCTAGGAATCATAGTAGACCACAAGCTGAATATGAGTTAACAGTGTGATGCAGCAGCTTAAAATATCGATGTGAACCTGGGCTGTATCAATAAGAGTATAGTATTTATATCAATAGGAGTATACAGTTTTTGGTCAGACCTCAGCTGAAATACTTTTTTTTTTTTTTTTTTTTTTTTAATATAATTTTTATTGCATTTTTGTGTAATTACAAGGAAAGTGGGGGAATAATTGTGGAGGAGATAGTAAAGTAGGAAATAATAATAGATATAAAGTGTTGTGTAGAAAAAAGGTCTACACAAAAAACCACAAAAAAAAACAAAAAAACAAAAACAAAAAAAAAAAAACCAAAAATTGGTGGACTTCCATCTGTTCTTTGAAGATCTGTATTTTTGTTAAAAAGAATAATAAAGGTGGAAAAGGAAATAACATCCAAATCCTTAGTCTATGGGTAAATTGTGGTAGAAGAAAGAAAAGCTTTCATTTCAAACAGTTCAATATGCTTTCCTGTGGTACAGTTTATTCTGTATTAATAGTTTTCAAGGGACGACCTCTATATTTTGCTGTTTTAGGTAGCTTCTCACCGAGTCCCAATTTGTATGTTTTTTTGGTTTTCCGTCATTCGGTGTTAGCCAGTACGTTAGTTCGTCCATATTCATTATTTCTAGTATCTTACACTGCCATTCTTCAATTTGTGGTGTTTCACTCTGTCTCCATCTTTTGGCGTATACTATCCTGGCTGCTATGGTCAGATAATTAAAAATAATATCTTTATTTTTATCTCCTATTATATCATACATACCCAGTAGGAAGAACTCTGGTTCTTTCCTTATTTTTATATCAAGTATACTTTGTATATTATTGTGAATTATATTCCAAAAATTTTTTGCTTTCGGGCACGTCCACCACATATGATAGAAGGACCCTATATGTTGGTCACACTTCCAGCATCTATCAGGTGTCTTCTTGTCAAACTTTGAGATTTTTTGTGGTGTGATATACCACCTATGTATCATTTTAATTTGGTTTTCTTTTAAATTGTAGGAGTAGGTATATTTCATTTTCTGATTCCAAATCTTCTCCCATTGTTCCAAACGAATTTGATGGCCTATATTTTGTGCCCATTTTATCATTGGTTCTTTTATGTATTCTGTTTCTGTTGTCCATTCTAGCAATTTTTTATAAATTTTTGTTATTATTTTGTTGTTTGTCTTCATAATGGTGTCCCAAAATCCCTCTTCATTTCCAAATTCAGCTGAAATACTGGGTCAACCTCTGGGCATCACAATTCAGAAAGGATATTGCCAAGCTAAACATGTCCAGAAAAAGATGACCAAAATGTTCTGGAAGGTAAGCCTTAACTGCAGCAGCCTAGGAAGTTGGGTATGTTTATTTTGGAGAAGAGAATGCTAAGAAGTGACATAATAGCCATATTTAAATATTTGAAAGACTGTCATACTGAGGAAAGTTTGTTCTCTGCTGCTGTAGACACTAGAACATGGAGTGATAGGTTCAAGCTACAGGAAAAGAGATTCCACCTAAACATTAGGAAAAAAAATCTGATGATAAGAACGCTTCAACTGTGGAATATAATGCTATGGTATGAAGTAGAGTTTTCTTCTCTGGACATTTTTAAACAAAGGCAGGATGTACTCCTTCATTGGGGGCAGATGGGTGGGTTTGACTGGATGGCATTGTAGTCTCTTACAACTCCATAATTCTATCCATAATGCTATACAATTCCCATCTGTTGGGCAGAATAACTCAGCATGTTAATGTATCCATTCTAGATGTCTTCACTGTAATGTTCGCTATTTGGGAAAGATGGTCAGGACCAAGTCTTTTAGAAAAAGCTTTTCATTCTGAAGCCATCTACTCCATTCCTAGAAGTCATCTATTTGTCATAGTCCATATGTAACTCTCTTCTATCTTCCCTTCCATCACCACTTTTTCTCTTAACTAGGGAGATGGAATAGCTTCATGATGTCTTTGCATATCTGTCTCTCTGCCTTCCCCTCTACTGTTTGCCAAGAAATTCTGCCCATGCACCTGGTGTCCTGCTGCCTTTGCTCTTCATAGGTGGACTTCTTCACATGTAAAGGTTAAAGTTCCTGTTGATGATATACAAAGATGGCCCAATAATAGATTGGTATGACTTGACAAAAGTAAGAAATTAACTTTAAGACAGTTTTTGTTGCTTTGGACTTTATAAGTGGCATACCTAACCAAAAGGCTAGCTATGTGTGATGCATGTCTTAACAATGAATACATTATTTGGATGTTCTAGTGACTTATTTGAAATGTTTCATTTTGTGTCTACATAATTTTTTTGTGATAGGTATGAATAATTGGAATGTGCCCAAAGGAGGAAAAAGAGGGTAGGTTTTGTGGTGTCTGGAGTGAGACGAAGAAAGAAATAATCACTAGGTGAATGAATGGACAAATAAACCCCTGCAGTCTCAATCTTGCTCATGCTGAGACTTTGTCATACCCATCACCAATTCCTGCTGCTACTCTTGTTCCTCTTTAACCCCCTACTGTTGGCCTATACTAAATTGACCCTGTCTTGGACTGATCATCACTCTTCACACTCAGAAAAGAAATTGTTGCTCTTCGGTAAAAATGCAGGCTTCATACAGAGCTTACTGCACATTCATATTACAACAATTCAAAGTAGAATTTGTACATATGTTAGAATTGTGTGTGAAGTGTTAAAAAAATCACAGAACAGCTGGTCTCCTTTTGTGAATATATCAAATATATTTTGCAAATGAACCCAAGAGTTGATCATGATACTTTGAGGCTGGAGACAGAGCAAAAATGAACATGTTGTCCCCTGATCACCAAAATAAGTTATAGAGGGCCCCAAATCAAGCAATTTTCATATACAAGGCAGAAAAAACTACAAGCTTCCTCCATTGTCCACCATTCATAGCAATACAACTGTAATGTAAGAAGTAAAAAAAATTGACATCTTCTCGTGGCACTCAAAATTTGCTGTCTTAGGCACTTGCCTCAGTTCTCATAATGACAATGCTGACCTTTACTGAACTACAACCATATTTTACTATCTCTATTTAATAGAGGTTGTTTATTAATTTTATATGTCTGGTTTTATCTATTGTGTTATTAATTTGATATGTTGTTATATTGTATTTTATACAGTTTGTCATAGCACCGTCGTGTGTTATCTTGTAAGACGCCCTGGGTCCCTAAGGAAGATGGAGGCATGTTATAAATAAAAGATTTTGTTATTATTATTAATATTATTATTATTACTATTATTATTATTATTAGTGGGGTTTTTTTGGTAAAACATTTTGGCTTGTTTGCGTAGCATAAATCATAATCCAAACGTTTGGACATTATTCAGAACTCTTCACCTTTGTTTGTTTATATGTTTTTATGAACCAAAATAAACAGGTTCTATGCACTTGCAGACATATATCTCAACAAGCTAGGATACCTGGCTTATTGTTACCTATAAATGTAGACAACATATAACATCTTTGTTTTAGATGAAATTACCTTCGGCCCTTGTTTCTTTTCTCTGTATTCACAATTTCTTCTTAGTTACACATGTTAAAAGTAATAACATCATCCCTTCATTGTTCATTTTCTCATCAGATGCTACACAACACATGTAGCTAAGTTTCATTATACCTGCCACACTTAGCATTTGTCAGATGTTGAATTATTTAGCTAAAAATCATTGTAGAAGTCAGCTGCTAGAACATTCTGCCAATTGGATTTAACAATTGCTAAGTGGAATAAAAAGAAAACAAAGATATTTTCCAGAACAGGAATGCAAATACATGACCTCTGACCATGTATTTGACATTCAGCACCGCAACACTGTAAAAATGTAATTTAAAAAGTGTAAATCCTTCCTATTTTCCATGAAGTAGGAAAGAGGAACTTGCTTGTCAGAGAAGGAAAACAGTGAACAAACAACTCTTTTTAAATGGCTTAACTAATGAGAATCACAATTAAAACCTCAACATGTGTTGCTGTCTCAAGAGGTTAAAGAAGAATCGGTTTAGCATGTATTTTTCAGAGCATGGAAATGTTTATGAGAAAAAAGCAGTGATATGATAGCTTCAGCATTGCTTTATTATCAAAAGGCTTTTGTGGCTTGTTACTAGTGTCTGGTTTGTTAATATGTTATAAATATGGGAGTTGAAAAATGAAAATAAATAATGGTCCAAATTTTGTTGGGAATTTACTGTAGTTAAGGTACTGCAAAATTAAACCCATTATGATGTTGCTAATCCCTATTTATTGGAAAGCAGCTGCTGTGATTAATGGGGCTCTATTCCCCTGTCACACAGGAAGCAGCTGACTGAGGATCTGTCAGCAATCCAAAATATGACAGGATGCCTGTCACAATTCTCTCTGACACCGGAGATCCCTTGCAGAGGGAAGTTGGGACCTTCAACCAACTGCTTTCCGATTGAGTAATAGATGCCCATTGGTTATTATTATTATTATTATTATTATTATTATTATTATTAATCGTGTCAGGAGTGAATTGAGAAACTGCAAGTCGCTTTTCGTATGAGAGAATTGGCCGTTTGCAAGGACGTTGCCCAGGGGATGCCCGGATGATTTGATTTTTTTTAATCATCCTTGTGGGAGGCTTCTCTCATGTCCCTGCATGAGGAGCTGGAGCTGATAGAGGGAGCTCATTCGCCTCTCCCCGGGATTTGAACCTGCAACCTGTCAGTCTTCAGTCCTGCCAGCACAGGGGTTTAACCCACTGTGCCACCGGGGGTGGTTATTGCCTCTTGGTAAATGGAGATTAGAGTATGTATTATTTATTTATTTATGATTTTTCTATCCCACCTTCTCGAACCTGAAGGTGACTCAAGGTGGCTTACAACCAGGCAGCAATTCAATGCCTAACAATATACAATTAACAGAATTAAAAATACATTCTATATACCATACAATACAAATGCCTTCATTGTTAGGCTAATTGTCCATAAATTGTTGTTTGAGACGTTCCAATGCTTACTTCTGTCTAATACTATTTTTGACTGTTGCATTAGATTCTGAAGGGTTGTTCAAATAGCCATGTTTTTACTTTTTCCAGAAGGTCAAGAGGGTGAGGCTGATCTAATATCCCTGGGGAGGATGTACCACATCCAAGATGTCACCACTGAGAAGGCCCTGTCTCTGTTCCCACCAGTCATGCCTGCAAAGAAGGCAGGACCAAGAGCAGGCCCTCTCCGGATGATTTTGAATTCTTAGTTGGTTCATAGCGAGAGATATGTTCAGGCAGGTAAGTTGGGCCAGAACCATTTTAAGCTTTATAGGCTAAAGTCAGCACTTTGAATTGTGTCGTGTAGCAAACTGGCAGCCAGTAAAGTTGGCGTAACAGAGGGGTTGTATACTCCCTGAACGTCACTCTGGTGATCAATCTGGCTGCCACTTGTTGGACCATTTTAAGCTTCCAACAGTTTTCAAAGGCAACTCCATGTAGAGAGCATTGCAGTGGTCTATACAGAATGTAACTAGAACGTGGACCACCATGGTCAAGCCAGACTTCCCAAAGTACAGGTGCAGTTGGTGCATAAGTTTTAATTGTGCAAATGCTCTCCTGGCCACCACCAAGTCATGGGGTTCCAGGCTCAGCGATGAGTCCAGGAAAACACCCAAGCTGTGTACATTTGTGTAAATGTAAGACTGTCTAGGTTATTCACCCCAGGCAACACAAATATGAACACATTTTCCAGAACTACAAAAATATTTAAAAGTGTACAATTATGGACAAAAGATTATCAGAACAACTCTCCAGCAAATAATGATTTTAAAAGCAAAGAAACATTGTTCATTATGCCAAGGGGAGTTGGGAGACTTGGCATAATTAATTCTTGTTAACATGCTTAAGAAGTGGGTTGTTGTAGGTTTTCAGGCTGTGTGGCCTGAAAATCTTTTGTTCTCTCCGACATTTTGCCTGCATCTATGGCAGCCTTCGACAATACATGCTTAAGAAGGTCAAACTTCAGCTTTGTTGTTCAAAAAAGTCAACCACATCAAAACTGTTGTTGATTATATACTTTCAAATTCTAGGATATTAGGTGTGTCTTTTGCAGAGGGGTGAAATTGTAATAGTATTTTCATTGCTACATGAATTCATGAATTCTTCAATTTTGGACAATAAAATCACTCTGGGTATTTTAAAGTTGCAGATGTATGCACACCTACTAAGAAATAAGTCCCACACTACACAGTAAGGAGTCGTCATAGGCAGGCATGTAGCCGGGGGGGGGGGGGGGGGGTTGGGGGGCTTCAGCCCCCCCCCCCCCCGAAATTCTCATGGTGGTTCGCAAAAAGGCCTTACTGGTGCATTATTTAAACTGTTATGTTTATTCATATCATGATCTGATCACCATACTTAATATATCCCATATGCATGGGGGTATTGGGGTAATGATACAAAAGGTTTGCTAGGCTAGACCCTCTTTCACTCAGACTCAGCCCCCCCCCCCGAAACTCAGCCCCCCCCAGCCCCCCCTGAACATTTTTAGCCCCCCCCCCCAAAAAAAAAAACGAAATCCTGGCTACGGGCCTGGTCATAGGAGATCCCTTGTGAATATGATTGTCTTCCAAAGGTAGAGTCTTGGCAGATGATTAATCAATGACTGTGAAGACCTATTCTGGATCCACATGGTCTTTCACATTGATGACATACATTTCAGGTAGTCAAACTAAATGAATGGATTTTTGAATATATATCCAGCAGTCAGGCACTTCAACTTCTTCCCCTTAAATCTAAATACAGAGACTGTCAATGCAGAATGGGGAACTTGTGGTTACATACATTCAAAATAACATTTAGAAATATTTCCAGTTGAAGTAATAAACTTCTGTATGTAGCACTTCAGATTGCCAAGTTAGGATTTTCAACTGTCAAAAGCAAACACTACTCAAAAATATATCTCAAATCTTTTTGAATATAAGAAAATAGCAGGTCTATAGGCAAGGGTTTCTAGTTTATTATCCTACATTACATATTAACCCCTGTTTTTGTCCACTGCTGTCATTAGGCAGAATGAAGGAGCTCTCTCAGACAGCTGAAAGGGAAAGTCATGAAATGACTAAAAAATATTATATGTATTGTCGAAGGCTTTCATGACCGGAATCACTGGGTTGTTGTAAGTTTTTTTCAGGCTATATGGCCATGTTCTAGAGGCATTCTCTCCTGGCGTTTCGCCTGCATCTATGGCAAGCATCCTCAGAGGTAGTGTAGTCTGTTGGAACTAGGAAAAGGGTTTATATATCTGTAAAATGACCAGGGTAGGACAAAGAACTCTTGTCTGTTGGAGCTAGGTGCAAATGTTTCAACTGACCACCTTGATTAGCATTTGATGGCCTGGCAGTGTCTGGGGAAATCTTTTGTTGAGAGGTGATTAGATGTCCTTGTTTGTTCCCTCTCTGTTGTGTTGCTGTTGTAATTTTAGAGGTTGTTTTTAATACTGGTAGCCAGATTTTGTTCATTTTTATGGTTTCCTCCTTTCTGTTGAAATTGTCCACATGCTTGTGGATTTAAAACATTAGTTTTAAAATATGGCTCAGTCACAGGCACACCATTTCAGTAAGTCATTAATTCAGCATAGTAGTTAATCAGCACTTCTCTGGGCCTAAAACCATTATTGTTGACAACACAGAGAAATTTCAAGCAGACACATACACAGCTTTCAGCAATAATCTTTTATTTCCATTACATCCAGTGAAGCATTCCATCCTTCCAAACGAAGGGTTTAAAATACTTTTTGGGGTCTTGTATTTATTTGTTCATGTATTCATTCAACTATACAATCTCATATTTATACCAACATGGAAATTGTCTACAGTTCACAATTTTGCACTTCTGATGGAGATGATGTCAAGGACATGTACTCCAGCCTGCTCAATATCGGTCTCCTCCTTATGGTGGGGATCTATGAAACATGTGTAACCATGTCGAGTTGAATGTGGTTGTAAATCTCTGTATGCAAAGAAAAAGCATTAAATTACTCTTTCTATTCAGTGAAGGATCAGAACCACAGACATGCACAAGGAGGTGGGCTAGCAGGCAGGTGTGCCCCACACTTAGCATATTGTGTGAATAGTGCAGATAGCTCACATACCCATGCTCCTTGAACTATAGAAATTTTCCTGGAACATTTGTCACTGAGAGCAAGCTGTACTATAAAGAAGAGAAATGAATAGGCTAACTGTATCATTATGAAAAGAAATGTACAATGCTAGCCTACATCCAATTGCTAGTTTCAACTAGGAGCAGATCCACTTATTCAAAGTGTTGAATGATAAATCAATACTAATGTAAGTCAAATGAATCCAAACGGGTTATTCTGATTGGAACGAGTAATTGAATCTAAACAATGTTTTTCTTTCTCTTCCCTCTACATCTTTTATTACAAAAAAACCCCAAAAAACCCTGATTCAGAAGTCAGGACTACAAACATGTCAGTTCAATTCTATATTGTCAGAATATCCATTTGTAACAGCACCATATTATTTCACATTTTTTAAAAAATTACCATTAATTTAATATCATGATTTATCCCCAACTTTTAAAAAGCCCTTTTGCAGCATCCTTTCTGTCATTGCTTGGCTTTGAGTTTCTGGTTTCTGTGTCTGCTAGTCCCTCTAGGCAGTAACTATGGAAGAAAAATAACAGAAGAGAGACAACATCCTTGGAGGAAAACCTCCTCCTGTGAAGGCGTAACCTTTCATATATTACTTGAACGTGAGTATCTTCAGATGAAGGTTACTTTTGGATTTCGTTCACTGAACTGACATTGAAACTTTCCAGAGGTAACTATAGTCTGTCCTCAAAAGTTCTTGAAGATTCAAGTCCTGGTTCACAAGAGGAGATTCTGTGAGTCACGTTCACAGCATGAACTGGAGAGTAAAAGATTTCCCTCAACTGTTGCTATCCTTCAAATAGCTGTGAAAGAAGGCTGAAGAGAAACCTGACAGCCCTGTTATTAATTCTTCTCATATAAGAATCCCAGCTAAAGCAATAATATCTCAAGAACACAGCACTGTATCATATTTTATTGAAATACCATTGGTTATTTATATAGTTTTCCTATGCATAAATTTGTTTTATACCCTTTTGTGTCTGATTTCTGGAAAAGGCCTACTGAGTAAGTTGATGCTGACTTAGTAAACCCTTGACATCTCCATATGGTTTCATTTATGAGGAACAGACAGACAAAATAGGCATCTGTTGGAAGTAAGAGGCATCATGCTTGTATAAAAATGATTTCTTTTTCTACCCTAAGAGAAAAAAAATAGAATTTTTCCTTTTTACCTTATTAGAGCATTGTGAGAAATTATTCCTGCTTATCCCATAAACTCGTATTGCATTACCCGTGCTGCATTTTGCATAGTATGAATATCAATATCCCATAGGAGATTTGTAGGTGCAAATTTATATGAGGGCGAGGAGAATAAGTTCCCTTTAAGCATAAGCAAAAATGAAATACAACATGTGGTTATACATATGAAAGACAAAACTAGTGGATAGAAGTAGGATTGGACATGTCCAGAACAGAGAGCAGGTAATATCCCAACCTCAATTGTACCTCTTTACCTTTTTTCTATAGACAGATATATCTTTTCAGTCACCATTCAGCTTTATTTAGAAACAGAGAAGATTGTATTCAGGTGACCCAGTTTTTATAGAAAAATCCATTATTTCAATATTTTGTGGACTAATTTGGCTGCACCCAAAGCTTACAACACATCACTAAATTCCTTGAGGACTAGGCAAGAAGATATTTAGCCACCCCTCACTTCCTTTTGAACTATATTCCTCTTTCTTTGGACACAAGAGAGAGTACATGGCCCTCCTAAAACCTTCTGGGAGCTGTAATTCATGATTGAAATTCAATATAAAACTTTACATCTTCATAACTGGAGTTACATGTACGAGAAATACGACTGAACAGTTTTGCAAGTTTCACATTCACTTACAGGCTGCTGCAACACTACTATATATGGACATCCATTGCAAATACTAATACAAAATGCCCCAGTGAGCACCAAGAAATATCCCGCTGTGCATCAGAAGGACCCAAATATCATTGCAGCACACTTTGCAATATCCCCTTCCTCTTTTTCTTTCTCTTCCCAATTCATTAATAGGATTTTATTGCATCTCTGCAACAAAAATTATACAATGTAGACCAGGCAATGTAGACCAGTCCTCCAGGTGTTTTGGACTTCAATTTCCATGATTCCTTACAACTTATTGTCTGTTCGGAGTTGTGGGAGTTGAAGTCCAAAACACCTGGAGGGCCATGCCTGATATAGACCATGATATCTCTTTTTTAAAAATATTGCATCCTCGATGTACTATTTAACATGAAGAATACATTTCTTTTCAAAAGCAAAAGTAAACTTTTAGCGGTTTCAGAATTTTTAAGGAGCAAAAAATGTCTTTGGTTTGTGTTGCAACAGCTTTAAGTTTATGGAAGAGATATGGCTCATATAGCCCACCAGAACATACTGTAGTACAACTACTAACATCAGTCTCACTGTTTGTATTGCCTACCACATCTAGAGGAATACCAATTTCCCACACTTGGTAAAGATGACACTAAACAGAAATATTATTGTATGTCTCCAGAACAACTCATACTAAAGGCAGGGTTTTGTTTGTGAAATGTATTCAAGGTACATCATTGTCCTCCTTTTAGGTTAAGAGATTGTGACTTGCCTAAAGTCACCCACTGAGTTTCCTTGTGAGTAGAGGGTCCAATAAGACACCAAGGCTTTTTACAGAAGGTGACAGACGTAGTGTCTCACCATCCAGGGTAGGCAGCTGGATCTCCCTCCCACCCGGACAGCTCAGCCAAAGGATCTCCATCTTCGCTGGATTCACCCTCAATCTGCTGTCACGCAACCATCCAGTAACGGCCTCAAGGGACTGATGGAAATTTTCGGGTACAGAGTCCGTCCGGCCCTCCATCCTCAGAATGAGCTGTCATCAGCGTACTGGTGGCACTCAAGCCCAAAGCTCCGCACCAGTCGGGCAAGCGGTCGCATATAGATGTTAAATAATAGAGGAGAGAGAATAGCTCCCTGCGGGACCCCGCAAGTTAGCGGAGATCTCTCGGAAACCATCCCTCCCCTCACCACACACTATCCCCGATTCTGGAGGAAGGAGGACACCCATTTAAGGGATATCCCCCTAACCCCAGTCATGGCTAGGAGGTGGGTCAATAGATTGTGATTGACTGTATCAAATGCTGCTGTGAGGTCCAATAACACAAGCAGCACTGATCCGCCTTGATCCATCTGGCAGCGAAGCTGATCTGTGATGGCAACTAGCACAGTCTCCGTCCCGTGCCTCCTATGGAAGCCGGACTGGAAGGGATCAAGTCCAACTGTGTCATTTAGGAACTGCTGCAACTGTTCCGCTGCTGCCCTCTCAACCACCTTGCTCAGAAACGGGTTTGAGACTGGGCGGTAGCTAGAGGGAACCGAACGATCTAAGTCTGGTTTCTTCAGCAGCGGAGATACCATCGCCTCTTTTAAACCCTCTGGAAAAACTCCTTGCTCAAGTGAGCTATTTATTATATTCAACAGAGGTTCACGTAATCCCTCCAGACAAGGTTTTACTAGTCAGGAGGGACACGGATCAAGGGAGCAGGTGGTCGGCCTAGTTGCAGTCATGATCCTCTATAATCAAAAACAAAGCGATACCAGTAACAAAAATATAACCCGGATTATAGCGCTACCTTATAATCCAGATTAAACTCAAAGTTAAGCAATTCACTTGAAAATTGGCACAGCACAAAAACACAGTCACAGAAGATGGAAAAATGAAGTCCCAAAATGAGGAATTGTTCAAGCAGAAAGTTATTAGAGCATAAATTCCAGAAAGCCAAAAACGTTAGTCAAACTGGTCCGTGGTCAAGCCGTTGGTTGGTAAACAAATGCTGGAACGCAGGAATCACCGAAGAACAGGAATTCAGGAACACATGAAGGACCCAAATTCCAGAGATGGCAGTACAAAGAGTTATGTCCAATAAAGACACTGTGCCTTCTGCAAAGTATCATGCAAACAGACCCCATTTTTATCTCAAAGAGTTTGATGAGCTCCCCACCCTTTCGTCATCGCTCTCAGCTGCCCCCAACCCTGCAGCTGAATCCGAGCGCCCATCCCTCCACCTTTGCCAGCATCTGCTAAGACTTAGATCCTGCCAAGAGGTCTCTGGCTGCCAATCCTCAGTGAACCCCTCAAATTCCTCACTGGAGGTGGGTTGGTTACAAATGTCCCTTATTTGTTGCACACGGGTCCAATCCAATTCCTCCTCTTCCATATCACTCCCAGACCCAGAACTCCTTTCAAACCCCAGGAAATCCTCATCCTCTGTTGGCGCACTAATATTTCCCGGATGCACTTCCTCTGCAATTCCCCTTCAGACTCCGGCTCGTGAGCAGCCCTCTTTACACCTCTGCTCTCTTCCCCATCTCGCAATCAGAGAAGCCTTGAAACATGTCAGTATCACTTGGGGCCATAATGATTTCCCTAATGCGCTTACGCTGCTGTTCTCCCTCCGACTCCTGAACAGGCCTTTTCTCCCTGCTACCAGGAGTAGCAACACTACCAACATGCTGAACTACAACACCAGGTCACAGAGAGGTGGCTGCCTTCAAGTTACATTTTGATACATATATTAGAAACAGTTTATATATTTTGTATAAGGAACAATACAGTACACAGTATACAAAAGATACAAGTTATACAAAATCATCAAATTGATACATGTTACTGATGGATTTTGAATTGGGTTTGTAGGGTACAGGTGCTGCTAGGTCACTTCCAGAACCTCTAGCGCTTCGGCATTTTGCAACTCCGTATCTCCAGAAAATATTTTAATAAAAAGAAAAAATCATTCTATTTGCTTGAAATCTCTTGCTGTACTGTAAATCTTTCGTGGGGGTCATGGTTTGAATACACATGTACATTATCTTTCTACATAGTAAAAAATCAAAGCTATGTTGAAAAAAACAGGTCAAATCAATTAACTTAATCTATAAATTTGCTTCAAATGTTAATTTTATGTATATATGCCCTGAAAAGTACTCATTCCCTTTTTAAATACTGTGCATTCTTTTTCAATACTTTTTGAACAGAATTTTAATCCAAGGTATAGCTGAGGGATTGTATAACCAGAAAATTCAGGCATTATCAAAAAGCTCATTTTTTTCAGTTACAAAGCGACATTTTTTAAAAAGATTGATTTATCATAACTTTCTGCATTGAAATGACACAAAACTGTAAGTAAAAAAGAATAACAAAGAATCTAGAGACAAATAAAGCTGAAAACATCTCTAAAATGCTTTATTTGATATTTTCTGAATATAAAAGACTATAATGGGCACAGTGCTTTCAAAATAGAAAAGGAAGTGAATTATCTACTTGAGTCCATAAATCCACAGGTACACTAAAAGTTCTACAAATAATTTCCATCAGACAATAGGGTTTTCCTCTCCAATTGCTATTTTGCCTACAGAATACAAACTTAATTTCCTCTGCTATAAAAAGTGTATTAAATTATTTTGCTCTTTTCTGTACATTCATATACTGTTCATTTCATGAGCTATTTGGACTCCAATAGTTACATTTCTGTTGGTCATCATTATTTCAAGTGGTGTTGGGCAAATAGATCCAACGATCTTACAAGGATACTCAATTATTAATATGGGTAAGTGCTATTTGGATCACCAACATTATTTTGAAGTAACAACTCAATAAAGGTGGAATAATAATAGATGCAGAAACTGCTCCCAACATATTGATAGGAATTCTTAATTACATGTCAGCCTTGATAGTTGCCCCTAGTAAACCACCAAAGGGTAGAGAAGAAATTGTTTAAGAACTGTCAATGTATAAACCAAGCATAAACCTCCAATTTGTAGTTTGATCCATTTAGATAAAAGCCACAGAAGGTTAGCAGAAGTGGGAATCATATTCCTTTTCATCAGGCCTAGTAATATAGAGAAGAGTATTCAGAATGCTTTATTCATAATAATCATAGTAGTGAATTGTTGTACTGGATCCCAGATGAAGCAATGGGAAACAATCATTAATACTTGTTTTCTTTCCTGAAACTTGATTGATCTTCTACTTTGCTATTTAATGTTCTAATCTTTGAAGGAGGTTCTTAACATAACTTTTAGACATTAGTCATGCAAAGAGTTGGAGGTATTGCTTTCTTTAATTACCAAATGTACACATTTGCCTTGAGCTGAGTTCTTGAAGTCTATACTGAATGTTGAGGCTATTTCCCCACACATATTTGAAGGAATTAGTAACATTTTCTTCTATATGATTATTTCACATTCTCACTAGCATTCATGTGATTCCCAGGCATCAGTGATATCAAATTGTGTTAATTCTACAGTGTAGCTGCTGCACCCTAAGAATATTAACAGAAATGTTTCCAATTTTTTATCAGTGAAAGTTCCAGTGTTTCTTTAAAACTTTGTACAAAATTGTCATTGCTTGAATTAGAAAAACCAACAGCCTCTTTCCAGTTCACAACCAACAGTCTCTTTCCAGCCAGCTATATTCCAGGTTACAATCTGAATAGGTCTTACTGTATCTAAATACTTAAGCCATGTCTTTGTTATTATTCTCATATATATATATATATATATATATATATATATATATATATTACTGGTGGCATCACACTGACCATTCCCCTATAGAGAAGTGGTTTTCAACCTGTGGGACCCCAGGAGTTTTGCCCTACAACTCCTAGAAATTCTAGCCAGTTTACCAGCTGTTAGGCTTTCTGGGAGATGAAGGCCAAAACATCTGGGGACTCACAGGTTGGGAACCACTGCTATAGAGTATCTACCTGTGGTTTCATTTTTTTTAAAAAAAACATATCCACTTTGATAAATCGTTCATATAGTTTTATCAGTTAGACAGCAAAAGATCTGCCTCAGCTTGTCTTTAGAAGATACAGATAAAATACAGGGAGTCCCCGAGTTACAAACATCATAGTTAAGAATGGGAGTAAGACAACAGGAGATGAGAGAAATCTACTCCTAGGAATGGAAATTCACACTTGGAAGAGTTATCATGGGGAAATGGGGTCTCCACTGAAGTTTTATCACCAATCCTCAGTTCTACAAGCCAAATTTTTCAAAATCCAATCCAAAATCCAATTATCACAGAAACAGAAAGTGAGGTGAAATCAAACACCAGAGGTGCTAATCCTTCCCTATGTTATCCAAAGTGTGTGTGTGTGTGTGTATGTATGTGTATGTGTATATATATATATATACACACACACACACACACACAGAGAGAGAGAGAGAGAGAGAGAGAGACAAAGAGAGAGAACTAGAGAGAGAGAGAGAGAGAGAGTTACACTTTAAAATGTACCTGTTCTGACTTACATACAAATTTAACTTAAGAACAAACCTCCAGAACCAATATTGTTTGTAACTTAGGGACTGCTTGTATATAGATTAAGGCTGTATTGCTAAACTAGTAATTGGCATCAATACTAAACCAGACATGCTTACATAATTTCCTTTTGCAATTCAGAGGACTGAACCATCATCCCTACAAGATTGTCTGCTCGAATTCAGATTATAAGAGCAAATAATGACAAAAAAATAGCTAAAAATGAAAGCATTATATATATGTGTGTGTGTGTGTGTGTGTGTGTATGTATATAGGAGAACCTCCTGTATGAAGGTCATGACATATTGCATTTTTAATTGTTCTTATTTTATGGTAGTGAGCATAATTTGTCATCTTCCAAATGTTATTGGATTATAACTCCCATCAGCTCTAGTGAGAAAAAGTAAATGTTGAGAGGTTATAGGGTTATATCTCACCCAGTAATATCTGGATCCTCACAAGTTGCTCGCTATCTCTTGATAAAGTTACCTTTGAAAGGCTCTCAAGGTTCAAAGGCATTTGTCTTCCACCTACATTTCCATTTTTCCTACATTTTGATGAGCTTCCAGCTCTGTCTTCACATGAGACCAATTTTAGTGGTCAAAAGTGATAGAAAACTTTAGCAAATCCTTATGTCAAGAGTGTATTTACTTTGAAGCTGGTTTCACGATGGGGATATTTTCATCAATCTTACTAAACAAATATATGCTGATTACGGTATCAAAATATCCCTTGTCGTCTCAATTTACAAGCTAGTCTAGTTTACATAAATTAGCTTTCTTGCCAAGATAAAAAAAACATATCCCCATAATTTGTTTTACATAATACATACAGATTATGACTGTGTATCCTTTAAATTATGGTGTAAATGTATCTAAATACAACAGAAATTAGAGAAGACAATTGGCTAGATTTAATATGATGATAAACAATTGTCTTGCTTGTTACTGCCGAAACTGCTTTTAGATTAGAATCTCATTTAAAATGTATGATATGATAAATGCATATAATAATTCCTCATAAATACATAAAGACATTGTGGTAGTATATCAATAATGGTCCCTAATCTCTGTGTACTGCAGGTCATTTTTGCATGTTCATACAGCAATGAAATCTGTTTTGTCTTGCTTTAACAATGGCTGACGACTAATGTCAAAATAGTATTTCCCATCTGTGGAGAACCAACTTGTGTATAGACCTTACATTGGCATAGTTATACTAGTTGACTTACTCATGGGTATACTTTAAGCCATAGCCTTCATATTTAGAAACAATAGTAATGGCTAGGCTATATAAGTTTTATATATGAGCCGTGATGACAGAACTATTTTCAAATTATTAATAATTTCATTCATGTATTCACTATTAATTAATCATTTCATTAATCACTTGTGGACCATTTGTGTGTATGTGTGTGGCAGATTTTCATGATGTCCTCTCTGTTGGTGATCACTTGGTCCTGAAACTCTCTGGCACAGTGTTTAAGATAGCTCCTTTACTAAATACGTTTAAGAGAACAGCTTATGTGGCACATTATATCCCATGCCCATCAAATTCACAATTGTCTCAAGACATTTTGTTGCTTAGTAGAGCAGCAAATGGCGCTGACCCTTGTATCAAAGGGTGCATCTATAGAGCTAATGCAGTTTGACACCACTTTCAATGCTACATAATAATGAAAGTGGTAGTTTGACAAGACACCAACACACTTTTCGGGAGAATCCTAAAGACCTTGTAAAAGTACAAATCCCTTGATTCCATAGCATTGAGCCATCACAGTTTAAGTGGTGTGAAACTACATTAATTGTACATTAATTAGCTCCAAGTCAATGTGCATAGTTCCTATAGCCAACCAAGGTGTTTTGGTTCATAAGGTGGAAAATCCTTAAACTCTTTTATGTCATCTTGAAAGTAAAATTGTAACAACTTGAACAGTTAACAATGTCTACCTTTCTATAGCATCCAAAATCTGCTGCTGAAGTGACTGCCTCACTGTATCGAAAGGTAGAGATAACTCTACCCAAACTGACCATCTAACGTCAATCCATTGTATTCAGCAGACAGACAATGGCAGCCATTTTCAATAGGGGATTACTGTAAAACCTTACCTGTTCCATTAATAATGGCAGCTTCCGTCTTTCTGCAGACAAGTATGTATTTGTAAACCCTTATTAAGGATACATAGTGATGGCATGCTAAGAAATATTAAGATGTCTACAGTTATTGAGCCCTTCCAGGAATAATTAAAGCTGACTGAAACCTACTCTATGCTTGTTTAATAAGATATTATCTACAGTGAACAGTAGAAGAGCTCTTCCAAATACATAATCCATTTTTCAAAGTCTTCATATTTATGAATGTTTCAATGATAACATGTCCTAACAAAAAAAATTCTTAATATTTTGGTTTTTGTGTCTGTTCCTAGGGTTTTTTGGGGGGCGCTGATTCAGAAAATTGCATTGAATAAACTACATCAGCTCTCATTTCAAAGATGTGGTTATCATTATTTTCTTTGGGCAGGAAAATGGCAAATGGTAGATGGCATATGTTTTGTAGCCCAAAAACTAAAGCTGACAGGGGGAAGCTGGTGCCATTTTTGAAATCTGCAGGTCAAATATGCCAAACATTTGAAACACTAGCATGTATGTTGTCTAGCACAGATAAGTGAGACATACCCATTCATCAATAATGCAAAGTATGAGGAGTTAGGCCACACAAAATGTCCCCTGAGCCATGGTTGGTTTCACAAAACAAAAGCAGTAGTAGTCCAATTTTCTTCAAGTTGAGTCGGATGGTGACATCATGTATAGTTTAAAGAAGAAATGTAACAACTCAATAAGCATATCAGTATGGGTTGTATAAGGGAATTCTTTTTAGTCAGTATTTATATATGTATGTCTGTGTTTTGGGGGCGGTATAATAATCCAATAGCAATAACTCTTTTTTGGATATTCCCTTCCTCTACCCTCCATCAAATATACATTTTTATGACCAACTTTGCATTTGTCCATTTCGGGAGCAGTTCTCTCTTTGATTTTTTTTCAGTCAGATTTGTTCAGAACTTTTTATACTGGAACAGTCAGTTCTAAAGCTGGCAAAATCCTTTGCAGACTTGTAAATCTTTCAAAAGATGTTATCCAATTACCCTTCATGGTCCACCGGATTCTGCAGCATGACTATTCCTTTCTGTGTGAGGAATTAAGTGTTCATGAAAGGTTAGGAGCCAATGGAGTTGAAAAGCAAGGCTCTGTGTTTCACCTCCTCTCCCCTCCCTCCACAATATCAGAACTTCTGCCTCTGTAGAAAGACATAATACAGGAATCTTCAAAGACATTTGCATCTGATCAATGGTAATGATGGGGTACTTGTTGAAACAAAGAACCTCACAGGACTGAGGCATATTTGTTTAGTTATTCATTGAGATTTGTGTACTAACTTTCAGTTTAGAAATTACCAAGAATGTCTACAGAATAAACAAAAGTAAGGCTACATTTCCCCTCTCATATAATGTAATTTGAAACTATTTTATGGTGGTCAGTGTAGACTTATATAGTGCAGTTCAATGCAATTACACTTCATTATATGAATATACACTGACCATATGTGCAGTATCAAACTGCATTATATAGAATGCAGATGGGGCCTCAAAGGCTATTGCATTAGGCAACCCCACCACCACCAAAATACAACAAGCAATAGCCAAGTAAAAACAATAGTAAAGAGATCCAGTGTCAACAATACATTACGCTTCATAAATCTTTGTTGGGTCAACTTTGATTCCCTTTTGAGGTTAGAGAGGGCGAGGTATAAATGTAGTAAATAAATAAATAAACTTTTCCTAGCACTGTAGTAATATGTGCCAGAAAAAAAATCTGATGAAAAAATATCTGATGAAAAAATACAGGAGAGTCACAACAGAGATGTTCACCTTTGGTGCCATCTTTGATGCATTAGCCTCTCTAATACAAATCCTATACTGAATCTATACTCCAGAATTATAGCAGCATGACATCATATTAACTACCATTGTTCAATGGAATTTCTGGGATTTGTAGTTTTGTGAAATATTTTCCCTTACATCTCAGAGAGCTCTGGTGCCTCATCAAACTTCAAATCCCAGGATCCCATAGAATGGAAGTAATGAAACGAAATACGCTTCAGGTCCAGGATCTCTATAAACCAGTGTGTACTTTGAGATCTGCTGGGGAGGACCTTCTCTTGGTCCCACTTCCATCTCAAGCATGGTTGGTGGTGACAAGAGAGAGGGCCTTCTCAGTGATGCCCCCCCGCCCCGGCTTTGGAATGCCCTCCCCAGAGAGATTAGATAAGCCCCCATTTTCCAAGAGGTTCGAACAAATTTGAAGACTTGGCTCTTCAAACAGGCCTTTGACCTTGTTTAGGAATCCTTACCAATTATATTTGAGGACTAGTATTTATTTCACCTCACACTTTATACACTGATGCTGATTGAAACTTGCTTATATTTGCAGCTACTGTTGCATTTTATTGATTTTTAACTAGTGGGATTTTATTATTTTATGTAGTTTGCTATTGTTATTATGATATATTTTGCACTTATTCTATGTTATGCGTTTTCACCTTGAGTTATTTTGTGAGCCGCCCGAGTCTCTCTGGGGAGATGGTGGTGGGGTAGAAATAAAGTATTATTATTATTATTCAGTTCTTGTGGGTTTTTTCGGGCTATATGGCCATGTTCTAGAGGCATTTCTCCTGACGTTTCGCCTGCATCTATGGCAAGCATCCTCAGAGGTGAGGATCTCACCTCTGAGGATGCTTGCCATAGATGCAGATGAAACGTCAGGAGAAATGCCTCTAGAACATGGCCATATAGCCCGAAAAAACCCACAAGAACTGAGTGATTCCAGCCATGAAAGCCTTCGACAATACATTATTATTATTATTATTATTATTATTATTATTATTATATTGGAGCCCCAGGTGGGGCAGTGGGTTAAACCCCTGTGCTGGCAGGACTGAAGACCAACAGGTCGCAGGTTCGAATCCGGGGAGAGTGTGAATGAGCTCTCTCTATCAGCTCCAGCTTCTCATGCGGAGACCTGAGAGAAGCCTCCCGCAAGGATGGTAACACATCAAAACATCTGGGCATCCTCTGGGCAACGTCCTTGCAGACAGCCAATTCTCTCACACCAGAAGTGACTTGTAGTTTCTCAAGTCATTCCTGACATGACAAAAAAATATTAAATTAAACTGATATCCAATGGCTATAATTTTATAGTGTGGGTGGTCTATTAGAAAGCAGAGCAAAAAAACCACTGAACACTGCCATAGAATCTGCCCTCACTCCAGGAAGAACTACCTAAACAACATGCCTTGATTTCTAACCCAGACTGCCTGTCTGAAAGGATCCCAAGAGCAATGCAAGCTTCCAAGAAGTCTAGTAAATATTAACCAAGTTTCATTCTCCCTGGGTCTCTTTATCATTAATTCAGCTATCACACTGTTTCTATGGAAAGTGGCCCTCAACCCATATAATCAATCTCATCCAAAAGAGCATGGAGATGAATCTAACTCTTGTGCCTAAGTAGCTTGGCCAATGAAACAGATATAATAAGCAAGACCAACATGTTACTGTGTGGAAAGGGTTCTGTTCAAACTGGCAACCAGCGGTGCCCTTTACCAGAAAACGCCACTGCATTCCTTTTTCACCTGGTCAGTTTTTCATTTGTACACTATTTTACAGGTCATAAAGAAACTGGAGCTTGTATGAGAAAATTGAAAAAAAAGTATGAGGAAACCTGCTACCCCTCAATTCTGCCTTGGTTAGACCACACCTGGAATACTGTGTCCAATTCTGGGCACCACAATTGAAAGGAGATGTTGATAAGCTAGAATATGTCCAGAGGAGGGCAAATAAAATGATCAAGGGACTGGAGAACAAGCCCTCTGAGGAGTGACTTAAAGAGCTGGCCATGTTTAGCCTGAAAAAGAAAAGGCTGAGAGGAGACATTATAACCATGTATAAGTATGTGAAGTCACAGGGAGAAGGGAGCAAGCTTGTTTTCTGCTGCCCTGGAGACTAGGACGTGGAACAATGGCTTCAAACTACAAGAAAGGAGATTCCATCTGAACATTAGGAAGAACTTCCTCACTGTGAGAGGTGTTCAGCAGTGGAACTCTCTGCGGTGGAGGTGCCTTCTTTGGAGGCTTTTAAACAGAGGCTGGATGGCCAGCTGTCAGGGGTGCTTTGAATACAATTTTCCTGCTTCTTGGCAGGGGGTTGGACTGGATGACCCATGAGGTCTCTTCCAACTCTATGATTTTAAAACTGAGCAAAAACTGCATTTATATTTGCATTAAGAAAAACAGATTCTCAGAAGCTGTATTTAGAGAAATTCATTTGTAGGATAAAAAAACTGGTGATCTTGTAGGCAAGACTTTGATATGTGATGGCCTTTCCTGTTCAAATATTCATACAACTTTCAGCCTTACAAACAGGATTTACTTCATAAATCTTGTTGTTGCAAAGAGCATATTGCTGTAACCCATTTGCACATGGGTGAAAATTAATTCAAAATGATAGAAAAAAGAAGAGAAAGACAGGAATTTATCATAGCCCAATGCTTCAGAAAAATCACAAAATGCTTCTACATCAAGATATTTTGAAAAAGAATAAAAATGTTCTAAAAGCCTTGCCGAGTAAAAAGCAGGATGACTGCAGCATGAGTATTTGGAGGCAAGTACTTTTGTTTTTATTTATTCATCTAGATATTTTATATCCTTTTCTTTAAAGCTTCCTCAAAGTGTTCGACAGACATTAACATGTGCCAAAGTATGTGTGTGTGTATCCTTGATAGAGTGGTGTATTTTTTCACTATTTGCTGAAATACATTTCTTGTCATTCTGTGCTGTTGTTTTGCCTTTAGAAGAGATACTTGAATTGAAAATACTTGGGTTTAAACACTAGCAAAATATAACAATCACAATCAAAGTTTTGGATTTTTATTCTAACAAGGTTTTTGTTGTATTATCCTAACATGTATTTGGACTGAAATATATTCAGCCCAGTCTTTCCTAGGACCTTATCAAACACAGTCTTATCTGCTTCTCTCCATTTTCAGGCACTGGAAAAATGGAGTCTCATGGAAGCCATACTTCAATCCACAGCCATTTCTGGTGGCTGGCCATAGAAATATTGATAGCACCTGAAAATGGAGAGATGTTCCAGAAAACAGGGAGGAAGCAGGGAAAACATGGGAAACAATGGGGAATGATGTGGGATGGGAGGCCATCCCAGAAGACAAGGAAAGATGGTAAGGAATGAAGGAGTACAATTCACTCTACTTTCTCCTACTTTCCCACTGGCTGTCTGATCAGGTTGTGTGAGATAGCTGCATAAAAATTGGTTGGGAGACAGTAGTTGGGATATTGAACTAGGTCTCTAGGTTCAAATCCCTATCCATGGAAGTAAACTTGGTATCCTTGGATAAGTCACACAGGAAGGAAAGAAATGGAAAACTTCCTCTGGAAAAAAAACCTTGCTAAGAAAACCCTTAGATAGAGTTGACTTGAAAGCACATAACTATAAATGACAGAATGGTTCTGGAAATTGCTTGCATGATAACAATAGTATTGATGATACGACATAAATTATAACGCGATATTAGCTATCCTCTAGTTTCCCAAGCAATTACAAGAGTTAACTATGTGGCTAAAATTGTATGGTATGAGAGAGGAGAGATTTCTCTGTATTACAGCTCCCAGAATCACCCAATCTGCCTCCAGGAGTTGTGATACAGAAAAATAACTGTGCCTAAGTTTGTGAGAGGGTGTTCATGTCTTTGTAGTATTTGATTTAATTGAAAATCTTCAAGATAAATATGAATTTGAAAGCAAATACACTCCTAAAAATAGATTGCAGATCTATGGGGATGTTGGCATACATAGCTATTGCCCAAATATATCTAGGAGTAGCAGTACACATTTCGTCACATTATCAGCTGGTTTTCAGCTGAAAATGTAGTAATGCAAGCCATCATAGATATTATGGGTGAAAAATGCCCTTCTCTACAGTTAGCTCTTCCCAGTTAGCTCTTTTTTGAAAGTCCTTGCAATTTTGTTGTTTATTCATACAGTTGCTTCCAGCTCTTCATGACCTAATGGACTATCCCATGCCAGAGCTCCCTGTCAGCCATCTCTAAACCCAGCTCATGCAAAGTCAAGCCAGTCACTTCAAGGATAACATCCATCCATCTTGCCCTTGGTCGGCCTCTCTTTCTTTGTCCTTCCATTTTCCCCAGCATGATTGTTTTCTCCAGGCAATCCTGTCTTCTCATTATGCAGCCATCTTTGCATACTGTAGAAGGACATGACTGAGAGACCAAGGACTTTATTACACTTTATTTACTTTATTTGTATACCACTGTTCTCAGCCCTTAGGCGACTCACGGCGGTTAACAACAAGAACAGCAATACTACAACAACACGGTATATAAAAAGCAATTAACATCATAAACACATTAACAGTTAACAACAATAACCATCCACTGACGTCTCATAACTAAAAACATGATCCAGATTCATCATCCATTGTTCCATTCCTATGTTCATTACAATCATTGCACTGTCTATTCAAACGCCTGTTCGAATAACCAGGTTTTCAACTTTTTCCAGTATACCATTAATGATGGAGCCGATCTAATGTCCGCGGGGAGGACGTTCCACAGCCGAGGGGCCACCACCGAGAAGGCCCTATCTCTCGTCCCCGCCAGACGTGCTTGTGAAGCAGGAGGGATCGAGAGCAGGGCCTCCCCGGATGATCTCAAAGCCCTAGTGGGTTTATAGGCAGAGATGCGATCAGATAGGTAAGTTGGGCCGGAACCGTTTAGGGTTTTAAAGGCCAACGCCAGCACTTTGAATTGAGCCCGGTAGCAAATTGGTAGCCAGTGGAGCTGGCGCAACAGGGGGGTTGTATGCTCCCTGCGCTCCGCTCCTGTTAGAATCACGGCTGCTGATCGTTGGACCAATTGGAGTTTCCGAGCCGTCTTCAAAGGCAACCCCACGTAGAGAGCGTTGCAGTAGTCTAGTCGGGATGTAACCAGAGCATGAACCACCGTGGCCAAGTCAAACTTCCCAAGGTACGGGCGCAGCTGGCGCACAAGCTTTAACTGTGCAAATGCTCCCCTGGTCACCGCTGAAACCTGGGGTTCCAGGCTCAGCGATGAGTCCAGGATCACACCCAAGCTGCGAACCTGCGTCTTCAGGGGGAGTGTGACCCCATCCAACACAGGCTGTAACCCTATGCCCTGTTCAGCCTTGCGACTGACCAGAAGTACCTCTGTCTTGTCTGGATTCAATTTCAATTTGTTCACCCTCACCCAGACCATTACAGCGGCCAGGCACCGGTTCAGGACCTCGACAGCCTCCTTAGTAGCAGGTGGAAAGGAGTGACAGAGTTGGACATCATCTGCGTACAGATGACACCGTACCCCGAAACTCTGGATGATCTCTCCCAGCGGCTTCATGTAGATGTTAAACAACATGGGAGACAATAATGAGCCCTGTGGAACCCCACAAGACAAAGGTTGTGGGGTTGAACAGGTGTCTCCCAGTAACACCTTCTGGGATCGGCCCTCCAGGAATGACCGGAGCCACTGTAAAACAGTACCTCCAAGTCCCATCCCCGCGAGGTGTTCCAGAAGTATTACACCACAGACATACTCTCTTTGATAGCAGATACATGCCAGGTTGAGCACCTTTGATATCATATCTCTTTTCAATCACATAGTTATGCCAATTCATCAGTTTGTGATTTTATGATCATATATCTGCATATGCTCATGTTCCCCATCTTTTCACACTAGCTCTGTTTCTGCATTTTTTTTAATATACCAATTTTGTGATTTTAGCTTTGAACCCCTTCCCCCCCCCAAAAAAAAAAAACACACATAACTATATAAAAATAAATGAAAAACAGCTAGGGAATAGTATGGGGGAGAGGAGAATCCTGTCCCCTGTTGTCACTTCACTGCTGGCATGTCGGCAGCTGGACCAAAGGTGATGGTCCAGCTGCAATGCAAGTTTGCCTCTCTTGTGAGATAGAATCCTGATTCTTTTTGAGGTGAAATACAAGAAATAACTAATCAAGGGTTGTGTTCAGAACTGAAACCAAACAAAGGGTCTAAACTTTTTGCTCTTACTACCATATGGCTAGGGTCGGGACAAGGTCAGAAACTGTCAAGAATCCTCTCCTGAGTCATTATTCTAGAAAGATTTAATTTTAAAAGGCTTAGGGGAGAAATAGTACCTTTTGTACACATAACACTTGCTCATATTAATTAAGAAAAAAGTTGTTACAAACATCTCTCAAAAAGGCAAAAGAATAGTGCTGTGTAACAAGAATGTGTGTCAGGAAGCAGAGGTGCCAAATGTGTCACACCAGCAAGCTATTTAGCCATGTTTGCACTCTACAGACTTTAATATACCATATTGTAGCCATTTTAACCTTATGTTTGAATGAACTTTTATGGATTTTTTAAAAGAATCCAATTTTTTGTTTCTCTTGAAGTATCTGAAATTATGATTCATAATTATAATTAACTCTGTAATCCATTGTTAAATTTTATATGATTTAGTTTTTATTACATTGAGGTGAAATACAGTCAAATTTGGAAAATGTAAAGAAACATTTCAGCTGTAAGTCACGCTCATCCATCTGCTTCATTTTAAGCTCTCCAGAAAGCTCAGGCTGATTGTATTTCTCTGTTCATGTTTCATTGTAACTGGAGAGTACCTTATAATCAGCCGGACTAAGAGCTTCTATAGCATTCTTTTAATGAGCAAAATAATTTTATGCACTCAAATTGTTTATTCACACAACAGTCTTGTGAGTCACTCACTCCAGTCAAGGTGGCAATATTAACAGTGGGTGTGTGAGTTACAATTTTTCTTCAGCCTGATTGCTATTACTCTGTAAAAAATAAATAAAGGTTTCCCCTAGTAGTGTCCGACTCTGGGGGGAAGTGTTGATCGCCATTTCTAAGCCAAAGACCCAGCGTTGTCCATTGATGCCTCCAAGGTCATGTGGCCAGCATGACTGTATGGAGTTCCACTACCTTCTTGCCAGAGTGGTACCTATTGATCTACTCACATTCGCATGTTTTCAAATTGCTAGGTTGGCAGAAGCTGGGGTTAACAGCGAGAGCTCATCCTGCTCCTCGAATTCAAACCAACAACCTTTCGGTCAGCAAGTTCAGCAGCTCAGCGGTTTAATCTGATGCATCACTGTTGAAAATCTAATTTTTATCCTTCTTTAACTTCTGATTTTAAATTTTGCATTCATCTTTATGTGGCAATGCAAACTGTAAATAAATAAAACTCTCTTTTTTTGCTATCTATTTTATTGCTGGTTATTGATTATGACTGCCAAGTTCACTGAAAGTAGAAGCCAGACTGACTGCAGATAAGGGATTCCTTATCTTATATGTATTGCCAATATGAAAACAATTAAGGAAATTATATTCCAGGCAGATGGGAAGGGAGATGTGCTGTTTCACCTTTTTTCCAACTGCTTTTCCTCTGCATACTGTCTTTGTAGAACAGGGAAAGCAACGTGGCACCATTCATCAGCTGTTGAAGGGGAGTCTGTTCCCGCAGTTGGGATGCACTCAGTACATAGCAGCCATGTCAATAAGGCCGGTTGGATCTGAAATACAAAGGAGATGACTGCAGTGTGACTTAATTCCCTTCTCTAGGAAGGGAATTTCATATCTTGTGAACAGCCACCAAGAAGACTTCTTTTGATGTTTCTGCTAAATGTACCTGTGCATTTGGTGAGATGGAAAGCAGGGACTCCCCTGAAGACACATGCAAGCTCATATGAAAGGACATCATTAATCAGATAACCAAGACCCAAGATATATAGGGTTCTGCGAGTCTTAGTGAGCATTATATTTTGTGCCTGGAAACAAACCAGTAGCCTGTAAAGTAATTGTTGCAAAAGAATTATATGCTGTTTATAATTAGCACCATTTAGAAGTCTGGTTGCTGACACAAACACTTGAACATTCCAACCACTATTCAAAAGTAGCCCTATGTTGAATGTGCTATCATAATCCAGGACAGGTCTAACTAGGGCATATGTTACTGTAGACAGAAGTGTCTGGGAATGAACGTAAGTGACATTGTAGCCTTAAATGTGTAAATGCACTCCTTACCACTGCAGAAGCATAATTTAGGCTCAGCACATAATCCAGGAGACCCAAGTAATGAAGCTGTGTCTTCAAGAGCAGTGGATTCCATCCAGAACAATTTTAATCCCAAGAATACTATCCCCTCCTTGCTGGTTATGTGGGTAACACATTCTGCCACCAGCAGTTATGACAGGTGCTAGCTTGGTGCTTACACGGAGCTCCGTGGCTTGGGGAACAGGGTGATGGTGGTGACACAGGGGACAAAGTAGCCTTGCTGTGATATCAATCCCATATGGAACAGCTGGACATGAACACTGCATCAGAGCAGATTCAGCAAAGTATGTCTGGCCACCATCACAGTTGCTTCAGAGCTAATCTGGAGCATATTGCTCAGGACTGGGCCTGACTTAAGCAGCCAGTATAAACATGGCTAAGTCTGCTTCTGTCCCTTAACTAAGATGAAAGAGTTTGGAATTAATCTAGTCAATCCTTCTCTTTCATGTAGCCCTGAAGCTAAAAGACCATCACTATCCAGCATAGGCTTAATCCTTGACATTTGGTATATTACAGTGTTACAGCTTGTTCAGTTGTCAACTCTGCAGTTTTGAAAGAAATCTGTGATGTACAGCTTGCAACCTGATGTAACCTAATGAACATAGAATATATGGGGTGAACTATAAAACAGGGAGCTAGATGTAGTAGTGTGTATGTAATATTGATGCCATGGCAAAGCTTAAGTCTGAGAGAAACATGTACTCCATGTAAATAAAATAAGAGTTATAACCTGTAATATTTTCCTAACAGAGAGATGAAGAAAGATGTAACCACACAGGTACACTGGCTAAGGCAATTAGATTAACTGGTGAAGTCCAAAGATGGGGCCATACCTTAAGATCTTTGTTTTGATTGGGTATCACAAATGCTGGAACCATCAGTACCTATATATTGATTGATTTTGTTAGACAGCCTATAGCCCAGGTGAAGCTAGGAAGAGAATGGAAGAAACCAGATAGAGCCCACAGCTTAGAATCATAGAATCATAGAATCATAGAATCAAAGAGTTGGAAGAGACCTCATGGGCCATCCAGTCCAACCCCCTGCCAAGAAGCAGGAATATTGCATTCAGATCACCCCTGACAGATGGCCATCCAGCCTCTGTTTAAAAGCTTCCAAAGGAGGAGCCTCCACCACACTCCGGGGCAGAGAGTTTCACTGCTGAACAGCTCTCACAGTCAGGAAGTTCTTCCTCATGTTCAGATGGAATCTCCTCTCTTGTAGTTTGAAGCCATTGTTCCGCGTCCTAGTCTCCAGGGAAGCAGAAAACAAGCTTGCTCCCTCCTCCCTGTGGCTTCCTCTCACATATTTATACATGGCTATCATATCCTCTCTCAGCCTTCTCTTCTTCAGGCTAAACATGCCCAGCTCCTTAAGCCGCTCCTCATAGGGCTTGTTCTCCAGACCTTTTATCATTTTAGTCGCTCTCCTCTGGACACATTCCAGCTTGTCAATATCTCTCTTGAATTGTGGTTCCCAGAATTGGACACAATATTCCAGTTGTGGTCTAACCAAAACAGAATAGAGGGGTAGCATTACTTCCCTAGATCTAGACACTATGCTCCTATTGATGCAGGCCAAAATCCCATTGGCTTTTTTTGCCGCCACATCACATTGTTGGCTCATGTTTAACTTGTTGTCCACGAGGACTCCGAGATCTTTTTCACACGTACTGCTCTCGAGCCAGGCATCCCCCATTCTGTATCTTTGCATTTCGTTTTTCCTGCCAAAGTGGAGTATCTTGCATTTGTCACTATTGAAATTCATTTTGTTAGTTTTGGCCCATCTCTCTAATCTGTCAAGATCGTTTTGAATCCTGCTCCTGTCCTCTGGAGTATTGGCTATCCCTCCCAATTTGGTGTCGTCTGCAAACTTGATGATCATGCTTTCTAAACCTTCATCTAAGTCATTAATAAAGATGTTGAACAGGACCGGACCCAGGACAGAACCCTGCGGCACTCCGCTCATCACTTCTTTCCAGGATGAAGAGGAAGCATTGGTGAGCACCCTCTGGGTTCGTCCATTTAACCAATTACAGATCCACCTCACCGTAGTTTTGCCTAGCCCACATTGGACTAGTTTCCTTGCCAGAAGGTCATGGGGGACCTTGTCGAAGGCCTTACTGAAATCCAGGTATGCTACATCCACGGCATTCCCCGCATCTACCCAGCTTGTAACTCTATCAAAAAAAGAGATCAGATTAGTCTGGCATGATAAATCCATGTTGACTATTAGCAATGACCGCATTTGTTTCTAAGTGTTTGCAGACCACTTCCTTAACAATCTTTTCCAGAATCTTGCCTGGTATTGACATGAGGCTGACCGGACGGTAGTTGTTTAGGTCATCCTTTTTTCCCTTCTTGAAGATTGGGACCACATTGGCCCTCCTCCAATCTGCTGGAACTTCTCCTGTTCTCCAAGAACTCTCAAAGATGGTTGCCAATGGTTCCGAAATGACTTCCGCTAGTTCCTTCAATACTCTTGGGTGTAGTTGATCTGGCCCTGGGGACTTGAACTCATTTAGAGCAGCCAGGTATTCCTGTACGACTTGTTTCCCAATTTGGTGTTGGATGTCCTCAAATCCCTCATCCACTCTGTCTTGCTGAGATTCAGGCCCGTAGCCAGGATTTCGTTTCGGGGGGGGCTGAATTTTTTTTCAGGGGGGGTTTCGGGGGGGCTGAGTTTCGGGGGGGGGGCTGAGTCTGAGTGAAAGAGGGTCTAGCCTAGCAAACCTTTTGTATCGTTACCCCAATACCCCCATGCATATGGGATATATTGAGTATGGTGATCAGATCATGATATGAATAAACATAACAGTTTAAATAATGCACCATTAAGGCCTTTTCGCGAACCACCATGAAAATTTCGGGGGGGGGCTGAAGCCCCCCGAGCCCCCCTCCTGGCTACATGCCTGCTGAGATTGAAGATGTCTTTCTGTTTGTAAGAAGACCGAGGCAAAGAAGGTATTAAGTAGTTCTGCCTTTTCCCTATCCCCTGTCAGCATTGCCCCATCTTCTCCTCGAAGAGGCCCTATCGCCTCCTTGTTTTTCCTTTTTCTACTGACATAAGAAAAGAATCCCTTTTTATTGTTTTTAATGTCCCTGGCAAGCCTGAGCTCGTTTTGTGCTTTAGCCTTGCGGACCTTTTCCCTACAGGTGTTGGCTATTTGTTTGAATTCTTCTTTAGTGATTTCTCCCTTTTTCCAGTTCTTGTGCATGTCTCTTTTGTGTCTCAGCACAGTTAGAAGTTTTTTGGACATCCATTCTGGCTTCTTTGCACTTGTCCTATTTTTTCTTTTTGTTGGCATGGTTTGCAACTGCGCCTTGAGTATTTCACTCTTGAGAGTGAAATGCTTAGATTGCATTTAGTAGTCTGCACATATGAAGAAAAGGCAGCCATGTCCCTTTTCAAGCAGGCTAATGCCGATAACTACTAAACCGCCTTACAACAGAGGAGCCAGTCAATAGTTAATTGATAGCCTGCCCCCCTCTCTCAACATAGAATTAGAGAACATGTTGCTGGACTATGACTCCCATAATCCATCACCATCAATTTTTGGACATTACATTTCTATAACATCTTGATAGCCATGTGTTACCCATTGTGATATCTACACAGCTCTATAAAAGTTTTACCCATCATCATAGCTGAAGAATTTATAATATTTTCACAAAGGCTTTTCACAGACAACACAGTAGGAACCTGTAGCATGCTTATCAAACATTGCAGCATGAAGCATTTATAGATTACAAACAAAGGAATGAAAAAGTTCAGTGAAACCATTCAGGCAAAACCACTCGAGATTAGCAGTTTCCCTTGTCAGGTTCCTACTATCATTTCAACTCTAGACAGCTGACACAGCCTCCAACAAGAGTTAAAAGAGACGTTCTGATGTTCCAGCCCTTTGAAAAATTCCACAGAAACAACAATCTCACTGGACCATGGGTGAATGAACAGTTATTTCATTGCATTGATCAATCTGGGGCCTTTCAATCATTGAAATTCTTCACAAGCATGAAACATAATGATGTTACTACCATTTTGGGTCAGACCAAAAGATCTTTCAATATTTCAAGCTGTTCTTAGAAATGTCTCTGTAGCAAACTGCCCTTACTCAGTGACAGCTGTTTGTGAGAAGGGTCTTTAGTCTGGAGTTTAATCCAATCTTGAAAGGAGCTATCAAACGTGCCGAAGCCTAATGAACAAATAGGTTTAGTACCTTGGACAGTTCATTCAATGTTCTGAGTAGAAGACAAATCATTCTACTTTCAGGGAAGCCATGGCTGAGATTTTAGATTAGATACTTACTTAAATATGCTTAACTAAGTAGAATTTCTTGGTCCAGCTCTCCTCCTACATCCTGATTTTTTTGGGCAGCAATTTCTGTGAGTGAGTGATTCTGGTCTCCTGTTGATTGAAATGTAGATGACTGATGTTTCCACTGTGCTCCCAACAGTTTTATCAGATGTGACAATCAGAAGGAGGATCCCTTTCACAATTCCTCCTTGAACTCACAGGGAGGTGGAAGCATCTGTCTGCTGCACCCTGGTCAACGGAAGAACAGAAGATAACATCACTCACATACAATAACTCAGGACTGGAGAAAATTTATGATCCCTACATACACATAGAGAGATCATGAATGTGAATTCAAGTCCACATCTATACTACTTTTACCATTTAATCCATAACAAACCAAGCAAGAATCATCTAGATCAGAAGTGGCTGCCTCTGTATTTGGAAAGTAATAATGTCTACTTGGTAATAGATGGGAATGCTTAATTTTTATTTTCGGTTTTACTTTGTGCCACTAATGGCCTTAACAGGTCATCTAACTTCCCTTTTCTGCTTTCATTACAATCTGACATTCCCATGCTTTCACTCATCTAAGTCATAGCTGGAGCATGCTGTGCCCAATTCAGAAAACAGGCAAAGTTAAAGTTGCACTCCTAAAAACACTTCTTTCAGAGTAAATAAACATGCAGAAGATTGCCCTTAAAGGAACTATTTTGATTTCTTGTGTACTGTGAATATGAAACTAGAAGAAGGCTTTTAACACATTTGAATAAATTGTGTAAGAACTGCCAGCAGGGTGATAAAATTACTCCAATGGCATATCTGCTCATAAGCAGCAAATTGTTATTATTGTTTCTAGCTCACATTCCAGCTTCTCATATCTTAAGGACTTTATTCTTTTCTTCACCTGCAGCATTCTCTATAAAGGATGGAAAATTGGTTCAGCATTAAGAAAATTAATTTTGAATTAGATAAATGTAAAGTTTAACATTAACTGGAGGGAAAATGAGTTGCATCCATATGGTATAGATAACATGTGGCTTGACAGCAGTACTTAAAAGGTGGGAATTATACAGGGTACACATATCCTAAAAACTTTTGTACACCATTTAGAACCCTGCCTATCTCCTGCCTACTAGTACTAGTAATAGTAGTAGTAAAATAATAATAATAATAATAATAATAATAATAATAATAATGCTAACTTTTTATGACAACAAAGAATAATTGTTACTCCTGAAAGCCTCCACTAGATCAGTGGTTCTCAACCTGTGGGTCCCCAGATGTTTTGGCCTTCAACTCCCAGAAATCCTAACCGCTAGTAAACTGGCTGGAATTTCTGGGAGTTTGTAGGACAAAACACCTGGGAAATGGAAAATGTTCTCCAGCCAGAACTAGTTTTTCAGGCTAGTAATAATGTTCTGGGTACCTCTGGGAATATGTGAGCAGGCACCTAAGAGTCCTAGGATAAAAAAAAGACTCCCCAAATCCATTCTTATTATCATTATATTCTGCTTTGACTAGCTCTCAGGTGAAGTAGCAAGTCCACATCTAGGCAACAGATTTTAAGAAAATTACTGGCAAACTATTACATATCAAGTAGGGTGACAAAGCTCATATTGAGCCTGAAAATCAAATCCTATGCCAAAAGACTGGGGGAACTGAGAATGTTCAATCAAGGGAAGAAACAATTTCAAGATAATGTAATATTCTTCTTCAGATATTTGGAAGAGATACATGCAGATATTAAAAACACTTTTTATTCTCACGGGTCAAATTCCAGGAAAGGGGATTTAGATTAAATGTTGTGAAGAATTCCCTGATGATGGTATGAGGTGTTACACTGATGAATATGTTGCCTTGAGTGATGGTGGAGTCTCTCCAATGGAGAAGCTCAAAGTGAAGTTGGATGGCTATCTATCATTGATGTTATATTGTCAGATACTGCTGTGGTTAGACAGTCTTAAAGGTCTCTTTCATTTATAGATGCAATAATATGCAGTGCTCCATTTTAGGTAAAACTCTCCTGCAGAAATCAAGCACTCATTCCCAGGAAGCTGAAGTGTATATGTGAAAGAAACTAGCAAATAGCAACACCTGAATAACAGAGTCAAATAGCAAGGCCAAGAACTGCAAAATAAAAACAAAAACCTTTTGCAGAGACAGTACTTGTTAACTTGCTGATTTTTAAAAAATTCAAGTGAATCAATAGTGACATTTTCTTTCCAAAGCTTTCATTCTAAGTATACTTATTTAGAAAGTAATCATTGTATGACTATGAAACTAAATAGCTAAATTCTAGTAACAGAAGTAATTCTCCATGTAGAAGCACCATTTTTAGGCTGCATGTCCTTGGCACAACAAATACAGTGAAACATCACAATTACAACTAAAAATTTTATTGCATGCAAAACTGAAGACATTTTTTGCCTGATTTATTTTATCTTTTATTTAAGTACTAGCCTGGGTAACTGGCATTGCCTGGGTTAGTTTAAAAAGTTTTTTTTTTTTACAAAATGTATAATGTTGTGGTTGAACTACAACTCACATCATGCCAGGTTAACTCCACTAGTACTTAATGTCATGTTGGGTAAGTTTATTTTAGATGCAGCATCGGCAGGGTCCTCTGGCTGCAGGGTAAACTGCAATCCCAGCATGGTGAGTCAGTCCCCTCAAACCACAACAGTATGTTCAGTTGGTCATGGTGGTTCTGTGTGCCAAGTTTGATCCCAGTTTATTGTCGGTGGTGGTCACAGTGTCTCCAGGTGTAGGTGAATGGCAATTCCCAGAAATGAAGGTCAGTTCCCCTCAAACCCCTCCAGTATATTCAGTTGGTTATGGAGGTTCTATTTGCCAAGTTTGATTCAGTTCCCTCATTGGTAGGAGTCACTGTTTCTCTGGTTGTAGGAGAACTACAACTTTCAAAACTCAAGGTCAATCCCTCCCAAACCTCTACAGCAGGCATGGGGAACCTTCGGCTCTCCAGGTGTGGTGGACTTCAACTCCCACAATTCCTTGAGGCCAAGGTAAGCCTTTGGGGCGAATGCCGAGCCTCAAGGAATTGTGGGAGTTGAAGTCCACCACACCTGGAGAGCCGAAGGTTCCTGACCCCTGCTCTACAGTAATCAAATGTGGGCATATCAGGTCTGCATGTCAAGTTTGGTCTACATCCATTGGCTTTTGGGTTCACAATGCTCTCTGGATGTAGGTGAACTACAGCTCCCCCAAATGAAGGTGAATTTTCCCCAAAGACCTCCAGTTTGTTTTGATCATCATGAGGGTTCTGTATGCCACATTCATTGCAGGTCCATTCCTGGTGGGAGTCACACTGGTCTGTCTTGATGCAGGGTGAACTACAATATTAATCATGTTGAGACAGTCCTCCAAACCCCCTTCAGTATGTTCAGTTGCTGATCAATTTCTCTGTTTGCTGTGCACCATAGGAAAGGGTAGGATAAAGTTAAGAGAGAGGCAGTGGGTGGGGTCATGCAAATAACACAGCAATGGAGAGAGTGAGAAACACTGGGATGTGAAGGAAACACATCAAATCTAGGATGAAATTGTCCCCGTATGAAAGCCTACACTTGGATGGTGGGCAGTATGATGTTTGGGGAGGACATACGCAGGGGCTGAGAGACATGTTCATGGTGCCCACTGTAACCTGCAATGTCCTTGGAGGGAGTGCTGTGGTGGTTCCTCAGCACTGTGGGTTAAAGCTGTTTGTGGAGGCAAGAGGCTGTCTGTGGAAGTGGATACCTCCACTACATACACACAAGTCACACTTGCAATAGGGGCGGTAGCGAGAGGAGGGTCTCTCCAGAAGATCAAGGGGACCATGTAGGTTCATAGAAGGAAATGCAGTCACAAAGGTAGGTGGGTCCCGAACTGTTCAGGGCTTTGTAGGTAAGAATCTGCATCTTGAATTGGGACCAGAAAATATTATGGGTTATATGGCTGTGTGGAAGGGCCTGATGGAGCTTGCCTTAGGATTTTTGCCAATTTGGTTATGTTTTCCCTTGCTGGTTATTCCAAGTAGCATTAAGCAGCTTGATGGTACTTGCTGCAGTGTGCTGACTTATGGTGGCCTATCATTGGGGATTTCTGAGCAAGATTTGTCCTGGGGGATTGCCATTACATTCCTCAGAGGCCGTGGGAGTGAAACTTATTCAAGGTCACCCAATAGGTTTCCGTGGCTGAGTGGGAATTTTAAGCTTGACCTTCAGAGTCATAGTCCAATGCTCAAACCATTGCACCACTCTGGATGATGAAGCCATTTTACTCATCTATAGTGTTCTCAGTCTCGGAAAAGTCTGGGACTAAATCAGGGTGGAGAGGAATGGAGGCTGGATCTACACTGCCATACAATTATCAAAACAGATCATCCAGGTTATCTGATTTGAATGGGATTGTATGAGTCTACATTGCCATATAATTCAGTTCAAGGAAGATAATCTGGATTTATACGACAATGTAGATGGGGCCAGAAAAGCAGTTAAGCAACATAAAGAAACAAATATCACAAAATACACACTTTGGTAGACAACTTGAGAGTTCAACTTCTTGGATGCCATCTGTATCTAAGTAAAGTGGAGGTAAATAGTGTCTACTATTATTGTGAGGCAGGTTTCATTTAAATACTATGTCTCTGAAATTGCATTCCAAAAATATAGTAAGTGCCGACAAGCTGGAGTAAGGGAATAATTTAGAACAGAACTTGTTAAACTCTTTTAAATAAATACTTTCCATAATGCTAGGGAACAATTTTAACATAATTCCTGTTGAGTTTGATTTTTTTCAGCTGTTTTAGACTTAAATAGGCATGCTGATTTCAAAACCGCAGTTAGTTATTTTCTATTACATCAAGTTTTTTCTCTACAGCTTATCGTAATGTGGCCACTCTAGGCTGAATCGAGGGGAGCACTAATGGTCTCCTATTGTCTGTGAACAAACCTTCCTCAAGGGGGGAGGGGTGGGGGATGACCTTGGAGACCAACAAAAGGTTCATAATTGTCTAGGCTATACAGTTACGCATAAGACAGTGTGGTGAGAGGTTTTGTGCCACTCTATATAGTTAATCATATTCCATAGTATAGTCAGAGTTCTTGTCTATACAAGGAGTTACCAGAATTTATTTTTTATTTACATACATACTTATTTCCTTTCCTTCAGATCATGTCTGCCTCTGGTATTTCTCATTGTAAGTGCCTAAACAACCCTGATTCATTTTTATATCTGTGGCAGTTTCACCATTCACAGTCAAAGGACAAACATCAGACTACACTATGGAATATGATTAACTATATAGAGTTGCACAAAACCTCTCTTATGTTAGGCTAGCCTATTTTGCATATTTTAAAGTAAAACTTGCTGACCGAGATAAGCCTTGGGGCTCTCACAAGATGTGCAAGCAGTGTGTCAAGAGTTTACTGATGTGGACGAAGGAAACACATGGTAAATTGCCATTTGTTATACCTATGGTTTGGTGAGATGTCAGAGATCATTCCAGTGATTGTTACTTTTGTATAGTGAAAACATCAGACTATATTAAGAAAATAAATGTAAAATAGAGTATCCTAGGCCCCTTCTACATTGCCATATAAAATCCAGATTATCTGGGTTGAACTGGAATATCTGGCAGTGTAGATTCATATAATCCAGTTCAAATCAGATAATATATATTATCTGCTTTGATAACTTGGATTATATGGCAATGTAGAAAGGACCTAGTCTATCATCAGCTATAGCCTAGGCTTGTGCATTCAGGGTGAATGACTGTCAATTTCTGCTTGCTTGTTTTGGAAGCCCCGCCGTATCCATTTTCCAGTGCCTCCCAAAAAGGGTGTGTGGTCAAATGGGGTTTTCATCCAGCATCCAAAAAACTGTTCTTTTCAGCCCATTGGCAGCAACGGGATTGAGAAAACACCCATTATGGGTGGTGGTGGTGGTTGAGGTGACTTCCCACAGGTTCCCCTTCCATATCCTTCATTAAGACCTGGATTTTAAAAAGCATCAGAATTACCACTTTCAGGATCCCTTTCCTTTGTAGAGGAGAAGACTGGGTTTAATGCTTCTTAAAGCTGTTCTACTCTAGAGGAGAGGCAGGACGTGGCTTGGCTTTGAGGCTCCTGCAGTACTGGGTCCATCTCCCTGAGAGAGAGTTGGTGAGGGAGGGGGAGAAGCTCCTTGGCCCTTGGCTGCATACACTTAGTCTTGCCCCCCTCCCCTTCCACCCACATGAGCTTGAAGCCTGGCTAATGCTAAAGTTTTCCATGTTGGTGGTGAAGGAGGAAGAGGCCAGATCTGGAAGGGTTAAAGACACCCCTCTTTATGGGACTGTTTGTTTGTTCTTACCCAGGTTCCTGTGGCATGGAGAGAGAGGCTGAAGGAGGGAGGAGGGCTCCTTGTCTGACCATTTCAGGGAGGCCCAGGGAAGGAAGAGCCGATGACCTGGAGCGCCATGTGGTCATGAAAGTAGAGGGGGAGCCAGTTATCAACTCCTGTTTGCTTTCATGTTGAACTGATTTTTGTACAGGGAGGAGGCCTCCGGTTCTGTGCTCCTGAAGTGAACAAAAGGAATGAAAGAACAGATGAAACAGGAGAAATGAAGTCCACACACAACTCTACTATACACCCAGTGATTCATTCAGCTGAAATTCCAGTGTAAGTTTTCACTGAATTACCTTCTTTCAAAAACAGAAGCATGGTGAAGAACAAAATGACAGCAACAATGAAGATTTTGAAACTGAAGAAAACTTAGTTTGTAGGAGATTTGATCAGCCTGAGTTGAATGAATTGGCACAAGATTTAAGACTATCCAAAAAGGATTCAGAGATCCTAGCATCAAGACTGCACAAGAAAAACTTGCTATAAGCTATAAGCATCCATTTTTACCTTAATGTGTATGTTTGGTAGCAGAACTTTACTACTTGTACATAATTTGACTTACAGTAATAATATATAGCCTTTGTGTGAATAAAATAACTCTAAATAAACAGTATATTTGGGGGTTTTTTTTTCATTTATCTTCCTTTGTGTGTACATTTTGTATATTTTTTTTTGGAAGAAAGGGAGGGCATCCTGTACCTTTAAAAACAACGTGATAGAAAAAAACTATGTTTGGATTCAGATGCTAAATGTTAGTCAAAAACAAGTGTCAGATCTACCACAAAAATTGTGTTTCCCAGTGAATAGGTTATGCCACACATTCTGTTTTAAATGGCAAATATTGCAAGGTCTCCTCTTTTGTTTTTACAATGCCTACCTTATTGCATTAAAGCAATTCGTTTCATATCTTAATGCCCTTTGCTTCATGGCTCATTACCCTGCCAAGGTATGCATTTATCAGCAGTACTTCATGGTCTTACCTGTGTTGCTTAAACATAAAGCAGTATTAAGAGAGACTTTATAACAGTAATTATTTTGTCAGCCTAGCTGATGGTGCCCTCATGTGACGGTGTAAGCAGCCTCCTTTAACTTGGAAATCTTTAGATGTGTTGGACTATAATGGACTATCATCCCTAATCATGCAGGTTCAATGAGAAATGTAGTTGACATTATGGACTTCTTGAGGTACCAACTTTGTGGATTTCCTTGACTAAGGTAATTTGGACATTGTGGGTGAATTTGTATGCTAAAGGGAAAAAACTGGAAGCCTAAAAAGGTCATTATTCCATAAAATCCTACATAAAATAATGTATAGAAATATTTAGTGTTCTGGAATTCTGCGTCTTCATGAAAAAGTATGGAAACAGTGCCACTTAAAGGCTGTCTGCAACTTTACAGGCACATATTTTATGAAATGGACATGCTAGTTTTCATTATGATTTAGTAAGAAGATACTTTAAAAAATGACAGCGATCTATACTGCTATAACTTTCAATAATGCCATGTTGTACACACTGACTTAAAGAAAATACGGCTTGCATCACAAACTACATTTTGAGAAATGTAGCTCTCTAAACATTTAATTTAATTTCAGTTAGTGAAGTATTTTTTATTCATCTTCATCTCCAATCACGTGATCCAGAGTCACAAAATTTTTTAAGTGGATCTCTCCCATGCTGCATGATGGAAGCCACAAAACAGCTATAAAAATAAGTAATAAAAATGCAGATTTTGCTTATAAAGAGCTACATTTATGAGCAAAAGCAAAAAAGAAACTGGGTTGGCAAGTGGAGAAAATTAAACATCGTATAGTGTTAATTGGCCTGAGAAGCAGTATGCAAACTAAATTGATAACTAACAACTCAAGGCTTATACTCTAGTTCAGGCAAACACATCTAAAAAGAAAGTGATTTGCAGTAGTCGGTGCTAGGGGGGAAAAGTATTCTGCCCCTTTCATTGCCCAGAGGCACTCCAAAAAGTGACTGTGGCTTCTTATTGCTGTTTTTAATTCTGGGGATTGGGGAAGGGATACTAACTGAAAACTGATCTATTGGGCAAAACTTTAAGTATTCTTTGGAAGCCCCAAAAACCTAAGAGTATATATCTGCACTACACCAATATGTTCCCACTTTAACTGCCAAGGTTGCAACCTATGAAGCCAGGATTTGCAACTGGGGTGCTACTTGAAATTCTAGCTGTAGGGATGGAGTCATGACAAATTGTTACTGTGCTGGTCGAACTCTAAAGTGCAAATACACTCAGGCTGTGAACAGGTTCTACTCTGCAACAAAATCAGAAGGAGGGAAGGATCAGTTGGATTATACTCTTCTTGCTTGACTAGCAGGGTCAATGAGGTGAGAGATTCTGGAGAACAGAGAGTAGAGGCAAGATGTTCTAAGACAACATCTTGCAGGCACAGCGAAGAATGCTCTCTTGCTGCTGCTATTAAAATAGGATGCAGTCCAAACCAATCAGTTTCTGTACATGTAGAGCAGTCAACACCATCTTATCCTTTGGCTCAGATGGCAAAATAATTGGAATGGCCCTGTTTGGATGGGGTGCATGATTTATTGGGGTGACCTTTTTCAGATCCATAATTTGTAAATTTTGCCTATACCAATAATCCCTTAGGTGAATGACAGCCAGAGCTCCATGTGTACTGCTTCTCAATCTGTTTTTCAAAGACTCGAAAAGTCCCTTTTTACTCTAAATGTATTCAGACAGTGAAAAGTGCTGGAATACAACCTCTCACCGCTCAAGTCTGCAATCATCAATGAGGGCCTTTCCACACAGCCATATAACCCAGAATATCAAGGCAGAAAACAGCACAATATCTGAGGTCCCTTTCACACAGCTGAATAAAATCTGGGTTATATGGCTGCGTGCCCTAAAAAGCAGATAGAATAAAGCTAGGCTGAAGGCATCCTTTCCCTCTCATTCCTAAATGTCTGTCATTGTGTCTGATTTCTCTCACTCTCTATCTTTTCTCTTCCCCTCCTAATTGATGACTTAGAATGGAATTTCTTCAGGATGCACGTTCCTTTGTTTTAAAACCATTTGGTCATTCTTCCTGTTCTTTTCAGTTTGTGTATCTCTCTAGTTGTGTGTGAATGAGAAAATCTATTCTTTAGAGATGTTTCCTTTTGTTTGAACTTAGAAGTAATTGAGCTGGAGAGAAAACTTAGACCCAATCCTTTTCTATCAAGAAATGTAGCTCTTATGTTTAAATGAATCTTTTTGAAAACTTTCAAGATTGAACTCTGCATCTCCAAGCATTCTTAACAGACACACTATGTTGTTTTCCACTTGCTGTGAGCTAAAGTGCTCTACTAAGTGTTCTTTTTGTTTTTTAATTTTTTCTGTTTAGGGGATTTCCCTTATAAATAGACCATCTAAAGGTGTATCTACAGTACAGAATTGACACAGTTTCATACCACTTTAACTGCCATGGATCATTGCTATGGAACTCTAGGAGGTGTAGCTTGGTGAGGCATCAACTTTCTTTGGCAGAAAAAACTAAAGATTTTGTGAAACTACATCTCCTTTGATTTCATACCATTGATTTATGGCAGTTAAAGTGTCAAACTGCATTAATTCTGCAGTGTAGGTGTACCCCAAATTAGCCTCACTTTTTGTAGCTGCTAATGATCCATGAGGAAATCTATAGCATGGCTGCATTTTCTACAAAGAGTCTTCTTGGCGCCATGGATGCTATTCTTGGAAATAACTACGTGAGATCAGATAATGACTTCAGTTTAACTAACTTGATTGGGGACTACCTTGCTTCTGTGGATTTCAATTATAGAATAAGTGACATAGATCTTTTTTGTTACCCTTGAGGCAGAAAAATTAATTGATTACACTATGTAACATTTTTGTTCCCAGGTTATAAATGTCATTTTTTAATTGGTTCTATCATAAAAACATGGGAAAAGTTTATTAAACTGCAAAAAATTTGTTTTTTGTGGGACATTTGCAGCACATTTTATTACAGTTTTCCTGTAGTTTTTCAATGGATACCTGATAGAGTCTCAACCAATTTGACAAAGTTTGTGGCAGCCACAAAAACAAAGTTTCTGGAGTATAATAACTACATTCAAAGCAAGTTCTGCACAATTAAACAGGAAATAACACTTTCAAACAAGGAACAGAAACTTCAAATTATTTACAGTGTTATCAATGTTAGCATCCGAATTTGCATCATGTGGATCTGAGGGCCCATCCAGACATTACCTTTATCCCAGGAGTTCCTGCAGCAAACAGGAGGGTTCTCAAACACCATTCCCTGTAAATGTGGAAGCAATCACTACAAAGGGCAAAAAACGTGAGATCCGCACCTTCGGATGTCTGTATGACTCTGCAATTGGAAAACACTGGATTTTTTTTAAATCTGGATTTCTTCCTGGGTTTTAGATGTTTGCTCTTGATTGAACAGTTCCTAAAAAGAAGGTGACAGTTGAGTAGAACACAAAAACGTTGTTTATGTGCCAGAAACGCCATGAAACGCATGGAGGGCCCATTTTCTCTGGTCAGGACAAAGTTGTGGCGCCTTTGTCAATGTTGTACATCTTTTCACAATAAGAGCAATTAGGAACAGACATGTATAGCGCAGGAACAATATTCTGTCTGCACAAATGGCCCTGCAGGATATATAAACCAGGAACAGAATTTATACAATGATTCACATCTTCGATTTTTAAAAAATGCTGAAATTTCTGGCAGACGTCCTGGTGGCCATCTTATGGGTTGCAAAATCCCACGACAAAGCAACAAGTGTGGACGACAGAGGCAGAAATCTCAGAACCAACAGATCTGTATCTGGACTTCTTAGGTCCTGGGTTTTTTATCCCTGAATAAAGCACGCAATTTGGTGTTGTCTGGAACTGCCCTGAGAGGCAAGCCTTTTCCCTGTTGTGCTTCACTTGCATTTAAAAGGACTGAATTGCGCCTGGAGCCAGATCAAGACATTTTGCTACCTGAGAAAAAATATCTAGAGACTCCTTCATCTTATTCTATGTACATGAATTGATTAGAATGGCAGCTGAATATTTCTTTTTTAAGGGATACAGTCTTCTTCAGTCTCTGAGACTCAGCCCTCCAGCACCTGCTATTTTAAGATGCTTCTACAAAGCCACATAATCCAGATCAGAATGTGGATTAAAAAATCCAGTTGCACTTTGGAGAGTCTCCACCCCAAGAACCATGGAAAAGCTCCTGAGAAATTCACAAAACTCTCCTCATGCAGAATTGATCTAACAGAATGAAAAAAAATTCTTACTTTGTTTGGAGAGATGCGCTGAATTATAGCAGCACATCAAATAAGAATCAGCAATGGAGCTCATCTTCCAACTCAAAAACAAAGAGCTAAGTGATTTCTTCTGAGGGAGAGAGGGAAAAGGTTTGCCTTCCTGAGAGCATCATACCCAGCTCCTCTATCTGAATTTTCCAGAGATGGCACTGTTTACACGTGTGCTGCACATGTTCCTCTTACATTTCTGCTCTGCAGCATCCATACACTGATCAGCTGCAATACGATTTATTGCCGATTTCGGACTTTCTCCTGACTTCTTTTAATACGGGTTTTCCATGTGGATGTATGTTGCAGCACACATTTGGGGATGGGAGGGGTATTTTCTACGTGCCACTCCTTAGGATCCACATCATTTGGATTTTTCAGCATTTGTAGATGGGGAGTTTGATGAATGCTTTAGTCAGACGAATAGTAGTGCAAGCCCTCAATGCATCTCTTCTATCAATATTAACTTGAACAAAAAAAAAAAGCAGGTGATCTTTGTTAATCTATTTATCTGAAAACTCTGGGACTCACTTAAATAACAGATGTCTCTTGAATACCACTCGTCTATTGTAAAAGTCACTGATAAGAATTTAAAATCAAAAGAAAATGGGGTAGAAATTTTTCCAAAAGTAAGTCAGCCTAATATTTTTTTATTCTTGGCACTTATCTTACAAAGTGCAGTAGTTATATGAGCAAGCCACTGTTAAGCATTCACAATAAAGGGCATGTATATTTTTCTTTAAGAGGGTGTTGTTCCATAACTCAGCCTTAATCCCTTGGCTATTGCTGCCATCTACTGCTCAAAGGAAGAGTTCAGAACTATGGAATTTTTTTTGAAAAAAACAGTAACCCAAAGCTGAGATTTGTTGGCAAAGATTTTTGTAAAAAAAATTTTTTTGCCTTTATGAAGCTTCTTAATCACATTATTGGGAAAGCACACTAGAAAGGCTTTAAATCTCAACATGCAGTCCCAAGATGGCTTCACTAACTGTAAATATATCAAAGCAGCCAAGAAATAATGTTCAGAAAATGCAAGCTGCCAAAGGACATGGCAACAACAAGAACTGGACAAGTCAGGGTCATAAAGGTTTGCCCTAAGAAGCAAAAATGTCTAAAGTTGTTTTATTTCCCGGGCTGCCTCCATCCCAGGTTCGTGTGTAGCAATTCCTCTGCTGTGTAAATAGAATTCCTAAAAGGTCTGTGCCAAAAATGATTGATTGTTTTGCTTATGCTGGCAAGGCTAACTCTCTCTCAGAGAAAAAGAAGCATTACCTGCCTTGGCTGCCCTCATATTATGAGTTTCAATTGCTAAGAGGAAGGCTTAATGAAATGTGAGGTAGGGATGGAGGACATATTCATTTAGTTCATGTTTTAATGTGTTACTATGTCATTTTATACTGCAAACCCAATACCTGAACTCAATTGCTTGAACTCAACTCATTTGTGTTTTCCCACCAAATAATGTGTACAAATATATGTATTTTGGGGTGGGAGGAGTGCTTGTAAACTACTGGCCAAAATTACTTTGCAAAGTTCCATTCGTGACGGATGTGCACAAAAATGAATACAGAATTGTCTGTGCACATGTTAAAACAAAATTCTTGAAAATTAGACAAATCAAGTGTTGAACTAGAAAAATTCTCAAAGTTTAGAACAAATAGTTCTTAACACTGGGAAAAATGTGAAGGCGATGTTAATCAGTTGCAAGGCTGAATCATTCATCCCAATGTGAGCTGCATATATACAATTCAATATGCACAGTGTTGCTTTTTAAAATATAACCAGGAAAGCCTGAGGAAGCCGGAATGGACTTAGACTATGGTAGAAGAGAGATTAATTCTTTCTGCCCCTTCCATGAGTATAACAAAAAAAGAGTTCTGGCTTTCTGATGGTTTTATTTGCATTTCAAGGGACAGTGTCTGATGCCAAGGGCAATTTCCCTTGATGCAAATAACAAGTTTGAGAAATATATTCTCAGTGATTTCCCAACCTCATTGTAAAGTAATGCAGTTAGTTCACTTTTTTCCTGCACAGGGAGGGGGGCACTTCTAGGACAAAAGGAGATGAGAGTGGGCAGAGCAATTCAGCCACTTACCATCTATGACATCCATTCACCCTATACTATCCCCACCAGTCCTAGATGTTTTGCTAATGAAGTAAAAAACCCAATTAGTTTTAGCCTCTATGGGGGGAAAAACAATTGGTGTGGTGGAAAGTACTTAACCTCTGCTGAAAAAAAGCCATGTTCAGATCACCCTCCCTATCCACATTACAATGCCACCATCATAAGTAGCTCAATTAAATTACATTATATTATTATTATTATTATTATTATTATTATTATTATTATCTTTATTTGTAGCCCGCTAACATCTCCCGAAGGACTCAATGCGGCTTACAAGGCCAAGGCCTCAACAATACAACAATACACATAAACCATAAAGCAAATCAAAACAATTAAAGCAATAAACAGTAAACAGTAAAAACAGTACACCATAGCACAATAAAACTAAGGCTGGGCGAAGTGTAAGTGGGTACAGATTAAAAGTGCTGAGTATGACAGTTGAAATATAAGGATTTTGGGTAAGTGCAACGTGCTGACAATCTTAGGTCTCTAGTAAAGTGCTTCTGGGACGTATTGCTGGAGTTTCCTATTCTGGAAAGGCACACCGGAATAGCCAAGTCTTCAAATTCTTCCTAAAGACTGCCAACGTAGTAGCCTGTCTACTGTCCTTGGGGAGGGCGTTCCAGAGTCGGAGGGCTACCACAGAGAAGGCCCTGTCCCTCATCCCCACCAACCGCACCTGCGACGCAGGTGGAATCGTGAGCAGGGCCTCTCCGGATGAACGAAGGGAGCGTGCGGGTTCATAAACGGAGATGCGGTCACACAGGTAGGCAGGTCCCAAACCGTTTAGGGCTTTGTGGGAAAGCACATCGTGGAGGCAAAATCCAAGGGTGAGAGAAAAGGACTGCATAGTGTTTTGCCAAATTCCTAGGAGATGGCAAGAAGAATCCCTTTTGGGACATATTTAGGGGTGGAAACAGAGCCACACCCCTTGGTAGGTTGATACAGCTTTTTGTCCCCATGCCTAATTTTGTCCCTATAGAATTTCAGAGCAGGAAAAGGACTCTTGGCACATACCCTTTACCTGATTCAGATAATTAGCTAAGTTCTTCCAGTTTCTGAGTTAATTCAAGAGTAATTTTGGGAAGTTTGCATTTTACTAGTTGTACCCTGTGGCGCTTTGTGCCTCCATTTCATGCAAACTCATAGGTGAAATCACTCTATGACAGTGGTTCCCACCCTTTGGTTCTCCAGTTATTTTGGACTTCAACTCCCAGAAATCCCAGCCAGTTTACCAGCTGTTAGGAATTGTGAGAGCTGTGGTTCAAAACACCTGGAGAACCAAAGATTGGAAACCACTGCTCTAGGTTTAGCCTAAACTTCAAAAAAGTTAAACAAAGTTTGAGAATGAGATTCAGCCCCTTGGTCAGCTTCTTTAAAGCTCAGACTACTACCTAGAGTGGATACCCTGGGATGCTGGCATTACCAGCCACCACTGTTGTATGGGAACCAATATAACAAGTTGAACACAACATTTTGTTTTTGGAGCTTGGTGTTATTTAAGAACAGAAAATGTTCTACAGAGATCTATAAAAGCTCTTGTGATTGAAAACCACAGTTGTAACCCACTGGTAGATATATATATATATAAAAACAAATTAATCAGTTCAGATTCTTTGACAGTACATGATTTATGACTCTCACATGCTAGCTTTCTGGGGATCAGTGGATTTTGCACAAAGAGGTATCATCAAATGACACACTGAGTCTAAGGTTAACATCTACACTTACCACTTATGTTGGTTGAGAACTAGTTTGGCAGAAATGTGATAAAACATGGAAGGTGCAGTTACAGAATCTGCAGTATCTACATCTTAAAAGCTGTCAGAAAATGGAGTGTTTCTCCCATTTGCCAGTGAAAGGTGCACAAGTGCTCTGGCAGCATATGAGGAGTAAACAAAAAGGGAAAGTGACAACAGAGAAAGTAATAAAATTCCCACCCCAGGAGATCAGTTGTCCCCCTGCTGCCAAGCTATGCCTTTGGGACATTTTTCAGCAGCCCCTCCCTGCCCACATATTCCAAATTTTACCATGCATTTAACTACAGGTGAGTGTCTATCCTGTGCTTTGCTGTCTGCTGAGCAGATTTCACATTCCAATGTGGCTTACATTTGGGACTCGCTGATGCACATTGATTTTAGGGTTTCTGCCAATTATCTTTAATAAACTTTAAAGTACTGCCGTTAACTTTAGCAGTGTGTGTCACTTAGCCGCCACAATTTGAACTAGCTTTAAACTCATTATATGGTTAGTATAAATGAGCCATAAGGCTTTATCTGCACCAGCCACAAAGTGGCCCAGTAGTCACTCTTAGCTGTCTTCATGATGTCCTTCACACAAGGTAGAAACATAGAATTAGAAGAGACCATAAGGGTCATCCAGTCCAACTCAATGCCATGGAGGAATACAGAATTAAAGCACCCCTAACAGATTGCTATCCAGTCTCTGCTTGAAACCTCTAGAGAATGAGACTCAACCAAACTCCAAGAGACCATATTCCACTGTCAGACAGCTCTTACTATCAGGAAGTTCTTCTCAATGTTCAGGTAGAATAATTTTTCTGGCCATTTGAATCCATGACTCCATATCTTAGTCTCTAGAGCAGAAGAAAACAAGCTTTCCCCCTCCTCAGTGTAACATACTTTCAAATATTTAAATATGGCTTTCATGTCCCCTCTCAACCTTCTTTTCTCCAAGCTAAACATAACTAGATCCCTAAGCCATTCCTCATAGGGCTTGGTTTCCAAATCTTTGATCACTAAACCAGTTTAGTCCCATACTAAGGAAAGCTGAAGAACTCAACAAAACTCCAGAACAACTCCTCACTTTGGACAGAGTGTGGACAGTAAACTGACTCGTTGTGAACCTGGCCGGATGTCACCATCCCCTCCATTACGGCTCCATTACTTCATAGACAATGTCCTTGACTATACACAGATTGGGTCTGTGTATCCCAGTCATTATTGCCAGATGGTTGCTGAGCCCCAGGAGAGCATCTTGACATCATGGGAGCCCTATACAGACTTTAGCCAAGGCTCAACCATGAGGAAGGAAAGAGCATTGTACAGACTCGGACTCACTGCCATTGAAGGTCAGCCACATATTGTGTGGCTGCCTCTAGGGCCAGTTTGGAGTACTGCTGCTCTAGAGTAACCATGACTTAAGCAGCCAAGTAAGCAAGCCCTTAGACAACCAACAGTGATTACTCACAAAGCTATTCAATACAATTCTAATGTAGTGTTTTGCCATGCCCAGGTGCTCAGAGTCCCTTCTTTGTCTTTTTTTTTTAATCAGGAGGGCATGTTTTCTTGGATTCATTTGCAGTTATGCCTATTCAGCAATAACGCAAGGATAGTTCATTGCTTGCTGTAGTCATTGCACTGGTTTACACCTAAGTGTTTCTGCTACAATACATTTAACCTAATAACATATCCTGCCTTTCAAGATAGAGGGTATCTCATCTGAAAATAAGAGGTTCTTTGAATTTTAACATCCCTGCTCCATTACTTCATAGACAGTGCCCTTGACTATACTATACTGATATAAAGTATGACATATGAAGCACAGCAGTGTAGCAATATTTGACATATAAAATTTTGGAAGGGAAGGGGGTGGGGATACATTTCTGAAGTCAAACACTGTATAATTCTCTTGAGAAGAGAGCTGCTATTCTGGCAAGATAACGAATGGTTTGCTTCCGTATAACATGCATCAGTATAATGTACTGTAGCTATAAGGCAGAATGATGATGACACATTTAATTTTAGAAATGATATGGTAGTTATATCCAGGTTTGCATTGACTGGGAAAGGAGCAGTTATATATGGGTTTTGAGCCATATAGCTGTACTACATTATCTTGTGAATTTAAATATTCATACAAAACCTTGCATTCGACCTTTCAAATCTTTACATACCACTTAGAGCAGCTAACAATCGTTTGAAGTAGTAACACACAATAAATACCAACAACAGCTGCAACAGGCATATAGCATTATGTAAAAGGCAAGAAGCAAAAGCCTACCTGATCTGGCTAAAGTTCAACTAATCTGGTCCAGTTAGGCTTTTGTTTCTTATCCTCAAGTTCAAATTCCCAGGGTAGCCTTGTTGATAGTTTCCTGAGTAAAACAATCCTGGTGGTGAATGCTGGGTTATTGAACAGTGAAACAATTGCTATATAGGACATGATCCTGAATGAGCATGCCAACCTGTCTTGTATTACAGAGAACTGGTTGGTTGAAAGGTGTGTATGTGAAGGATTGCCCTATCTCTCTCTCTCTCTCCCCAACCTTCTCTCTTTCTCAGCTTTGTCCACCAGAGTTCTCTGAAAGTGAGACCCAGAGGGCAGAGATACTGAGTTTCAGTGATTTATCTTGATTCCATCCCAGTGACCATATGGCCAATCTCACAATATGCTGGGCTAGAGTGAATTTATTTGAAGGTGTGTGCCTTGGATATAATAGAGAGATTCTGTTGGTATACCAGCCATTTCACTGTCTGATAGTTTTCTTTGCTGAATTATTTGAGATTGTCTCAGCAATAGCAAATAGTTTCCTCAGCTCATTATGCTAGTAAAGTTAAATATCTATGTTGAAGCTGCCCTTTTAGAAATGGTTCAGGATAGCCTGCCTTAAATCCTATTGTTACTCTGGCCTTTAGCAGATTCACTGAATAAATTGAATCTATCCATGTGTTGACGCACAATGCAATAATTTATTAAATTGAGCTTCTCAGGATGAAGCAACAGGTTCTAACCCATGTCTGTCACAACAATCTTGGATTCGTTTTAAGTGGTATCTTGCCCCATGTATACTGCTGGACACATTTTTAACCTTATTCTCTGCACTGAATAGGATGACAGTGATCAGAAATTGAATAAGTTTCCTTTTTTTCTGTTACACTGGACAGATCAGTACCTGGTGAGGTTTAGACTTCCTCAAACTAAAGTTTTTTCAGTGGTGGGGATTACCTAACAGAGTCCATCACCCTAGTGTCTGATGAATCCTAATGTTTCCTTGGAGCCTCTTGGAAATTTTCTTCTTGCCTCAGCAGGTGATTCTATAAGTCTTGGTTGATATTTGAAATACAAAAATGTCCAGAACAGTGGATACAACTGCTCATCACCATCCTCTCCTATGATAAAAAGTCAAACCAACCTTGGGTCCTTTAGAGGACTGCTTCTTAAACTGTGGGTCCCAACTGCAAAGGGGCACCCTTAGCTCAATGTCAGGGTCTTAAAAAATGGCAAAAGGTTTCTGAATGCCACCGATGTCCACAGAAAATGTTGCAGCTGTACTCCACAAAAAAGCAAATCATTCTGTTTAGCCAGCCTTGCAAATGCTGGTTTATGATTAGTAAATGTTTAATTTTATAGCTATTTTATATACCTGGATTCACATAAAAATTTCTTGGTCAGAAAGGGGGCACAAGTGAAAAAAGTTTAAAAAGTCCTGCTTTAGGGAACTAGAAGCAATCAAAAAAGGGAATGGGACTAAAATATAGTTGATGGGAAACTTGGGACGATATCACATTAGCATTCTAAAGCAGATGCATACATTTTGGAATTGCCCAATTTGCTCCTGCAGAATTCTGGGAAATGTAGTTTAGGGAAGCTGAGGATCTGACCGGGTGAGAATTTCAAAGGCATCCTAGGTGACCACTTTTGGCTAGAAGTTGACCATAGAGTCAAGCTAGAGAACCTGGAAATTTCTTTCCCCAGGTACAAAAATAAGTGGGAGTTTTTATTTGCATTTTTTTCCATTTTCAGAGGCCCTGCACCCTAACCCCAGTAAATGTGGAGGGCTGACTGTAGAGAACAGGGATATCATCTAGCCTCTCAAGAAATTGCATAGTGTGGGTGCAGCTGTCTGGTCCCCATCAAATTTTCATTCCCCCATATGCTTGCATATTGGAGGAATCTTTATACACCTTCCTTCAATTCAAAAAAATAATAATACTCAGAGCAGTGTGAAACAGTTGACAGTAAATGCAACAGAATAATAAACAATCCAAAAAGTTAAGAACAGGAACAGAAAGCTATTTAAATACTTTGAACATTCAAAACAGGAAGGGTAAAACCATAACAACTTCAGATCTACTACTGCACGCTCCATTATCAGCGTTAAAGATATCTGGAGGAGGAGAAAGACTGAAGGAAAATGCATTTTCTACTACAACTTTGGTTACTTTCGAGAAGTAGGAATTAAGGAGTTGTTAAGCTTTAAAGCATCTATAACAATCACTACTTCAGGAGGTCTAGGAACCATATCTGTAACCAATTTCTTTTTAAAATGGAAGCTCTGATATTTCCCCAATAGCGGGGACTTGCCTTGTAGCTCTCTATAATTTAGTTCCAGGAAAACAATTCACGAAATAATGAATGCAGTGCCTTGACTTCCCATATGATAACTCCCAAAACTTAAAACAGCATTTTCTTCCATTTCTTTAGGCATCCATTAGTAATAGCTTTGAAGTGTTTCCACCACTTACTGCTGTTCATTCATATCATCTTGTTTATGCAAAGAAAACTATTTGCTCCTTCACCAAAAAAGAAAGAAAGAAAAAATATTCCCGACATTTCTAAAATACAATGAAAGAAAATATTTTAAGCACAAGAAAAGGAAAGATTTGTGAACTTCTTCTTTTAAAGGAACTCTGGGAAATCTAGTTTAAAATATGCCAGTGGTACATGTTCCCACACCATATACCTGTGAGTATGACCTACCTTTGATAAACAAACTTGAAGGGGGTGCTTTGTAGGCTGTGAATGTGCTTACATTCTCTTTATTGCTGGTGAGAGATTTGACCATGAGCTCATCATTTCCCCCCTAATTTTAGTGTGGGTGTACATATATTTACACACACACACGTTTATTGGAAGCACTTATCTCAGTTGTGGCTATCCAAAAGTACAACTCCTCCATCAGAGTGGTGCTAATTGCTATGAAACAAAACTCAGAAACTGGTTTTCTGTGTTCATTCTTTCATGAAGTGAATGGTGTTAATTAGTAAAGTAAATGAATAAAAATGTGAGACACTCTAAGATGAGTAAATGTTTGTATAAAGGAGCTTATTTGAAATCCCTGGGTGTTCCATTGTAAAAGGAATATTAAACCTCGGGGGGGGGGGGGGGCAGTGACAGAGGGAGAAGTGCCTTTTATTTAGAATTGTAGTAATTCAAACTGTTGCTTCCAGAAAACCATATCACTGTAATCCAGATATCCATTTTCTCCATATATATTGCAAAGGTTGATATTCTATTTAATGTTAGTGGGACACAAATCGCTTTAGATGGAGGCAAAGACTGTGGTGGTAGTGCAACAGTGTAGGTTGGCAGGTAGCTTCCCTGCAATTCCAGAGGCAATTCCAGAGATGTGGTGGCAGTTCTTCCATTCATGGGGCAGAAGGCAGAGCTGCACTTGTGAGATATGTACTGTGTAAAGGGATATTCAAATGTTCCTTATGAAAGCACAGGTGCCCTGATCCCTGGATCCCACTTAATTATTTTTTTTTCCCATCAGGGTCCAGGATTATACTTTTGGACAAGGGAATAGAGTGTGTGATCACTTCTCAGCTTCAGGAGTTCTTGGGTGAGCTGGCTTATCTGGATACATTTCAATCTGGCTTCAGGTCTAATTATGAGACAGAAACAGCTTTGGTCATTTTGGTTGACCTCTGCTGGAAAGGGACAATGTCTCCTTGATAGACCTCTCAGTGACTTTCAATATTATCAACCATGTCATCCTTCTGAGTCACCTCTTTGGGATAAGATTTGCGTCACTGATCTCCAGTAACTGCATACTTTCCTAGAATGGTAAACCCAGAGGTTGCTGATGGAGAACTTCTGTTCTCACATTTCCTCTCTCACATCTAAGAATGTTCTCATGGGCATTCTCAGCTGTGGTGTCCTACATGTGTAATAGGATTTAAGGAGGGACCCAGAGTTGGTCATCCCTCCTTTCTACTTAAATCCAAGGAAATACTCTCAGTACTAAACCAGTGCCTACTGACTATGATGGCTTGGATGAGAGTGACCAACCTGAGACTCAATCAAAATAAGATGGAAATATATTGTTGAAGGCTTTCATAGCTGGAATCACTGGGTTGTTGTAGGTTTTTTTGGGCTATATGGCCATGGTCTAGAGGCATGTATTCCCATAGGAGAAAATGCCTCTAGACCATGGCCATATAGCCCGAAAAAACCTACAATAACCCAAGATGGAAATATGCTTGGACAGCTGGGAGACAGATCATAGAACAGTAATGCATCTTGTTCTGAATGGGTTTATGCTTCCTCTGAAGATGCACATTCATTTTCTGGGTGAACTCCTAGATTTCAGGCCTAAATGTGAATGCTCAGGTTTCCGCAGTGGCTAGAAGTGAATTTGCAATTTTTATGACCTCATCACCACTTCACTACCCCTTTAAGCATGGAGCCCACCGGCTCCCTTTACACGATACAGCACTACATCCAGTGGGCTCTGTGCTTAAAGGGGCAGCAAAGTGGAACATGTCATCACAGCAACAACACGGGATGCTTCCTGTATTGCCTTGGATCAATGGGGAGAAAATGGACAGTCAGCACTTCTTCCCATAGGATAACCCTACTGATAAGCTGGGCAATGTGGGTCATGGGGTGATGGGTTCTCCACAGCCCCTCGACAGAAATTGCTGGATAGACCATGATGCATGGCAATTCTGGCAACCAGTGTGAAGATGTCCCTAGCCTGCCAGGCCCAATCTACACAGCCACATAATGCAGTATAACTTCAAAATAAGAGTCTACATTGCCATATATTGCAGTTCAATGCAGTTAAACGGCATTATGAAACTGTATTGTGTGATACCTTATAAAGCCCCAGTTACTCCCATTCCTTGGAGTATCATCCTTGATCAGGGTGACATATGTCTTAGTTAAGTCCCAGCTGAATTACTCCCTCAAGGGGCTCTCTGAAGAGTGTTTGGGAACTTCAGCTCATCCAGAGAACTGCAGCCACATTGTTAGTGCATGCTCGTTACAGGAAGCACACAACACCCTTGTTACAATATGCCCACTGCTGCGAGTCTGTTTCCAGGCAAAATGAGTTCTTCTGGTTATGCTATACAAAGTCCAATATAGATTAGGTTCAATCTATTTGAAGGACCATGTCTTCTCATACAAACTTATCTGAGTGCTAACTTTAACAAGGGATATACTTCTTCCTATCCCACTGCTTTCACAGGCATCTCTGTGGTTCTTCCCAGATGCTGGAATTTTCTCCCTAGGTAGTTTAGGATGAGTTATTTCTGATATCCTTTTTGGTGTCAGTTGGCTGGGCAGCATTGGGACTTTCCCCTCTTCACAGAATGACCCTCAATTAATCTATGGGTCATATCAAAATCCATAATGTTATCCTCAAAATCTGCCCTCAATTTAAACACGAGATCAACTTATACATGAGTATATGGTAATTGTTAACAACAGGAGTGTACTATATCTAATTTTGATCTTAAAACAATAGTTTAATAATTTTAATAATGAGGTTAATTTAATGATATTTTATCTCTTGGTATGTTTTTTTAAAAAAACTTCATGTGATATGATTGCAATTTATTTTGCAAGTTGCTTTGAGTGTCAGGTACATCTACACTGTAGAATCAATGCTGAATGTATAGACTGCATGCTTATTTGTAACATGAACATGCATTTTTAGACCCTTTTAGTATTTTGAAGCTCTTTTAGTTTCTTTATACTGTTAGATATATTTTATCTTATTTGTTTTGTTAGCTTGTTTGAATTATTCACCAATTTTAATGTATAACTGTTGAAATCATTTAATTATAATTATGTGCCATGCTTAGATCTCATAAGAAATGAGTGACATATATTTATATTCCAACCACCAAAATAACCAGGAATCAAGCTTGCATAACACCCCAAGAAGATTCCCAATATAGTACCCTGGGGGTGTAGCATGTTTGATACATTCAACAGGAAGATGAATTCTGCAGTTCTTGGCCAGCATTACAGACAGCTTCCCAACAGGCATAAGAGGGTTATATATATTTAGTAAACCTCAAACCATAGTTAATATTGGCATGGAAAAGAAATCCATAGAGTAACAGCTTAAAATCTTCTTATTTTCTATGAGAACATCTCAACCTATAGTTTCTTCTCTCACATCACCCATGGACTAACTCTGAGAGCTGTGTAGGAGTGAATTTTCAATGTATTTTGCTGAATTTTATATGTTGGAAGCCTCTTTGGGTCCTTTTGTAAAGGAGAAAGGTGGAATATAAACACATGTGGTGGTGGTGGTGGTGGTGGTGATGATGATGATGATGATGATGATGATTATTATTATTATTATTATTATTTTCTGTTGACTACTTTTGTTTGCTATCCCCACAATTTCTATATGGCGAAAATGGGCTGCTTAAAAAGGCATTATTTGTTTAGAACTTCACTGCTTAATATTTGGGGATTGAGCTCATATTTGTTCCTCATATATTTATCACACCTAAGGGACTTGTGTGTCAGTTTAGGAAGCCTGCAATCATCTGTTTTTATCAGTATGCTTTCCTCTGCTATAAGACAATCTGTTGAACATCATTAAATCCTATTTTACTCCAGCAGTAAGCTTCAATATCCTATGACGTTCTTGAGAAGCCTAGGATGGTACCATATTTGTGATGAATTCCCTACCTATTTGGCTAGGTAAAGCCTAGAAAAGTAGGTCCAGGAAGTTCGGCAGTCATTTTGGAAAGGGTGCGGGGGGAATCCATTTTAGATACTCATTTCCTGAAGGGGCCGTGCTGAAATATATACAGAAAGTTTGGAGTGGAGCAGAGAGAGTCAAGGAAGCCTGAAGTTGGTCAGTTAGCTAGCAGAGATAGCTAGTGAGAAGATTTTACAGCTATTAGGGAAGAATAGCTGGTGGAGGAGTGTAGAGATATATCCAGGAAAGGACTATCTGTGGTGGAGTTTAGAATTACTTTCAGAAAAGAAATCCTCTCAGTTATTCCTGGAAGGAGAGAAGAATGTTTATGTAACTAAGTTTGAACGGCTTAAAGAAACCACACGCTTTTAAGTCAATATTGTTATTGTTTATTGCTTTGTTTATGAGGTTATGTATTGTCTGTATTGCTGTTGTTGCTGTTTTTATTGATGTATTTGGGCTCGACCTCTTGTAACCTGCTCTGAGTACTTCGGGAGATGGTAGCGGGGTATAAATAAAGGTTTATTAGTATTATTATTACTTCAGAACAGCTAAGCTTAATGGCTGTTTTGTTCAAGTTCTCTTAAATAAACATCATTTTTTATTGTTCACAAGATCTGCCTCACGTGTACATCTGTGCAGTTTTACTGAAGTAACCAAAAGTCTAATGGTGGCAGCATATGTTTTAAAAGAGTAATCTTTTCAGTGTTACCTCAGAAGACAAGCCTGAGTGCGACTCCAGCACAATCTTGCCTAAGATACTTCAAGTATGCCAAGGGCTTAACATTGCTTTTAAGTTTGGTGGGTGCCAGAGTTCTTTCAAAGGGGTTTCTTCAGCCAGAAGAAAGTTCCAGCTTATTACAGCTTTTAATTTTGATTTTTAATCACAGAGCCTCTATCTTTTAAAACTGGTAGCAGTTGCTGGGATTTACGCAACAAATAAGCTTCAATCCTTTATAATATTCAAGCTCAAAACAAAGGGACATATTGAACATAAGCAAGTTAGAACCTGGCCAGGAATGCAACTATTCTTAAGAATAGTATAAATGTTGCATGGAGAAATGACTTAAGAATAGTATAAACATATCTACATGGAGCCCCCAGTGGCACAGTGGGTTAAACCCCTGTGCTGGCAGGACTGAAGACTGACATGTTGCAGGTTCAAATCCGGGGAGAAGCAGATGAGCTCCCTCTATCAGCTCCAGCTCCTCATGCGGGGACATGAGAAAAACCTCCCACAAGGATGATAAAACATCAAATCATCCGGGCGTCCCCTGGGCAAAGTCCTTGCAGACGGCCAATTCTCTCACACCAAAAGCAGCTTGCGGTTTCTCAGGTCGCTCTTGACATGACAAAAAAAACCATTTCTACATGCAACATTTTCACAAAGTTGTGTTTTATTGCTTTTCTAGAGGAGCCGCAGTGGTACAATGGGTTAAACCCTTGTGCCAGCTGAACTGCTGACCTGAAGACTTGAAAATTGGCAGTTTGAATCCATGAGAAAGGGTGAGGTCCCTTCTGTCAGCCCCAGCTTCCCATAGTAAAACATCCAGGCATCCCCTGGGCAAAGATAGCCAATTCTCTCACACCAGGGGTGACTTGAAGTATATTCTCGAATCGCTTCTGACATGATAAAAAATCACTTTTCTGTGGTTGGAACAGTAGACATTTATGTGAAGAAACCTTTCTACAAGAAATAGAGTTAATCCAGTGGCCAGAAATAAATTGCTATAATAATAAAGCACACACAGTATAAAATGTTATAATGTAGATAATTCAGTAAAGCTAGTAGCGAGATAAGGCATTTGTTGCATTGAATCCCAAACTCAATTTATTTATGTTCAGAAGCTTAGATGTGTCTGAATGAAAAGAACCACAGAAAAGGCTGATTGAAAAGAAATTTCCAGTATCAAGATTTGCTGCTAAATGTATCTTACTTTCAAGAGTGGGGTAACATGTAGCATAAAAGACTTCTATTTCAAAAAATCTTAAATGAATCATTCTTTTGATCCAAATTGTTATGTTCTATCTAGTTCATATTCAATTATTCTCCTCGATTTTTTAAAATACTTGTAGGGACAGATTTTTCAAAGTGTACATAGGATACCATTATATGCAGAAGATGTAAATATTATACATAATTTGCTTCATTCTTGATGAAAAACTAACAAGATAGGAAGACATCTCCCTGAAAAACTTGCAAGATTTTTTTTAATAAGTAGCAACAGCAGCAACAACAACGGGGAAGGAGGTTTAAAATGTAGTGTTTTTGAGACAAAAGGAAAACCCCATGATTTTTAAGTGAGGTGAAGGGGTTAAAATATTTTTTTTCATTTTTCTTTAAAGGAAAAGAGTGCATCACTAGTGCAAGTACTCTGAAAAATATCCACATTTTGCTGAAGACCCTAGTACAAACATATGGAAAAAATGTTGTTTATTCATTCAGTTGCTTCTGACTCGTGACCTCATGGACCAGCCCATGCCAGAGCTCCCTGCTGGCCGTGCCCCCCCCCCCCAGTTCCTTCAAAGGATCCCATCCATCCATCTTGCCCTTGGTTTGCCCCTCTTCCTTTTTCCTTCCATTTTCCCAAGCATCATTGTCTTCTCCAAGCTTTCCTGTCTTCTCATTATGTGGCAAAGTACTTCATCTTTGTCTCTAATATCCTTCCCTCCAGTGAGCAGTCAGGCTTTATTTCCTGAAGTATGCACTGGTTTGATCTTCTTGCAGTCCAAGGCACTCTCAAAATTTTCCTCCAGCACCACATATGGAAAAATAATTTCTTATAAATGAAAACAGAAGTCTAGATATAAGATTCATGCCTTGAACTCCTTTGACTTCTCATGTCATGCAGCATTGCACTACATATCTTTCTTGTACTCCTCCTCCTCCACCAACACTACCAGGAGTAGTACTGTTAGTACCACTATTGCACACCCACCACAATGTGTTTATTCGAATTCAAATGTCTTTCCTTAAGATGAAATGCATGGTATAGAGAAACCATCCTTATTGCTCTGATAGCCATCAAAAAAACAAATGAGAGAATTAATAACCATTGCAAATAATAAGAACTGTTCTCTAGCAAATAAAATAAATCTTAGTTCCATTGATTTTGACCTGGTCTTAAATTACTCCAACATTATACTACTCACAACTTGATAGCCAATTCTCAAATCACACTGGCCACCACACATTTTGGTGCCTCAAATGTTAGCCTTGTTTCTAGGTATATTTAACTTGCTGATTCCAGAAATGGCTCTAGTTTTTCCCTACCAATGTTACTTTTTGAGATACAGAATATATGTCATATAGCAGTTGCCATCTGCTTGCAAACAGAAAACCATGATAACCATATCTAAGGAACTAGAGCTGATGCAGTCTATCCAGTACAATTTTCTGAATCAGTTCCCCAAGTAAACCCAGAAACAGGTCTAAACACAAAGACACCAATAAATTTGGGGCTGTGTTATCCTTAAAATAAGCACATTGTGCTGTTTTTGTTGGGATGCTGCTGAAATTTGGTGGTCTCATTTTTCAAGGGTATGTGCAACAGTGATGGTGGGATGCATGTGGCCTAGATGTGATATGTTGTCTGCCTACAACATAAGAAATTTTATTTTACAGGAGAAATGTTTCTTTGAAATGGGACAAATTCTTGTTACTTTCCAAACATTTTTATTGTAATGTAATACAGTAGGAATGTGACAAGACAACAATGGAAGGTTTCCCTAAAAGGCATAGTGCCTCAATCTACTTATGTTGTAGCTTTCTTTTCTTTTAATTTCATTCTGCACTGTAATTATCCCCCCCCCCCCCCCAAGTCAAAGCCTCTAACAAGATAATCTCTCTTGACTGTAACCATCTGTCTCTCTTGTGATAACGGCTACCAGTATTCGGATGTGGTGGTCGAGGTCTTGCTATGGCTCTCACTGGCATGTAGCCACTTACCACATCCTCTTCATGCTTTTCAGGTTGTAAAACTGCTTGAGCCTGAGAGTTCCTTCTTTCAACTCTCTTTGGCAGGAAAGTATTTCATTGGGTTTGTTTCCCTTGATTATGATACTGAATAAACAACCTCCTACTAGGCCCTGTATGTTAAGCAGAGCTTGAAAAGAAATTATTTTTCATCACAATCTTTAGAATTTCCCAGCCAGTGGAATGTTTAGAGAATTTGAAGAAAATGTAAAAACATATAACATTTATATTTTAATCATATTATGTTAAACAGTCTACTATAGTAGAGCTGGACCTCCTCAAAAGCATGAGATGCCTACTTCATGCTTGCAATGGAACCTAAATGTCTGTTTCTCCAACATTTTTAGATCTATCAGGATGAAGCTCCAATGTGGGCAGTCTTTAGGAGGAGCCTGAAAATGTGGTTATTCCAGTGTGCCTTCCCAGAATAAGGAAACTGCCAGCAATATGTCCCTAAATGCACTTTAGTAGTGATCTAGGATTGTCTGCATACCCACTCTTCCCTGATTTGCAACACCGCCCACACACCGTAGAGTGCCGCTCAGCCCCATTACCCTCATTAGCTGAAAGATTCAGCTGCTCGTGATCCATTCTACTTAAGGCTTCAGCTGGGTCCTGCCCAGTCCATTTTTGGCATTCCAGCTGCCAGATCACTGAATTTTCCCAAATGGAATTCTGCACACCCTTAGAATTCAGTGCACAGGTTGAAGTTCAAATCTAAGCTTATCCATAAAGACACAACCTTCAACCAGTCACTCTTTTCCAGCTAACCTTACCTCAGAGTCTTGTTTCATAAATAAAAAGGGGAAAATCATGTATGCCCCTTAGACAAAAGATAGGCAAATAAAATAAAATGTGGTGATGCAACTACAATGCAAATACCATGTTCAAGTGAGAAATTTGTCCAATATCCAAGCCTTTGAAAAGATACTCCTTTGGACTTAGACTCCCAGCGTTATTGTTTCAGTATGTTCATTTACAGAAATGGCTATGAACATTTGAAAATGGTATAGAAAAAGTAACTTCTCCAAGCTCTGATATGAGTTTGAATAGTTTTTCAGCTGCTGAAGCACTAAGATCATAATAAGGGAAGATTTTCAAGAAGGTCAATATACTTACAGGAACATTGTTAAACAATGCCTATAAGAGGCTTTAAATGCTCATGAAATACACAAATATCGGAATCCCGGAAGTGGGTTCTATTTTATTATTTCAGAGAATATACCTATCCCAGCTCACAATAAACTGAAATGAAATTAGGTTATAATTTCTAATATTATAGGTTGGTGATGTAAGGAGATAACATAAGATGACAGTTGGTCTTAATTCTATTCAGACCACATGTCAATGCATTTTCTCTCACCAGTTGCAATAAATATATAAAGAGGAAATGCTTCAGACATCCCATGTATATGGGCTGCCCTCATGTAGAAATAAGAGCCAAGCTATTCATTTCCTTTGTATTTCACATAAGACCATATTTGATTATGCTTCTTCCTCCCCCCCCCCCTAAAATTGAGAACAGTTATGCTTTTTTAATTGCAATACTTTATTTTATTTTTAAGACATAAATGTAAAGGAGGGGTGAAAGAAGAGGTAAAAATATGGGATTGAAATGTGAAGTACAGTAATGTGGGCTATATATATATGTTTACACAGTATATGAGCTGCATATATAGAGGGACCTGAACTGCTCTCTTTCACACACACACAAATATCAATGAGTACTAATCCAACACAAAATTAATACAGTACAATATATTCAATAAGAAAGAGCTCACATCATGTGTCACAAGAGAACATTATTATGGTACACTGCCAACATTTAGATAACTGCTTTCTTGAAAGGTGTAGAAGTTACTAATATCACTACTATACCTTTTAAGAAAGCAGTTAAAAGCTGTAATAGTGACCAATATGAGCACCCTGGTGGCACAGCGGCTTAAACCGCTCAGTTGCTAAACTTACTGACCAAAAGGTCAGCAGTTCAAATCTGGGGAGCAGGGTGAACTCCCGCTGTTAGCCCCAGCTTCTGCCAACCTAGCAGTTTGAAAACATGCAAATGTGAGTAGATCAATAGGTACCGCTTCTGTGGGAAGGTAATGGCGCTCCATGCAGTCATGCTGGCCACATGATCTTCGAGGTGTCTACAGACAATGCCAGCTCTTCAGCTTAGAAATGGAGATGAGCACCACCCCCCAGAGTTGGACACAACTAGACTTAACAACATGGAAAACCTTTAGCTTTAGCTTTTAGTGACCAGTATACCCAACCATCATTTTTGTTGAAGCAGAATCGTATCAAATCTATAGAGATGCTAGATATAAGCCATAAGAGATTAACACTGCCACATTTTGTGCTTTTAAAAACATTATTTCTTGGTTTCAATTTCTTTGAGATTACAATTAATGTTTCAAACATAGCAGAAGTGAGTTCAGGTGTTAACTGAACATATTGCTAAAAAGGAAATGGTGTGTAGGTTGCATTTCAAAAACATAAAAATGTAGAAAATGTAAGGGCCTATTGAAGAGGAAGATTATTTGAAGAACATGCATTTGGAACTAAAGAAATCTGAATCACAGACAAGCCTAACCACCAGGTGTTTTATGCATTTATAACAAGAAGTTGGAGTCCTGAAATGTTGGTCTTGGAGGGCAGCCATTATTTGTAGCTTCATTCCCACCCACCAGCCTCACACACCACAATGTATGGTGTATCAACATCCCTCCTCTCCTTCAGGAAGAAGCTAAAAACCTGGATGTGGGGACCAAGCGTTCGGGTAAGCTGGCAGATGGACAAAGACAACCAATAATGACCAGAGTAGGAAAGGACAATGACAATGCTAAATGGTTTACGGACTTGGATTTGGTGAACACTGACCACACGATGCTTTATTGCTGCTAGTATACTGTCTGATGGTTTTAATTAGTTATAACTGTGATATTATGTGGTAAATTTGTGTATTGCATAGTGTATTGTATGTTGTAATTGTTAGGCATCGAATTGTGCCTTTTGTAAGCCGCCCTGAGTCCCCCCTAGGGGGTTGAGAAGGGCAGGGTAAAAGCACTCCAAATAAATAAATAATAAATAAATGTATTTTCCAACATGTGCAGAAGATACTGGAAAAAGAGAAACCTGTCAATAGCTGCAGGTTGCACCACGTTCCTGTTACCTATCCTCCAGTACTGAAGGGAAATTGGGGCAGATCTCTCCTCTTCCCACATTCTTCCTCTCTCTTCCCCTTATAATTATGTTAAATGTTGTTGTTTTTTTTAATTTATTCTTGACTAATATTACTGGAATTGCAAAGTTGCTTGAAGAATTGGGAGCCGCAGAACTGCAGGAGGGCAGATTCATAAGGCTAAGCAGGAATACAACGGATGGACTGTGGATTGGCACAGCCATGTGACTGCAGAGAGGTGCTATAGTGAGAGTGATAATCCTGTTACATTGCCACTAGCTATGATCATGGGCAATCAGCTTCTTATGATAAAGTCCTTTGAACAGCTGAAAGGCAAAGAATAGCTATTGAAACTGGAAAAAAAACAAACATCTGGATTGTTGCTTACATGATTTTAATATGTTGTAAGCCGCTTTGGGTTCCGTGAGGGAGAAAAGCAGGATATAAATAAAGATTTATTATTAATTTATAAAAGAATATTGCTATCACTTTATTTTCAGATCATATTCTTCTTTTTTAAGTCCTTGTTGTGTAGCATGATTTGCCATCATACTGCTCCTGGGGTTGGTACATGGCCACCTAATACATTGTGTTTCGTTTACAAATTGTGTTAGTGCCTGTGACAAGCCACCTTCAAGACTGCTCCCCTAACCTGATGTGGCTATCATTAACATCTATAGCAACTAACAAACAATTCATGAGTGTGGATATGGTTGTTCAGGTGCTGTTGGATTTTAACTCAAAGGAGTTCCATAGCAAATGGTGAGGAATGCTAAGCATTGCAATCCCACAATCCCTTTGCCCTCCTCTGCTTCAAAGCTGTTTCAAAGCTTCAGGTGACTGACACATTAACAATGAAAAAATTGATAGCAATGCTTTTACAGTGTTTGGAGATAACTTCTGAATGACACAGTGTGGGTCAAATCCTTCTCCTATATAGACTCACAAGTGTCAATAAATAAAAGACTTTCCTTCATTAAATTCCACAGTGGGTTTGATATCAGTTTTCACAAGAATTTTGGAATAGGGCCATTTGAGCTGGGCACTAGCTTGAAATTCCATTGAAATAATTGAATATTCATAGCTTTAACTTTGGGCTGTTGGATTGAAGCCTGGGGTGTGCAGAACATGGCCCTGAAACACATCTCTGCTCCCATAAATTGATAAAAGATAGGGATATCTCTTCTTTTAAATCAGTCACAAAAAGCCACAGTATGAGTCCAGGTGGCTCTTGGTTTTGTTCCCTTGGACTATGTTCCATTTGAGCACACCAACTCTATCCTATTAGTTCAGACTCTATAGCAGAAATAACTCAACTGCCAGGAACTTGTGGAAATAGTTTTATTAATTTGTTTGCATTTTTTACTCAATCCTGAGAGACTGAGGTACTGGAAAGTATCTATTTCTCAGGAAAAAGAATCATACAGTTCAATAAAATACATACTAGAGAGTACGCACATGCACATATATAATGACGTTATTTCTGGCTCTCAATAGGAATCCATTAATTCACATGTAGCACAACAGGACATTTTCATCCATATGAAATGCTGAATGCTACTGAAGAATTGAATGTGCTTTGGTTGTTAGAGGGTGGGTGCTATTTGCGTGGTGGAGCTGACTTTTCCTCTGTTGGGGTTCGGAAACATAAAATACAAACATTGTACACTTTCTGGCAGATTAACCAGTCAAGGAATCCACAGCTTCGACATGAACAGGGTTGCTTATGACAGATGCCAGAATCCTGTTGGGATCTCGTGTCTTTGTAAGTAGAGTTCTGTCTGTGGCTATTGCAATTGTGCTAAAATGTTTTTCAATGACTGTTGTTTTAAAATTCAGATATTCAACATTACCTCCCCCGCCCCCCATGCAAAAGATGGGAGTATTTATTGTAATATAATGCCATCTAGGGGTAGAAATCTGTGTTGCTTTGGAGTATATTATATCTTTTCAGACATGATATTCGGGGGGAGGGGGGGGAGGCAATAATGGGAGCTTGCAGGCTGCTGCTGTATCCAGAGAAGGATGGATGTTTATCATGTTCCACATTCATGTCAGAGGTCACATCATGAAGCTAAAGCGGTGCTTCTCACCCCGAATGAAACATCTTTGACAATGTCAACAGTTTTATTAGTAGTATTCTGACCGTTCTCCATCCCTTCCCATCAACAAGTTAGTTAGACATTCTGCAGCATACCCACTATTGTTGTTCTTATACACTTTCAAGTCATTTTTGACTTGCTGTGACCCTAAGGCAAATCTACCACAGGATTCTTTTCACAAGATTCTTTGAGAGAAGGTTTCCTTTTGCCTGCCTCTGCGGCTGAGGGAGTGTGACTTACCCAAGATCACCCAGTAGGTTTCCATAGATGAGTGAGGATTCAAACCCTGAATTTCTGAGTTGTAGTTCAATGCTCAAACAACTGCATCATGCAAGTTCTCTTCCATTATGTTTTATTTCTTAAAACTAAAGTGGAAGGAAATGGGTAGAAAGATTTCAGAAAATATTGCATTCTTTTTGTTTTGTTTTTGTTTGATCAATTGGAAAGATAAAATACTATTATTTTGAAAGTTGGTATGTCCTATGGTTTAATTTGACATTTTATTCTAAAACTGGTCTCCAAACTTGTATCTCCTTGTACATTGACTTCATAGCTACACTAGGATGGATTATTATTATTATTATTATTATTAATATTAATATTTTACTGACACAAAAGCACAGTATGTCACAGCAAACGAGATGTATATGCTGGATTTTTTTTTATCAAAAATCAGAAGTCGAACACTTCCCAAGCATCTAGGACTGTGTGATCTATTTTCAAATGATGCGCACAGATCCAAGTAAGGTGGCCTTTTGCAGTTGATAGATTGTGATTTTGTCGATGTTTATTGTTTCCAAATGCCGGCTGAGATCTTTTGGCATGGCAGCCAGTGCACTTATTATTATTATTATTATTATTATTATTATTATTATTATCTATATATATAAATTTGTTAGGGGCATCCAATGAGGAAACAAAACTCAAAAACCCCCCAACGAAACTTAACCAAAATTCCCATGCCCATAACACAACCCACAAGGTACAAACATATCTACTCAAAATGAAAAACAACACAACAACACACTCACAAAACAGCAAAACAACAAAACTCAAAAATCCCCCAACAAAACTTAACCAAAATCCCCGTGCCCATAATACAACCCACAAGGTACAAACATATCTACTCAAAATGAAAAACAACACAACAACACACTCACAAAACGGCAAAACAACAAAACTCAAAAATCCCCCAACAAAACTTAACTAAAATCCCTGTGCCCATAACACAACCCACAAGGTACAAACATATCTACTCAAAATGAAAAACAATGAAGTTCCCTGGCGCGCGCGCACATGGCCTTCCGGCCAACGCTCCCTCTGCGGAAACCATGCCCACTCCAAGCCCCGCCGCGCCGCTTCCCACACACACACACCCCCTGCCGCACACACACACGCAACCCCACACTCCATCACTCCCCCCGCCGCCGCACACACACACGCAATCCCACTCCCCCCGCTGCCACACACACACACGCAACCCCACGCTCCATCACTCCCCCCACCGCCGCACACACACGCAACCCCACTCCCCCCGCCGCCGCACACACACACGCAACCCCACGCTCCATGACTCCCCTCGCTGCCGCACACACACATGCAACCCCACGCTCCATCACTCCCCTGCCCCAATCTTACCTTCTTTTACTTCACGCCACCTCCAAACCCCACCCCGCCCCTTCCCGCCCTGTCAAAATCTAGGAAAGACAGGAAGGAAGGAAAGAAGGAAGAAAGAGAAAGGGAGGTAAAGAAAAAGGGGGAAGGAAGGAAAGTTAGAGGAAGAAGAAAAGGAAAGAAAAGGAAAGATGGAAGGAAAGAAAAGAGAGACAGCAGAAGAGAACGAAAAAGGGGGAAGGAAGGAAAGAGATAGAGAAAGAAGAGGAGAAGGAAAGATGGGAAGGAAGGAAGGAAGGAAGGAAGGAAGGAAGGAAGGAAGGAAGGAGGGAGGGAGGGAGGGAGGGAAGGAGGGAAAGAAGGAGATAAAGAGGGAAGATTGGCCACAGCAACACGTGGCGGGTAAAGGTTGTTATTTCTATTATTATTATTATTATTATTATTATTATTATTATTATGCTATTCTTCCTCTGAGACCCTTTTAGGGGGAATGGGAGAGGTGTCAGGTCCCAGAGGCAATGCATTGCATTATTGTTATTGTTATGATGGTGGTGAAATAAAAGGAAATAAAAAGTGAAAGAAGGAAGCAAACAGGGAGGGAAGAAAGGCAAAGGAAGAAAGGGGGAGGGAATGAAGGAAAGAGAGAAGGATGAAACCAAGTAGTGAAAGAAAGAAAGAGGTAGAGAAGGAAGAAAGGAGAGAAAGGGGGAGGAAAAGGGGGAAGGAATAGGTAGGGACCTCTCTTTCATAATAGTCCAGATATCTACCTCAACTTTGCTAAGTTTTACTATAGGCCACAGCAACGCGTGGCAGGGCACAGCTAGTTATTATTATTATTATTATTATTATTCCCCTGTTTTGCTCTCTTGATTGAGACTCAAAGAAGTTCACAACATTTTAAAATGCAATTTAAACTCTAAAACATATAAAAATTAAAATAGAATTAAACTTAGAATCAGTTAAAATGCTAGTTTTATGCATTTTATGTTGTCATGGGTAACAGGAGTTCATAATGTTTTAATGTTGATTTTTCATTAATGCTGGTTCATGTTCATACTTTTTGTTTGCAGTTTCTTGATTTTACATGCTGTACACCGCTTTGAGTACCATCATGGAGACAAGTGGGATAGAAATAAATAAATAGTAATAGTAACAACAACAACAATAATAATAATCACTTAGAAGCTGATAAAATAATTAAAGCATTATACAGCACCCCCTGGCACAACTGTACTTATAATGGTGACGAGACTAAGAGAAGGGTCTCTCCTGAAGATCTCAGAGCCTGGGCAGGTTTGTACAAGGAGATACAATCTGCCAAAGAGCCTGAAACAAATCCATATGGGGCTTTATAAGTCAAAATAGCACTTTTAATTGTGTCTGGAAACAGACTGGCAGCCAGTGGAGCCATCGCACCAGGAGATTTGTGTGTTTCCTGTAGCCAGGCCCAGTTAACAGTCTGCCCACCGCTCTTTGGACCAGTCAAAGAGTAATCCAAATGGGATGTAACTAAGGCTTGTAAGTTTCACGTTTCACTTTAATCATCCCTCACATTTGCTGGGATTAGGGACTACTGTGTGTGTGTGTGTGGGGGGGGGGGGGGGGAAACATCATTCATCTGTACTTTGATCACTGGTAGAATAGATTCCTTTTTCCACTAAGTGGCTAAGTAGGTGAAAGGGGACTGGCAATACTGTCACAAATGTGATTAAGTGGTGCTCATGGAGAATGTGTAACAGCAACATATGAGTAAACATAGGTAACTTTTCTATATTCACAATCACTACTTAGGTATAGCTGTGACACTATTTCCACAATTATTATTCCCTCCATCTAATTTACTGAGCATCAGCTAGATGAGAAAAAGGAGGTCTTTTCTGATAGCAATGAGAGAGAGATTTTTTCCCCGTCAGAGTTGACCAGGGATGTCAAGAGAGGCTGTTTCATTAACTTAACTATTCATAACAATGTAGCCGATACAGAATACTGGGCCATATCACTAATGACTAAAGCAGACCTTCACAAGATATAACCCATGGGCTGTTTGCAGACTGCCAAATATTTTGGGCAGTTCATGAAAAATGTGAAAGATGTAAAAGAAGGTATAGACGTAACAAATGCCTTATCCATGACTAACTTGTACCTGACATTACCCAATGCTGCCCCACTTGGCCTGCCTTCCACTAGCCACTATTGTTCCCATCATCTTTTGTTGTTATGGTTGCTCTATCTCAGCCATATTGTCTTTATGATGTTGTTATGACTGTGTTTGTTTTTATATTATTCACTGATTTTAATTGTGTCTCAGTTTTTAATCTGTATTTTTTTGGGCTTGTCCCTTGTAAGCTGCCCCAAGTCCCCGTGGGGAGATGGTTGGCGGGGTATAAAAATAAAATTATTATTATTATTATTATTATTATTATTATTATTAAGTGACTTTGTGGATGGGTTGCAAGTGTGCACTCTTTCCTGTTTGTCATGTGACCCACAGCAACCGACCATTGTCCATCTCTGTAATCTGAGAGGAAGGACAGCCATACCTTTTTGCTGTGTTTTTGGTCATTACTAGCATTGAAAAAGGACAAGGTGAATGCATTCCTGCACCAATGCACTAAGCAGCAAGAACACAAGGGCTTCTTTCCCTTTTCCCTTACTGCATGGCCCCCCACCAAGTTACATGAGTATCGATGGCGCTCTCTCCAAGATCAGACATTCAGTTGAGTATTTCATTGTATGTGGGCAGCTGCTGTGGATATATATATATATATATATATATATATATATATATCCACAGCAGCTGCCCACATACAATGGAATATATATATATATATATATATATATATATATATATATATGTTCTAATATTATAGTTTCTGGGGTGACTTTGTAAAATTGGGTGATAAAAAGAAGAGGAAGATCAAATTAGAACACAGAGTGCTTAATCTAAAGTGGACAAATAGATAATTGTTTACTTACACTAGAAACAAAATATTGTGCCTTGTTTGCCAAAAAGTAATAGCTGTTCCTAAGGAATACTATCTTCATCACCATTTCGAATCAAAACCTCCTGACAGAACCAAATTGGACACAAATGAAAAACAAATTAAAGATCCATATTGTTGAAAAATCTCAGTAGAGAACAACAGTTTTTCAAGAAAGGAAACTCAGAGGCAGCTATGAAGGTCGGTTTTCTAAATAAATTGCTGTTGGGATGTCTTTTACTGAAGGTGATTTCAAAGTGAAGTACTAGATGATTGCAGTTTCTGGATTATGTCCTGATAACTATATGTAATCAGTACGAAAATCTGGGAAATGTATTCAAATGTGTACCACTTAGAATTTTTTTTTTAACATCAATGTGAATTCATGATAAATAAAAATCTTTATTTAAAAATATTAATTGAAATTCCCCCTTTAATATGATTTATTTTAAAAAAAATAGTTTAATCATTGATTATTATACCTTAACTTGGAAAGTTCAGTGCTAAAAACCTATCTGTGACCTGAAGAATTTTAGTTTATTTTAATTTTGTCTTCTACCTACTGCCATGTTCTGCAGATCTGGGCTAAAAAATTAAAGCTGGAAAAGAGGACTTGTGGAGTGGACTATGGTTTTAAACTGGATTTTATGGTTTTAACCTGAATTGTTTTAATATTAATGCTGTTTAATACTGTTTTAATATTTGTATATTTGAAGTTGTACTGAAATGTTTTTAGTTGTGAGGCACTTTGAGTATCCGTATGGAGAAAAAAAGTGGGATATAAATAAGAAGAAGGAGAAGGAGAAGGAGAAGGAGAAGGAGAAGGAGAAGGAGAAGGAGAAGGAGAAGGAGAAGGAGAAGGAGAAGGAGAAGGAGAAGGAGAAGGAGAAGGAGAAGGAGAAGTAGTTTGCATCATTTTGAAGGGTCAATGGGATGGGGCCACATTAATAAACAGGCAAAATGAAAGCAAGCAGCTTTTAATATGCACATGCAAACATGGGTTGATGATAGGCTCCTTTCAATAACAACACTACAATCCCTCATTCAATATGTGCAATCTCATGAACCATGAATAAAGGTAGGATGCAATTCTTCTCAAAAGTATCAATGAATAATTTCAGCAATTCTTCCCCCACTGAACAAAAGTCTTTGAAAACTATACTGGTTTTGAATACTATTTGCGATTCAGGATTCATTAGATAAAAATTTGTCCTGAATTGCAAAGATTCTTATTAATTCGGGATTATTCTTGTCAGGGTTTCTCAGCACTTGAAAAATATGTTTGACTTTTAATATTTGAACATTGTTTCCATCTTTGGAAGAAAGTTTGACAGATTCTGAAAATCCTGTTACATACAATTGGCCCTTCACTTTCATGGGTTTTACACTCATGGTTTTCCTTATTGACATTGAAAGTCACTGGCTCCTGAAGTTGATGAAGGAGGAAGGCATAGATGCAATGACTCTTTGTTCTACCCAGCATCTTCCTTCCTTTCCTAAGCAAAACAGAGGTTTGTGGCACACAAGCAGGAGGAGGAGCTGGCCCTATGCCATTTCACTTATGCTGTGGATCAGGATCCTCTTACTATGTGTCATAAATCTCGATTCTGCCTGGTCAAAGGAAGAGAACTGTTGGGATAACAGATACATACAGCACACAGGAAGAGGAGGAGGAATCACATTCAAGTAAGTGAAGGCACTGGGGTGGGGGAGTTACTCCTCTTTAACCCGGTTGCTGTGAGACTCTGTTTTGCTTCATGTCTTCCTTTCTTTCCCAGGAAAAAACAGAGACCCATGGAACACAGGAAAAAAAGGATGAGCAGCCCCCGCACCACTTGCCTGTGGGTTGGGTTTCTTTTTCTCTTGTTCTGTTCCACCTGGGCATAGGAGGAGGAATACTAGGAGAACAGAAACATGCACCAGACTGGAAGAGGAGGAGGAACCTGATCTGTGGGAGTTCTGTTTCCTTCTGGTCTTCTGATTTGATGAGGGTTACGGACTCCTTCTCCGTTTGCTGGGGTAAAATACACCATGTAAGAAAATAAAACGAAGCCAGGATCCTTGGGGTGCTGTGCAGAATCGTTTTTTCATCAACTCTGAATACCAGATGAGAGACTCCCCCCTGGGCACTCAGAAGACTGGGCGACTTGGAAGGCGCTGAACAGACTGTGCTCTGGCACCACGAGATGCAGAGCCAATCTTAAGAAATGGGGCTACAGGGTGGAATCCTCGCCATGCAAGTGCGGAGAAGAACAAACCACTGACCACCTGCTGCAATGCACCCTGAGCCCTGCCACATGCACGATGGAGGACCTTCTTGCGGCAACCCCAGAGGCACTCCAAGTGGCCAGATACTGGTCAAAGGACATTTAACCAAATACCAAATTTGCAAAATCTGTGTGGTTTTTCTTTCTTTCTTTCTTTCTTTTTTTTCTTTTTAATCTCTGTGTTTGTTTTGCTCTGTTAGAATTGTAATACAATGGTTGCTGATGACACGATAAAATAAAAATAAAATAAATCAACTCTGAAGACAGTAATTACGGTGTCATTTCCCCCCTCCCCACCCCACCCACAAGATATTAGTGTTTTTTCCACTTTCATGGGGGACAGCATCCTTAACCCTACAAAAGTATTCCACATTTCTGAAAAGCAACTCATCCTTTCGAATTATATTTAACAATACACAGGCTGAAAATGCTGAAAGTTGCATAATATTTTTCTGTTTTCTAACTACTTGTTTATAAATAAATGACCTTGTTTTAACTTCTGTATTTTAATGGGCCCACGTGGCTACAAATATTAGGCTAGTTTATTTTAAAGCCTTCTTTTTCTGGCTTGTTTCCTTGTAAAATCATGAATGGGTCTCCACAAAGTCCATTTATACAAGACAGTTGGCTTAGTTTCTGTAGACTGCCTGCAGGTTTTGGCAAATGCTAGATTATTTTTTTCAGTGTTTGCCACAGCCACCAGCAATGAATCATAGGACCCCCAGTCTAACCCCCATCCCTATAGGAACACACAATCAAAGCACTCCTGACAGATGGCCATTCAGCCTCTGTTTAAAAACCTCCAAAGAGGGAAACTCCGCCACAAACCAAGACACCATATTCCACTATCAAACTAGCTTTTGCCATTAGAAAGCTCTTCCTACTATTTGGGTGAAATTGCTTTTCTGAAGTTTGAATCCATTGCTCCATGTCCTAGCCTGTGAAGCAGCAGGGGGGAAAAGCTTGCTCCCTCCCCAATATGGAATTTTAAAAATATTTAAACATTGCACTTATTTCTGGTAAATCATATGTAATCATGAGGTTTATATTAGTTTTGCTTTTGTTTTGACCAGGGGAAAAAATCAACCATAAAAATTCAGAAAGAAAATTAATGAAAGAACAATGCAATTTTTGCAAAGCACCATTCAGATGCCTCTTCCTATTGCCAGGGATCTAGAGCCATATAGTTTAAAACTGAATTAAATACAAAATATATCATTGATCCGAATATATGATCTGATACACAAATGGCATTGTCCAAAATTAGAAGTGTAGATGTGAGTAAATTATGCACTAATGCAGGGCCTGCAACTCCTACCAGAAGTAGCAGAAGTATATATTCCCACTGCCTTATGGTGCTGTGCTTTGCCCTTCCCTCCAGGCACCCCTCTTCATGCCAATGATCAAAGAAATTGTCTTCTCACATAATCCTAGGATGTTTCTGCCCTACACAATTATGCCAGTTGCATTCTACTTTATCTGTCCTGGTGCTATGCTATGAAGTTCTGAAATATGTAGTTTGTTAAAATATTGAGAATTCTTTAGAAAATAATTTTAAGTACCTTATCAAATAACAAATTCAAAATTCCAGAGGCTATAATCAAAAAAGTTGGATTTGTGAGAATATTGAATAACTGGGCCATCATTTAATTGGTCAAACACGTTGTTTCTGTGCTAAAGAGAGCCTTAGGCAAAGGTCAGCTTGGTGACCTGATGGCTCTGAATTTTCCTTAAGATTGTTCTAGTGTAGTTTCTGGTTAGCTCCAAAATCTTGCAACATTGGAAAATGGATTTGCAAAGAAAAGGAACTAAATCCCTCCTGTCTTTTAGAAGGATGGTAAAAACTTGGCTGTGGGACCAAGCTTTCAGGACAGGGCAATGAAGCGACAATGGGAAAGATGACAGGGCTAACTGGATTTGATGCAGATGGCTAGGACGGTTTTAAATTGTGTTATTTTAAATGGTGTATTTTAATATTTAGATAAATGTTTTTTAATGTTTATGTATTGTACCCAGGCATTGAATGTTTGCCATGTATATGTTGTGCTCCGCTCTGAGTCCCCTTCGGGGTGAGAAGGGCGGAATATAAGTGTTTTAAATAAATAAATAAATAAATAAATAAATCTGAATAAGGGCATGATCTACATGATCCTCAATTTTTCCCTCATAGTAATGCTGGATAAAGTGCACCAAGCTGCCTCAGAACTCTAGCTCAGTAAAAGTATGCTCTTCTTTCCATATGGTCGATTTGCATAACATATAAGAAGGATGACATAAGGCACATCTACAATGATTATTTAGATCAGTTTGGAACCGGCTTGGTTAGATTAGATTAACATGTCTGGAACAGGTCTGATGGTAAATATTAGAGGTGTGCATGGTACCATTTTTCAAAACAAGACCTGGGAATTCTGGCAGTTCTAGAAACCAAACCTCTGGAAATGGGATGGATGATGGGACTTGAATTGAATCTGCTGAAAATCGACCACGTGGCAGCCAAAAGTGGTTGCTTTCGGCTGTACTGTGGCAGCAGCCATACACATGGAATTTTCCCCCCTTAGCCTTACCTGAGCCAACCACTCTAAGAAACTGGATCATGTTTCTTTTTGCCAAGCTGGTCCATATATACCAACATGAGCTCCTCCATTTTCCTGTGGCATCCTGGCATTTGAGAGAGAGAGATTGTGTGCTAGAGTAGTTAGCTCCATGTTCTATCTCAGTGCCATAGCTGCTTAGGATTCCTTTCTGACTCAATTCTAATCTTTTTCTTTGGCATTTTTATTAAATTTTCTTAGTTTTATATCTTTCAGTCCTTTTTTTTTTTTACTATTTTGCTAGGGAGGTGGTTGGGTGGGAGCTGTAAAAGGGCCTTTTGGGGGGTGGGGGTTTGTTTAATTTTTTTACCTTTGTGGGGTGGAGGAGTTACAGAAGGGAGGAAATAGTCTAATTCCCTTGAGTCCCCACAGGGAGAATACTAGTATTTCAATTCCCCAGCCCTATCTTCTTGCTTCTGTACTCTGTCATGCACATTCCTTCCCCCCAAAGAACTTTAAGAACTTTAAGTGTTCCAAAACTTGTGGGGGGGGGGGGTTGCGGTTGTAAATGTATCCTCCAAGTGTGGCCATTTTCAACCAGATAGCCCTAAAAATGAGGGAAAGGGGAGCCTTGGAAGTTTCCCCATTGCCATCAATGTAATGGATCTTCGTGTAACAGAAACAATATTTCCAGCTGATGGAACGAAAAGCAGTATTTTCCTCCTCCCAACTTTGGGAAGCTCCCCCCCCCCCCCAAAAAAAAAGGAATGGGAGCCAACCAAAAATTGGCACTGAAAATTGTACATTTCCCCCCGAATTGCACACCTCTAATGAATATGTTAGCCACAGAAAATGGCATCAAAATAGTGGTTCTAGAATCCACATGGGTTTTTTTTCTTCCATTTTTCATCAAGTTGTGCACCAGCAGAAAATCCCCAAAATCTCTCCCTTCTTTCCCTGGTAGTAAAATACAAAATGAATAAACTAAAAATAACAGTTTGCAGCCCTTTGAGCTATCTGAGATATCCAAAATCAGCTATCTGAGATAGTTGCTGTGCTCTACTCAATCCAAAATCAGCTATCTGAGATAGTTGCTGTGCTCTACTCAATATGGTGTTGCCCTTGATATAGACACTAGCCACATAATGTTCCAGGTCAAGTGATGCATTGCGATCTATGTAATACATAAGTTAGCAAACTGTACATCTTACACATTTGTGATATGTATATTCTGCAATGTGTATTGCATTTAAATTTTATTGTTTATAAAGTTCTGTACACAATGTAGTTAGCTCTAAATCTAATAGTTATTCATTACTACAGCAGGATGGGTCAGTGGAATTTCCGTGAGTCAATATTTACATATATTTAATCGATTCAATGGGACTATTCTCCATAGGAACAGTGAATACATTTAGACTCCTGCATCCCAAGCTTATCTTTGTGCATAAAGCATAATGTGCATATATAACATTATTATATTATATCACATTCAGTTAAAGCAATTGTATTCCCCGTAGTAACCTACGGATGTGAGAGCTGGACCATAAGGAAGGCTTAGCAAAGCAAGATAGATGCTTTTGAACTGTGGTGTTGTAGAAAAATTCTGAGAATGCCTTGGACCGCGAGAAGATCCAACCAGTCCATACTTCAGGAAATAAAGTCTGACTGCTCACTGGAGGGAAGGATATTAGAGGCAAATATGAAGGACTTAGGCCACGTAATGAGAAGACAAGAAAGCTTAGAGAAGACAATGATGCTGGGGAAACTGGAAGGAAAAAGGAAGAGGGGCAGACCAAGGGCAAGATAGATGGATTGTATCCTTGAAGTGACTAGCTTAACTCTGAAGGAGCTGGGGTGGTGACGGCCAACAGGGAGCTCTGGCGTGGGCTGGTCTATGAGCTCACAAAGAGTTGAAAGTGACTGAACGAATAAACAACACATTCCATATCCAGAAATCCAAAATCCTTCAAAATCCAAAAAGTCCACATTTGTGCTGAGATAGTGAAACTTTTGCTTTCTGATGGTTCAATGAACACAAATGTTGTTTCATACAAAAAATTATTTAAAAGATGGTATATAAAATTAACTTCAGTTTATATGTAGATGATTTATATGAAACATAAATTAATTTCATGTTTCAGCTTGGGTGCCATCTCCAAGATCTCCCTCCCTCCCTCCCTCTCTCCCTCTCTCTCTCTCTCTCTCTCACACACACACACACACACATACACACACATATATACACAAGGGTTATCCGGAAAGAAGGTTTACAAGGTATGTAGGTCTCATGGGAAATCTTCTCAGCAAAAGTTGGTATCACTGCTGTGTAGCGGGAAGCCAGCAGAAGCAAACGAGAGTGCCAGTTATCAGTAGCTCTTGGACTGGAGTTGTTGTGAAAGTTAGAGATGAGCACCCTCATTCTGTTTCTCTCCAAGTGCAAAGTTTGTGCTGTAATATTCTACATAAATGCTAAGGGTGTGAATGCTGCTGAGATTCATCACAAAATCATTTCAGTTTATGAAGAGGAAATAATGTCAAGGCAACAAGTGACAAAATGGGTATGGAATATATTGTGAGACCATGAAAAAACTTCGCCGAGCCAAAATAAATGTCATGGGATGCTGACTGTCTTCTTCATGACAATGCACATCCACACACCACTCGTGCAACACAAGAGTTGTTGACTTTATTTGGTTGGGATGTTTTAAGCCACCTCTTTCACAGCCCTGATTTTGCACCCAGTGACTATCATCTGTTCACTAAATTGAAGGAACACCTGGGTGAAAAACACTTTTCCGACGACGATGAGATGAAAAACAAAGCGATGAACTGGCTGAAAAAGGCAGAGGGAAACTTCTATGACACAGGCATCAAAAACTCATCCCACAGATGACAAAATGTATTGAACTGAGTGGTGATTATGTGGAAAAATAATGTAATACCTATGTTACAATCCTTTTAAGTTGTATTAAAATATATTCATTCTTTGGTTTTTTTAAAAAAAAATCTTGTAACTTTATTTTCTGGATAATCCATATGTGTGTGGGGGGGGGGGGGGGGCTAGTTTTTCAAAACATTTAAAAATCTGAAATCCAAAATACTTCAAGTCCTAAGCACTTTCAATAAGTGATATTCAAACTGTATACCTTTAACCTGATAATTTGTTTTTAAATCTATACAAAACATGTTGTAAAGTCACAAAGGAAACCAGGAAAATAGGAACAATTAGCCATGTACCATACTGGAAAGCAGTAATACCTGGGCCAGAAAAAGAAGTATTCCAAAAATGTCTGTTTTCATCTATGAAATATTGGGAGGTATGCTATTATGGAATTTCCTGCAGCTATCATGAAATGATTCTCCTTTTCGCCAATAACCTCAAATGGTCACTAGAGGGCAGCAACAATGTAAAAGCAGAAGTTACACATGGAGCTGTAATGTCTTCAAAGAATTAACAGTGCAAATAAGCTTGGAATATATTGCTTGACAATAAATGTCATTCGATTGATTGATTGATTGATGGGCACTGATAACTTAGATCAGATCTTTCAACCTATGATGTAAATGCACCATTTCATCCTTTTAGACAACATTTTCCCTCCTATGTTGTCATATATCTAGAAAATATAATGTCTTATATTATTTCAAGTGCAATATTGAGATACCTTTTGAAGTTCGTAAATATCTGGTGCAATGCATTCAGTTCTTGTGTTTGCAGAAAAAAGCACAATAGGATGTCACAATTCGAGTATGTTCTTTTCCCCACAGTGATGACCTCTGTGTGTCATAATAAATGTGTTAGTTTTTAGGGTGACACGCAGAACACATTGTTGTTTTTGCTGAAACAGCCTGGCATGTCTAACCCTGTGGAAATAATACAAGGCAGTTCCTATGTTGCAAATGCAGAAGCGGTCTAGTTAGATCAATTGAAGCAATTCAGGTCTCTCTTAGTGCAAATTTATGTGTTATAGCCTCAGCCACAGAGAGCTGCTGAAAAATTCTGATCTTCTACGCTAGAGGTGAACAACACTGTGCTTTCAATTGTTTTGGACTGTAACTCTCATCAATCCAAGTCAACATGGCTATTCTGATTGCTTACGAGAAAAGTTGTAATCCAAAATATCTTGAACTCATTTGCGGAGTTTGTCCCCAAAAATTGAAAAATGAATCATAGGTGCAGCACTTTGTTGGCTTGGAACAGAATATTCTGCATGGATCAAAGCTAGCAAAATGTTTCAAATCACTTCAGTACAGGACTTGGAAAATGGCATTTTATCTCAAAAGCATGTATATATTCAGCATGTTGTTGTTTTTTTCCAATTCCTGTAAAATTTGTTACCTTTTGGAAACAAGCTTCACAATTGGAATATACAGCCTAAATACTGCAAAGAACATATAAACCTAAATCGTTCAAAACATAAGGACATACAATTATGTCTGTGTTTTTACATGAAAACGAAGCATTCATATTAAATAATTAAGATGGGAAATAAGCATTATGCAAATAAAAGTGGGGTGATCAAAAGAAAAGAAAAAACAGTAGGAATAAAGAAGTATATCAGTGAAAGGCAAAGCATTCCAAACTGTGACTCAAAATCCTGATTGTGGTAGCCTACAAGACATAACATCAGAAAAGCAGGAACCTCAAGACCAAAAAAGAAAATGGCTCAGGAGTCCAATGTGAATTGCTACAGTGGCACACCGGGTTAAACCACTAAGCTGACTGCAAAGTCAGTAGTTCAAATCTGCAGGATGGGATGAGCTCCCATTGTTAGCCCCAGCTTCTGCCAACCTAGCAGGTCGAAAACATGAAAATGTGAGTAGATCAATAAATGCCACTTCAGTAGGAAGGTAACAGTGCTCCATGCAGTCATGCCGAACACATGACCTTGGAGGTGTCTATGAACCATGCTGACTTTTCAACTTACAAATGGAGTCGGATTCAACTAGACTTAATGTCATGGGGAAATCATTACCTTTATGAGTTGTGAAGCATTTTAAGAGCCAGCATAGTGCAGTAGTTTGAGTGTGGGATTATGACTCTGGAGATCAGGGATCAAATCCCCACTCAGTCATGGACACCCACTGCATGTTCTTGGGTAAGTGAGACTCTCAGCCGCAGAGGAAGGCAAAACAAAACATCCCCCAAATAATTCTTGCCAAGATAAAGAAATGACAGAGGTTTTTCAGGAAAAAAAAAGAAAACATAGGTTCCAGAAAAAAGATAGCTTTTAGTGCTAGGGTCTCCGTACAACTAAAGTACAGTTAGGACCTATATTGTCTGAAAATCCAGTTATGGATTTTCTCTGTGTTGTGTAGTATAGCTCCCAAGTCTATTCCTGGGGAGGGGACAGGAAAACCCTGAAGCCCATTGTGCTGAAGGAAGAAGGGTGGGATACAAATGTAATAAATAAATGTGAGAGGAAGGAACTTGTGCAATACTGTAGCTCCTCTTCCAGAAACAGGAAAGCAGCAATCCTGTTTCATGACAGGAAGAAGGCACTAGCTCACTCGAGAGAATTCCAGTCATAAAAGAAAGTAGGAAGTTGTGAAGGGCACTCATGAAACCACGCACGCCGGTTAAAGGAAGTTCTGTACAGTCAACTCCTTCTCCACATTTCTCAGGAGGGATACTTTTGGCTATTCCTAAGTTTGATGCTAATACAGTTTAGCATTAGAACAAGCAATGTGCATTACTTTTTGGGGGAGAGGGATTTCTCACTCCTGCTAAGATTGATTTCTAGTTCTCCTTATCAGGGAAAATAAGATGTGAATTGGTGTGGAAACAATAACTTAACAAGAAAATGATTGTATCTTTGGGTAATGAAGATGTAAAAGTGTTCCATTTCAAAAGTAGTAAAATAAGTAGGAATAATACTACTTTAAGGTGTAATGCACAATATTGCATAGTTTTGGCTACTTTGAAATACATTTGGGTAAAAAAATTTACCCTCAACGTTTCATAGCATTATCTTTATCAACAGTATTTGTTTTAAGAAACTTGGCAAGGATTTTTGCTAGTAACATTAAAAGTAATTTAATGCGCAGATTTGTGGCATGTTGCCCAATAAATTACCTTGAAAATATATTTCAAAGTGGTGCATTTTATTTAAAAATCTGAGAGATCAACACAGCTTTCCAGTTTATTTTAAAACATTCCACCAGCCTATCAGCCACAGATAATATAGGCTCTTTTTAACATGATTTTTGCATGCATAAAACCATTTTAAATCCTTATCTTACTGAGCCTTGTAATAACTATGACATTCAGGTTTGTTAAATGGAAGAATGTTGTCATATTACAGAAGAGAGTTCCTAACATGTGAGAGACTACCCTGTGGAATGGTGGAGCCGCTGCTTAACTTTTTTCATTCTGAAACACATCAGCTCTACAAGACTTTAAAAAAAATGGAAGAGGTATCTTAATATGGAGTGTTGTGTGGTTTCCAGGCTGAATGGCCGTGTCCTAGCAGCATTTTCTCTTGATGTTTTACCTGCATCTATAGCTGGCATGTTGAGAGGATCATCTGAAGATGCCAACCACAGATAGAGGTGAAACGTCAGTAGAAAATGCTGCTAGAACATGGCCATACAGCCCAGAAACCACACAACACTTCAGTGATTGCGGCAGTGAAAGTCTTAGACAATATATCTTAAAATGGCAAAGGAGACAGAAGACAATTCAAGTTTAGAAATGTAAACCCATTGTTTTGAAAAAGGATTAAAGTAAAACTTTTAAGTAAATGTTATAAAATGCATTCTGTGAATCCTTCTGTTAACTTTTCTTTCAGTGTCAGGAGTGACTTGAGAATTCTCTTCTAGTGTGAGAGAATTGGCTGTCTACAAGGATGTTGCCCAGGGGATGGCCAGATGTTTTACAATTCTGTGGGAGGCTTCTCTTATATCACCGCATGGGAAGCTGGAGATGACAGATGAGAGCTCACCCTGCTCCCTGGATTCAAACTGCCTACCTTTTGGTCAGCAGTCCTGCTGGCACAAGGGTTCAACCCATTGCACCACCAGGGGCTCTGATAACTGTTAACTAATAGACCACAAAGTGCATCTTATAGATATATATACCTTGAACTGAGGCCATTTTCTAGTGTTTCCCTCTTGAAAACAACTGCCTTCTTTAGTATTTAATAGTTGAGTTTTGTAACATACTAACTGATGCTTTTTGTCATTGGTGTACACTGTCACCTACAAGTGTGGTTCAGGCTTTACCCTGTCTCCCCCATTCTTTAAATTAAATGTTATAAAAGCAATCCTATGTATAGATCAGACATAAGCCCCATTAATTCCAAAGGAATTTGCTTCCTCTCAGGTATGTTTTTTTCAGGCTTCCATCCCTAGTGAGGAGATGCATTTCAAAGCATTGGCATTTGTGCCTGATGCACACATTCATGTGAACAGACACATATAGGCATAAACTGCCAGAACACTGCATCCCCAGAAATACAAATGGTAAAGGTCACTGCCTAATGTGTTTTGAATTGTAGCTATCCATTGTGGGATAAACATGTTGTTAAACAATGATTAATTTTAGAAAGCTGCAATGGTCAGCTTACTAACACGGTGTTTCAAAAGCCAGTGTTAGGTGCATTATCACAGAGGAAATGAATGCAAGATATGTTGGCGATGGGGGCTGCCAAGGAAGGACTGCCACAGGCTCTGGTATTTCAGAACCAAAATGTAAGAGCCTGTTGTGATGCTACACGAGGTGGACCCTGGTGATGCTACCAATGATAGTCCTAGTATGTCACCAATTGAGCATTCAACATAAATGACTGTTGGATAGGTATGCAATTCAATTAATATGTATCAAGTCCAGAAAATAGAGCAACACACAAACACACAAGTTTTAAAGGCAGCATCTTCACTATGATATCTACCTCCTTTGCGATGAAAACTGAAGAAAAAGGGGCAGGCTTTGAGATCTGTGGAATGTTTAGCAACTCTTGATGGGAGAAGGGGTTATGGTTATACAGCCCAGAAAACTCGCAGCAACCCAGTGATTCCAGTCATGAAAGCCTTAGACAACACATGAGATTCACTGCTGTATCTGTAGACTTTTAAATCTAATGGCTTGATACTATACTGTAGAGTATATATGCTTTTGGTTGGGGAACAGATGTGAAGGGAACCAGGATAGCAGATGGGTTTGCACCCCATCTTAGATCTAATTCTTGAAAACAAGTTGATCCTAGGGCTTTATAAAGGTGTTCAGTGGAGCACCAAATAGTTCTTTTCTTCAAAGCAAGCACATTGTTCACTTATGTAAAACATTTAACCCCTCTCTCAACTTCTGTGGCATCTCAAAGACATAATATAACAGGAATGAAATGAAAATTCAGGAATTACACTTCAAAGTTCTGACGTTTGTCTAGATACCACCTTATATGGAAACTATTCAGGAGAACAAAGACTCCATGGAACTGGTCTTAACATAGGTGAAAGAGTTTATAGTCCCATATCTCCCAACAGTGGACTACAGATACTTCTTTCTTTCTTTTTGGGTGGCAATCATGGAGGACGAGAGGGGGGAGATATGGTTGGCCTTACTGATACCCCTTGCATCTTTCCTTTTTACACTAAAACATGTCAAATAACTTCATTTCCTAACACAAGATAAGAAATGTGCAGTCAACTTTCTTTCAAGGAAAGCTAGGCTGTGCCCTTCTCTATTGGCCTTCCACCAACAAAGACCATACTTTTTCAGGGAGGCAACAGACTCTTTGCTGTGAAAGCATTCTTCACAGACTAATGCTGTACACACACACACACCAAATGAAAGTATCATCAAACTGCTTTTTAATTCAATTGTGTTTTAATATTATGCTTTCTTCAATTTTCTTTTAGAATTGCAACATTCTCCTTGGTTTTTTAAAAATCTACTCTTTGAAATACACACATACTGCTTTGAATCCTAGTTTCTAAATGAAGACAGAATTTAAGCTAAATACACAAGTAAAAGGCACTCAAGAACAACAAACAAATAAAACGAAGACAAATGAACGAAGACAATTTGGAGCAATTGTATTTCTATTATGTGTTTTCACATACAAAACAATTTTTGTTTGCCTATTATTCATTCAAGCATTACATGAACATTACAATAGTAGATTGAAGGGATAAACTGGGATGTGAATCAGAGTGATATTTAAAAGATGAATTATATATCGAGCACTGCAGATTGCAGAGCAAAACTGTCAAATGCTAGATCGCACCCAGCACAATTGTTCAAAATTATTTGTGCCTTGTCCAGTCCGGCTCCCCTAGTCCAGAACTCAGCAACCATGGCTTCTACAGCTGTGGAATTCCAGAAGTCTTTTACTGATAAAATCATCTTGCTCCGGCAGGAACTGCCCCCTACAGTCGACACTTTGATGGTTTGGGGACTCCGTGGCCGTTTAGTGGGCCTATTTTCAATCGATTCATTCCGCTAGACATGGATGATGTCGCCAGAATCCTGGCTATTGCAAAACCAACCACCTGCTCCCTTGATCCGTGCCGCTCTTGGCTGATTAAGAGCTGCCTGGAAGGTCTACTCGATCCGTTGAGAAATATAATCAATAGCTCTCTTGAACAAGGGGTTTCCCCGGATAACCTAAAAGAGGCAAGGGTTCATCCCTTGTTGAAGAAGCCTAGCTTGGATCCGATAACCTTTGCCAATTATCGCCTTGTCTCTAATCTTCCATTCTTAGGTAAGGTGATAGAGTGGGCTGTACTGGGACAATTGCAGCAATTTCTGAATGATACATCTGGCCTGGACCCTTTCCAGTCAGGTTTTCGCCCGGGCCATAGGACGGAAACGGTTCTGGTCGCTATTACAGATGAACTTCGTCACCTGTCTGATAGCGGCAGATCGGCGCTACTAGTACTTCTCGACCTTACCGCGGTGTTTGATACCGTTGACTAGGACCTAATGATCCACCGTCTCACCATGACCGGAGTTCGCGGTCAGGTCCTCAATTGGTTCAATTCATTTCTCCGAAATCGGAGTCAGTGCATGGAGTTTATGGATCAAACCTCTGAAAGATCCCCCCTTCTTTGTGGGGTACCCCAAGGTGCAATTCTCTCCCCTCTTCTTTTCAACATCTATGTTAGACCCCTGGAGATTCGGCCTGGCCTGCTATCAATATGCGGATGACACCCAACTCCTTTTGCATTTGGAGCCTGGAGTAACATCAATACCAGATAATTTCACCTTATGTCTAGAGGCTCTGTCTAACTGGCTACGTGCTAGTAGACTGAAGGTGAATCTGGCGAAGACTGAGATCCTGTGGCATGGCCGCCCAATAGACCTGACCCATCTGCTACCCACCTTCGATGGTGCTGCCCTATCTCCATCGCCTATCGTTAAGAGCATAGGTGTTGTTTTGGATTCGCAGCTGACAATGGAAGCTCAGGTCGCTGCTGCCAGTAAACAGGGCTTTTTCCATCTACGACAAGCGAGGCAATTGGCACCCTACCTGTCGGATGAGGCTCTGGCAACAGTCATCCATGCCACGGTCACATCTAGGCTGGACTACTGTAATGCCTTGTATGTTGGCCTTCCTATGTCTGTCCAGAATGCTGCAGCCAGGTTACTCACAAAAACGCCCATGAAATGCCATATAACACCAGTGCTGCGGCATCTACACTGGCTCCCAATTGAGTATTGTGGTTTGTATAAGATGCTGGCCCTGAACTTTAAAACTTTATATGGCCAGGGTCCATTGTATCTTAGGGACTGTCTCTCCTTCTTCCACCATCGGAGGTCGCCACGACCATCCCAACACGATTTGCTCTATATAGCGGGTCCTAGGGAAGTGCACTTGGAAAGCACTAGACGCAGGGCCTTCTCTATTTCTGCCCCTGCCTTATGGAATTCCTTGCCTCCCTATTTGATAGCCATGCGTGACTTAGGGCATTTTATCCTAGCACTTAAGATCTGGCTTTTTACTAGAGCATTTGACCCATGTTAATTTTAATATTTGTATGTATGTGTTTTATCCTGTATAATTTCTACTATGTAAATTGCCTAGAGCATCTCGGATGGAGGGTGAGTAATAAGTAATTAAAGATGATGATGATTATGATGATGATGACCTGAAAGCTCCATATTGTTCAAAATGCTGCAGCCAGGTTACTCACAAAATTGTCCATGAAATGCCATATAACACCAGTGCTGCGACATTTACATTGGCTTCCAATTGATTATCATGGTCTGTATAAGATGCTAGTCCTGACCTTTAAAACTTTATATGGCCAGGGTCCATCCTATCTTAGAGACCGTCTCTCCTTCTTCCATCACTGGAGGTCACCACGTCCTTCCCAACATAATTTACTGTATATACCGGGTCCTAAAGAAGTGCATTTGGAAAGTACTCTATTTCTGCCTCTGCCTTATGGAATTCCTTGCCTCCCTATATGAGAGCCATGCGTGACTTAGGGCCTTTTACTCTAGCGCTTAAGACCTGGCTTTTTACTAGAGCATTTGACCTATGTTAATTTATTAATATCTGTATGTATGTATTTTATTCTGTACAATTTCGCTATGTAAATCGCCTAGAGCATCTCAGATGGAGGGTGATTAATAAGTAATTAAAGATGATGATGATGATGAAATGATATAACAAGAGCTCATTACTTATTCTTCACCTTTACTCATGATTTTCTAGAGACTGAATTTTCATGACTAGGTCCTCCAGTTTGATTTTATGATCAATTTTCTCCAGTCATGCTGGAAGCCTTAATAGACTTTGAAAAAGAACCTTCCAGCAGATGTTGGCCACAGTGTCATACTGGAAGATCTAAAAATTTCTAGAGTGGTGTTTTCTCAATTTTTTTAAAAGTACCAATTTCTTTTATTTATAGCTTTTCACTTTCATGGGTGTACTGTGCTCCTAACTCAGGCAAATGTGGAGGAATAACTGTAATTCCCTTTAAAAAGAAGTGTATAATTTTTTTAAAAAAATTCTTCTTGAAAACCAAACACATTTTCAAAGATAATTAAAAGGTTTGGGTAAGGGGGAGAAGCAATCCAATAGGGGGAAAGTGTAGGGAAGAATAAGAAGAAAAGGGAAAAAAGAAAAAAATGGGAATAGAAAATAAGGAATAAAAGGTTAAATTCAATATTAAAATAAATGAAATTATGAATATGGACAAATTAACTTAATTGATGACACAATATCAAAGAAGTTTATAATTTTTAAATGAGGTAATAGCTTCAGCAAAAGTAAAGTAAATATGTGTCTCTTTGATAATTGCTTGCTATTTTCAGAATACAAATGTGAGCAGACTCAGATGTAAACCAGGGAACTGTAGCTGTAGAGTAATACTTTCATTAGGCACAGTATAAATAGATGGTCTTGTTTATACTCATTAGATTTCTCATACTATTTTTTTAAGTTTTTTAAAACAGCAACTATGATTACTTTGCTTTCAGAACTGAACATTATTTTTTAAAAAATTATGATCACTAATTTATCATTTGTAATAGGTTTTCATTGTAATTTATTTAATGTTCACTTTTATTTCGTTTTTAAAGATAAAATCTGTATAAAATGTGATGGATCAATAATTACAACATATATGCTTTTTTAACATACATAAGTTGGCCAAACATTACTGAACTGGCACAGAATGAAGGAAAAATTAAAGAACTCATGAATGAATTCAAAGACATTTATTTTTAATGCTGTTTTCTAAAACAGCTTATTTTAAAAATGTGTGCTTTCTATGCTAAAGTAGATTCAAGCTGTCACTTTGTAATTCTCCTATCACTGACATCTCCTTAACACTCTCTTTTATTGATGGCTTCAACATCAAATATAATGTGCATCATTGAGAACTTAAGCACAATTCTATGAAACTCTATACAGAAGTTAACTACCACATTTTCCAGTAAGAGTTATTTCAGAGGTTGCATTCCTATGAAAAGTTACTCAGAAATGCATCTCTACTATAAAATTAAAGCAGTTTGATATTACTTCAGTGCTATGGAATCCTAAAACTTATCGTTTGGCACCTGCACTCTTTGATAGAAAATCCTAAAGCTCTTGTAAATACCACTGAGCCATGGCAGTTAAAATGGTGTCAAATTGCATTGATTCTACTCTGTAGATGCACCCTCATTGTATCAAATACAGACTTAGCACTTATATAAAAACATACATCATTGTACTACTTGAAAATAGATTGAAGTAGCTACAATTTACTAAGAAATAATTAAAACCATTTTATGACCTTTTCTATGAGCTTCTGTTATTCTACACTTCTTTCTTTATACGATACCACATACTTTGCATTACTATTAAATGTACTTAATGTATATACTGTTAAGCATTGTATATACTACTGAGAGCCAGTGCAGTGTAGTGCTTTGAGTGCTGAATTACCATATATACTTGAGTATAAGCTGAATTTTTCAGTCCTTTTTTTAGGCTGATAAAGCCCCCCTAGGCTTATACTGATGTCAAAGTTATATATTATTTTACTCTGTTGTTGTTGTTGTTGTTGTCGTTGTTGTTATATTTATTATTTTACTCTATTATTATTATTATGTTTACATTATTTTACTCTATTATTATTTTATTACATTTACTCGCTTTATTATTATTATCACATTTTTTTTATTTTACTTCATTATTGTTGTTATTACATTTTCATTATTTTATTCTATTATTATTGGAAGGATACATAAGCACATTTACATTGAAGGTTTGAATAATGTTTTAATCAGAGTTGGACAGTCATAGATTACAGATTTAGGTGAATATTCAAAAAACATTTAACCTACTGATGCCTCAATTAATGTAATTTTATTGGTATCTATTTTTATTTTGAAATGTACATGTAGCTGCTGCATTTTCCACCCTTGGCTTATACTCAAGTCAATACATCTCCCCAGTTTTTTGTGGTAAAATTAGGTGCCTCTGCTTTTATTTGGGTCAGCTTATACTTGAGCATATACTTTATAACTCTGGAGATCAGAGGATGAATCCCTTCTCAGGTATGGAAACCAACTGGGTGACTTTGGGTACACTTTCTCTCAGCTGCAAAGTGAAGCAAAAGCAAAACTCCTCCGAACAAATCTTGTCAAGAAACCCTTTTGATTGGTTTGCCTTAGGGTCCCCATAGTCAAAAATTACTTGAACACACACAATAACAGCAAATGTACTGTTAATGAACACATTACACTTTGGGAAGTAGAAATTAGGATTATTCAACAAAGCATTTTTAGTAAAGGTTTCTAAGCTTGAAATATCCACTAAGGCTTAAAAAACTGCCAACTTTAAATGATTTTGCAATTAAGTTTACTTGTGCACAGACAATAATTCATTATTTTTATTATTTTTTCACCAGGCCCAATTGCAATATTCACAGGGTAACATGGATGAATAAGCAGGTGGCATTTACTATCTAATGCAAGCCCATTTGTCACTGTTGCTCATATCACATAGAAATCACTCCATCATCCATCACCTTTTCTGAGACAAAAGAAAGCATTGTCCTCCCGTCCACATATGCAATTCAACTCCATCCAGCACCTTTCTTCCATTTCCTGCAATGCATCATTGGAATGGAATAAAAAACTTGGGGTGGGGGGATATTTCTTCTTCATTATTTTTAAGGAAAGATAGAATATCAAATATGTTCACTGAAGATGACTAATACCTGTGATATTTTATGAACGGCCCTAGGTTCAAATGAATTGCTGGCATGCAGTTTTGAGAATAAGCATTCAGTTGCACTGGAAGCTTAAATCGGCGCTCTTTCTACAACTTAACATTAAGTTACCATATGAATTTTAAGGTGTAGTCCTGTATCCTCTTCCAGATGATTAATAGCCATCAATTTCAAAAGAAGTTTGTTGAATAGGAAAGGAGACTCTACTCTAAATTTATATGATAATATTCTCTAAAGGAGGAAATAACATTGATAGATTTTGTTCCTGAACTAAGATTATCACATTGGTGCCGTAACGGAATTTTCCATATCAATCAATCTGCTTGGCAATTTTTGCTTGGCTTTAATACATAATAGACACATTTGCTTTAACTTTCTTGTCCTTCCCACACACACACATACACATTTTTTGTTCTATAGAAACAAGCATAACTAAGTATATCTTGAACATTCTTACATGCTCTTTTAGAGGTGCTTTGTATGTTTAAATGTTGTATTCCAAGATGCAAAATGCATTGCTGGTATATCAAATCTGATGGGTGTTTCTGTGTGAAAGTGGTGACATGCTGATTTTCTGGTCAGTTTTCATATCATATTTTAAAAGGAGGAGGGAATTCAAAATCAAAACAGAGAAAATTGAAGTTTTGCTTAGGTGTTTGTACTTAGGTACAAAAGGCAAAGCAAAGATGGATCATCTGGTAAGTGTGATTGAACCAGATTAATTTTAAGCTCTGACCTCAATGACAGTTCTTTGGTAAGACAAATTTAAGTGGTGGGACTTACCGGATATACTCATGTAGAAGTCGACCACATGTGTAAGTCAAGGACAGGTTTGGGGGTCCAAATTATGGATTTTGATATGACTCAGGGAAAGTCAAAGGTTATTCCAGGGGGAGAGGAAAGCACCAATACTGCCTTGGAGGCTCATCACCACCATTTTCCCACCCAGGCATTCAAAAAGGCCAGAAGCAGCATCGTGGTGAAAGTGGGGGGAGGGGGTCAGTGCTTCTTTTAGATTTTTCTGGGACAAACTGAGCTATTGCCTTTTGCTACTCTGCTAAAAGAAGGGTATGATTCTTCTTTTGATAACAAGTATAATAATACTCATATTGGCCTGTGGGTAAGTTGGCTGAGGTTTTAGAGCTTTTGATTTTTCGACTAAAATTTCTACATTTATACAGCACATGCATACTACAGCATTCAAAAGGAATTATCTTAAATGGTATTAAAGGATGCTTTAAAATTACTTGCTAGCCATATTGATAATACAGAGAAAGTAGGAGAATGCCAGTTTAAAAACTGAATGTACATATTTTCTACTCAGTATAATTTCCCCTTAAAATGGCAGATATAGCAAAGAGTCAGAGGAAGGAACAGCCTTAGTCATCACGTCAAAACTGCCCTTTGCATTCGAATCTTGAAATGTTTTGTTTCATTTGTAAGCCTATCGGCTGCTGAGGCAACAAAGCTCTCTCAGCTGGATCTCTTGCACTCATTCTGAGATCTGTTGTTAGACTATGCACTGCTGTTTGCAAGAGTACAACTGTCCCACTGATTTCTCCTAACCATATGTTGCTCTGAAATTCATCATTTGGATCCACACAGCCATATAACCCAGAATATCAAGACAGATGATCCACAATACCTTCTTTTAACTGGGTTATCTGAGTCCATACTGCCATATAATCCAGTTCAATGTGGATTTTTTTTACAGCTGTGTGGAAGGGACCTCAGAAAAGATGAACCAAAATTAATATGGAAAGCTTCTCTGGTGAGAAACAAGGGTCAGTACCGAATATTGCATCCTTTGTATATGCACTATTTCTGGTCTTCTGCCAATTGCCCAGACTTAGACAAACAAATTCTGTGAGATATATATCTAGAGATAGGTATAGAGCTATATAAAATATATTTGAAGTCTACAGTTTATAACAGAACAATGTTTCATTTTAAGACTTGCAAGATTCATTACTAATATGTTCACCAGTGAAGAAGACTACTAAACTATTAAATTGCTACTTGGCCATTGCTGCAGTAAACTCTTGGAAGCTTTTTAAAAGTAGCACAGCTCTATTTAATTTGAGCAAATTCTTCTTCTCTTTCTCCTTCCTCAGTGAATACATAGTTAAGCTGGGAGTACTTTGACAATTTCATTCTTTTTTATGTTGGTGTTCCAAAAATGTTACTCTGCATCACTACCAGAGACTGTAGTGCAGATATTTTAGGATCTGGACTCAGTAACCATGCTACAGCTACAGTATGCATAATTAAAAAGTATAAATGGCTTATCAACACAATAGAATAATAATTTTCAAAAATCTATGTGTTGGAAATCTATAAAAGCTTTTTGGGATAATATTGCCTGGTCATACAATGTCTGTTTCCACATACATCTTGAATCTAGTTATAAAATGCCTAAATATTACTAATTTAAAATATTGAAGTCACAATCACATACATGCTAACCAGTCAAGTTAGTGGGGTTATGTCTAAGTAGACATTTATGACATTGCATTGTGTTATACTGCCCAGCAAAAGTATCTCATTTTGATGCTACCGCAGCAATTTTCATGGTCATTCCCCTCTCAAAAAACCAAAACAAAATGAATACAATGTAATTGATTTTAAACATTGTGCAACTCAGTAATTGCTTATTTAGTCTGAAGTAAGTGTGGTCAAAAGTACAGTATATTACAATCCCACTGATTTCAAATACAGCATTCACCAAAGGAATGAATACCTTTTGTCAGGAATTATGAAATAAAAAGCTTAAACTGAGTCAAATCTCCCCCCACTGTGTATGGAAAGGGGAACTAAACTTCTGCAAATGCTCCAGAATCTGCCTTTCATAACAAAATACAAGAAAATTCAGATTATAAATCTAAAATGTCTTTATATACTTTATAAAGATAAATAATTGTTCTGGATGGCAACCGTTCTAACGAATGATCAAATTCTTTTAGATTATTATAGTTTTCTTTATAAGGAACTTTGTTTTCTCACACATTGTTGGAAACAGCAGGAAAAATATCAAACAAGGAGTAATTTATTTTGTTTCTACATATTCATACCCTTTAGACTCTTCATATTTCAGGATCTCTCTTCATTAGAAACCTACAGAATTGTTTCTTATATTTTGTAAAGGTGGAGTATATAAATTTCAGTCTATTTGACTTCATTTGCAAAAACAGATGTTTGACAAGGAAAAATGACTCAAGTCTGCAAAGGCAGCACATGAAAATGAAAAAAGGAAGAGCAAAAAAGCTAACCAGTCATTAAAATTTTGCATTTTTCTTTTAATTTGCATTTGGGCTGATTAATTGATGAATTGATCAATTAAACCTGTATAAATTTGCATATGAGAGAAATGCTCTAACAATAAGATAATTTTCCCTGTCTTTTAAAATTACATAGGGATGGATTACAAGCAGCACCATTTTGTAAGCGGCATCTCCCTTTCTCACATGTATAAACTGGAATGCCTTTTTCAAGGTGCAGTTTTAAGATATTTATATTAAAAATAATTACAAAAAAAGTTTTCTCACCAATTCACCTCAGTTTTAGTCAATTTTTAATTAAAATAGCTGATCAGGTCTTAATGCTGAGAAGTATGTCCCAGTGAATTTAATAGGGTTTACTCCCAGTTAGAAGTCTCAATATTACAAACTGTTAGGAATGGCTTCAGAAGAAAGAAAAGGCAAGACAGGAGCACTTACAATGCCTTATCTCCTGGTCAGTCTTTCCAATCTGAAAAGAAATGTTCTACTGATTTATTTAAAACCAGAATAAACATCATTGTACAGATTGAGTATCCCTGATCCAAAATACTTTGGGCCATTTTTTTTTTAATTTTGTACCACACACACACACACACATATACCAGATTTTGGAATATGAATACATAATGAGAAATCTTAATTTTAATATACACTGTACACAGATAGCCTGAAGGTAATTTTATACACATTCATTTTAATAATTTTATGCGTGGCAAATTGAACCCTCAGAAAGCAAGAGTGTCACTACCTTGGTCACTCATGTAGGCAATTTTGAATATTAGAGTATTTTGAATTTCAGAATCATGTATAAGACGCTCAGCATGGAATAGAAAATGAACAGAAAACATGCTCACCATATCCCACCCTTCATCACCCCTGAAGACAGTGCACAACTGAGCCACTGGACTCAGCTTGGCATCTATTTATTTATTTATTTGGGGTTCTTTTACCCCGCCCTTCTCACCCCGAAGGGGACTCAGGGCGGCTTACAAAGGCAAAGGCACAATTCGACGCCTGCATTATAAAACAATCATACACAAAATTACATCAATTCACAGTTAATAACAATTCATGCATTATAAGCATAAAATCAATAAAATCAATAAAAACCAATACACTTGCAGTGGTGGTGCTGTTCTTTAAGAGGTCCTTAAATTTTTGCTGCTGGCGAGTCTCACACCAAGAGTTAGTGCAAGAAATATGACACACTTAAGTGACTTGGTTCAATAGGCCCACCCTAAGATTGAGAAAACTGTGGAATTATATATTCTAACACTGTTCATCTAATTTGGCCATGGCAATTAAAAAAGGAGAAAAGATGACAGAAACCGATTCCCCTTTGTGGCTTTAATTTAAAAGACGGAGAATTTGTATCATAAAACCAGTAAAGAAAACACCCAACTTTTAAAGGCAAATTTAGAGAGAGAAAACTAGAGAACACGAGATTTACGAGAATTTGAACAAGCATAAGGCCACAAAAAGTAAGGTTGAGGGAGATAATCTCTTCCAACAAAAGGGTGGAAAGGAGATAGAAAGAACCTTTTAGGGCATGTAACGTCATTTTCCAAACTCTTCTTCAAGTTGTTTTAGATAAATTATATGTAGGGGAACATATAAAACATTTTCAAGGTGTCCATTTGGCCCTATCACTGGACTGTCAAAATAATTCAGAAATAGAAATCTGATCTTTTGGGACAATTTATCTCTTCACAAAAATGAAGAATGATCAATTGTGCAGAAAATGTCAGATAACATTTATGTTGACATATAAGTTGGTGTGGCAGTGGTAATTTATTTTTGCAGACATTTTTTCCTATTTTACAGACAAAAGTGCTACAAAACGTTTGTCTAATTTTTTACAGCAACATAAATGTATGTTTTAAGAATGGTTGCCATGGTTTTCCTTAAGAAATTCAGAAAACACCAATGTGGTTCAAAAAATCCTTCCTAATGTATTACTAGCAAAATAAGTGTTTGGAGCACACACAACTGCTTTGCAGCTATGTACTTTTGCCTATATGCACTGTGGACACGGTGAATGTGTTAGGCCTGATCAAAAACATATTGACTCCAAATACTTAAGTCAGCAATAAAAGTCACTAGAAGTTGCAGGGAAGTCATACATACCTAACTGTCTTGATAAGGGACAATGTCAACTAATTCTTTGTTGTCCCACTTTTAAAGCTGCTTTTAGAATAAGTTATTTTTTCTTTTGTCCGGTCTCTGTTGCCATCTGAACCACACTTTGATGTCGCTTGGTCACATGTCCTACTGTTCATGGTCGTTATTTCCTCCTATAGGTCATATGTTTTTATCCAATGATGTCCTTCTCTAAATGGAACAGCATTTATCAGTTGTTCATTGAGGATGTCTCCCTCTTCTCACTGTAGTCCATTGTGCTCCAAAGGATTCCAAGGTAAAACTTCCATTGCACAAATTAAAGTTATTCATGAGACATAAATTGTGCATGAATTTAATAAAGTAATCGTGTGTATATATTACCTCAAATTCTTTGAAGGGAAGCAAAAACTAAAGAATATCAGAGCACACACAAAAATGTCTGTTGCTTACTCTCTATTTACTGGATTCTAAAAATCTCCTGGACTGTGGTGCTTATGTAAAAACAAACAAGCAAAGGATTTAAATGGCTGTAATGTTTTAAATAATATATCCTATATGCATCCTAAGTTTCTCAAAAGAGAACCAAAAACTGATCCCAATCGTTATTTTATTTCTGCTAGTTTGGACTGACCACTTCTGAAATAATCATGCTTTGAAATACGTTCAGTCTGAAATTAGAATAACATCTCACTAATATAATAAAAAGTCCAAGCTAACATTTAGTCCTAGACCTCTATCTTGCAAACAGCAGGAGTAAAACTGTATTTGGAATGTACCAATGCATATTTCAGCGGTGCTTTCATAGGGCTGCATGCACTTCCGTAAAAAAAGGAAACAACAATCAATGTGAAATCCATGAAATACTTGATTTCAGAGGGAAGAGTGCTCTAGCTTACTCCCTTGCAAGTTAGATTTCTGTGGTGTGGCAGCAGCAGAATGATGCAGCTGTAGCAACAGTCTAAATCTCATGTGACACAGTCTATACATAATAGTAAGACAAAGGGTCAAAAAATGATGAGCATCAAGAAAGGTAAAGCTCTGGTTTGTGTTTATATTGGACGAACAGGGTTTAAACAGTTCTTTCCCTAAGGAAAATGTGACCTCTGTTAAAACCAGTTGCCAGCTTCAGTTCTAAGTCGATATGAAAAAGTTCCCTCCCATTGCTTACTTAGTTTAATATACTTAAGCTGAATTAATTAGTTTAGTTATACATGTTTATTCAGACTGAAGAAAAACTGACTATCAGAATTTGGTTCCTATTTCAGGAATTTTTATGACACTAACAACAGAATCATGCACACAGCTTAAGAATATATAAACCACATTCCTGTGGGACTTCAAAGATAGATAGATATATCCTAGCTTACTTCTCAGTAAACATCAGTAGTTTAATCATCCCCAAACATTATATTTTGTGTGTGGGTAGTTAGGACATACACATGATCATATTTAAGTGTACCTCAGACCATGAATTTATAACCCGATTTAAAGCTTCAGTGGGAAATTCTCCCAAGTAAGTGTGGATAGAAAGACATGGGTGAAAATATTGTTTATGACAAGAATTTACATTTCTCTGTATCTCATTTGGAAATGTTTTTTAAAAAAAATAATGTGGAAGAAGATAACACCGATACTGTTACATTTGTCCATCCATGCACAGATTTCAGTTCTCAAAAGTCTTAGTCAAAATACAGCTTTGAATTTTTGTGTATTTGTGATGCTGAATTTTTGTGTATTTGTTTTTCATTTTGAAAGTCAGTTTTGTGGCATCATGGGCCTCTCCATCCTTGGAATACCTTGAATTCGGACAGTGCAAATGAGGTAGAATTTCATGTCACTTGGTGTCTTTCATGAATTTACCAATTTTTCAATATATGTTCTTGTTTGGGGAACTTGAAGTTTAAAAGAGTCAAATGCAAGAAAAAGAAAAAAATGAGTACTTTCACGCTTCTATTTTAGCTACCTGTTTATAAAATAATCTCAGGGAAGAATTGCAGTCTCAAAAGCTCTGGTACACCATAAGCTCTCTCATGGTCATGAACACTTTACCATGGGATTCCTCCCCATCCTCTACCCCAGGAAAAAAAGTCATTTGACCACATTTTTGTGGGAAAAATACCCTGGAAAGGATTAAATAGTTAAATGTATTTTGAAACACATCCACGTTTTCCTCCCTTCACTGCCACATCTCCCAAAAACTCTTAGGTGTCCCTTTCTGAAGTTGGAAATCATAACTTTGGTTATGAGCAGGAATCTAGAAATGGGACGAGCATTTACAGGTTACAGCACTACCATCAGCTTCAAAGGAGTTCCAATTTATCCTATGGTATCTCTTCATATGACACAATGAGAGTGTTATAGTCAACTTTAGCTGCAACAGCAACATTCTACAAAATACTAGGATATTGAAATCGACAAGGAATTACAGCTCTCGGGCTAAGAATTCTAAATCTCTCTCCCTAAATTACAAATCCCGGGATCCTATGGGATATTGCATGAACAATAAAAGTAGAATAACTGTGCTATAATTCTGTGAGTGAATGGGCTCCAATCTGTATCCCAGCCTTAACATGGAAAGATTGCAAATATTCTAGTACACAATAAACCATATTTTCTAATTGCTTTATAAAAAGGGATTTCAATGACTTTGGAACACATAAAATAATGCAGTTTTCCTTCAAAAATATAAAAAGAATTATTTTCTATATTAACTTGCTACAAATGCTATTTACAGTTATGGATACACCACAAACCTTACATATCTGCCCTCCTCTCAAATCTGGTTCAAATATAACACAGAAAAAATACGTAACCTCTTGGAGCATCAAGAAAAGTAGTTTAAAAAAACTTCTTTACTCTTCGTAAGTAAATAGATAACATAAGGTACTTCTGATTTGACATGAACATGTGGTGTGATCTACTCATCTAGAAAAAAGTTGATAGGCTCATCAGTTCTTACTCAGAAGGATGACATAAAATATGCATTGAGACATATGTATATTTTGTGCGTGAACATTTTATGATTGAACAACTTAAGAATTGGGTTGCTGTGAGTTTTCCGGGCTGTATGGCCATGTTCTGTAAGCATTATCTCCTGATGTTTCGCCCACGTCTATAGCTTACAACAAACCTTACAACCTGTGAGGATACCTGCCACAGATGTGGGCGAAACATCAGGAGAGAATGCATCTGAAACATGGCTACATAACCCAGAAAACTCACAGCAACCCAGTAATTTCGGCCATGAAAGCCTTTGGCAATTTATGAATTTATTTGCTTATAATCTTCAAAATGCATGGCAGAAATGGGAAACAGAAATGCCTAGAAAAACACCAGGCAAGTTTTACATTAAAATTTAAATGTGCAATTTACATTTCTAGGCATTTCCACTTCCTGTATTTTGAGTGTGTTAACATCCCATGAGCAAATAAATGCCTTGTCAGTAATCCCATCAGGAATTGCATTATTTTTGTGTAGAAAATGTAATTTGCCTGAACATAATAGATCATAAATGAGTATGTATTGTTGAAGGCTTTCATGCCTGCAATCACCGGGTTGCTGTGGGTTTTCCAGGCTGTATGGCAGGCTGTTAGGAATTGTGGGAGTTGAAGTACAAAACACCTGGAGGGCCGAAATTTGCCCATGCCTCTTCTGACATCAGAAGAGAATGCTTCTGGAACATGGCCATACAACCTGTAAAACTCACAGCAACCCACATACACCTTAGACATTCTCAAAGGTTAAGCAAGTAAAAGAACTACACAGTATTGCATAAAGTCCATTGCACTCTCATTCGAAATACTTGGCATTATTTACAAGGAAAGGCTTATTGAGGTGCTGCATTATTTTTTTTTCTGTTTTTCCAACTGATTTTAAAGAGCATGAGAAATCTCAAAGAACTTTTTCATATTGCAATCCAAGCATCCCTTCTTGATTTTATACTGAAAGTAGAATTTAAAATGTCCATCATCACGATTATTTTGGGTTTAAAAGTCAAGTTAGGCGATCTGCCCGAATTAGGAAAACTAATTTCAAAACAAAGATACTTCGAAAAAACATTCAAAGGAGAAAATAGTTTGCTCAATAAAAGGGAGGACGATAATAATAAACTTCAGGGGCTTTGAAACAACTTAGGGTTTGAAGGAGAAAGACATGAATGAGATGGGGGGGGGGAGTGTCCCCCACTTCTCAAGGGAAGGAAGTGGCCACTCTGCGAGCGCGGTCTCCATCCCTGGAAAACGTGCTTCATTGTGTTCCAGTCATAAAGGAGGAAGAGGAGGAGGAGGCTGAGGCTCTCTTTCGAAGTGAAGCGGGAGAAAAGGAGGGAGGGACGAACGGACAACACTTTGAGGGGCACTTTGTTTGGACCCAGAGGAAGAGGATCTCCGTGGCTTTGCGAAGGAGGGAGAAGGCCAGCCTCCTCCAGAAAAACAGCCCCCAAAGAGAGTGAGGGGACACGGCTGGAAGTGGCGGGATACCCAAAGTGCCGCTGCACAACCACACAAGGCGGAGAAAGCACAACCCCCCCCTCCCCCGCCCCCTCTACTCCGGGGCTTCGACGTGAGCCAAACTTCCCGCTCCGATGGTGCTGCGCTTAAGCCTTGGCGACCGGGCTCGTGCCCGCTCTGGCCAAGTTCCTCAGCGGGATGCAAGGAGGCCTAAACCCAACTCCCAGCCCTCGAGGGAGCGAGGCGGGAAACCCCCTCACGGTCCTCACGCCCATTGGGAAGCGAGCGGTTTAAAAGCCTCGGGGTTTTAGTCACTTGTTTATGAGGCCGGGTGCTTGGGAGGCCAGAGAGACTGGACTGCCACCGGGGGAAGGCTCCCTCCCCGCCCACTCTCTCCTCCTCCTCCTCCTCCGCCTCGAGAGGACTCGCAGCCCAGCCAGGGAGGGAGGGAGGGAGGGGGGGGGAGGAGAGCGCGCAGTCCCGAGCTGTAGTAAGAGGAGGGGCGCGGGGGCGTGGCCTGGGGCGGCGGGGGGCGGGGCCTGGTCCTGATTGGCGCCGCGCCGCTCGGAAGCACTTTGTTTTCTATGCTAATGAGGGCGGAGCGGAGGCTTGTGGATATTTACGTTGAGGCGGGAGCCACCGCCCTTCATTTCTTTTTTTTTCTTTTCTTTTTTGCCCACATGGTTTTCTCCTCGCTGGCTTCCTCACTCCACCCCACCCCCTCACGCTCGCCTGGTGCCGCGGCCGCCATCATCCCCGTCGCCAGGACCGCCGCCGCAGCAGCAGCGCTCGCCTTCCCGCCACTTCCCCGCGCGCTCCCAACTGGGGGGCGGGAAGGGAGGGGGGAGGAGGAAGGAGGAGGGGCGGTTCCAGGAGAGGACGGTGAAAGAGGCAGTGGTTCGCTGGTGAGTGAGGAAGGAGCGCGCGCTCAGCGCTGCTCCTGTTGTTGAGTTGGGGCGGGCAGGCGGGAGTTTCCTGAGGTTGGCTGTGACGAGAGCGAGGTGGGCTTGGCGGCTGCGGAGCTCGCGAGTATGTGGGGGGGGGGGGGGGGGGAGAGGAAGAGGGAGGGAAGGAAGGAAGGAAAGGGGCGGGCGGGCGCATGGCAGGCGAGGCGGCGCGCGCGAGAGAGGCGCGTAACGGCGGCGACGGAGCTCGCGCGCAGGGGGGCGGGCGGGGCCGGAATGAGGGAGATTTGAAAAGGCCGCGGTAACCGCCGCCCGCTTGGTCTCGCGCTGGAAGGAAAGTACGAGCCCGGCGCCCGGAGGAGAAGGTGCGTGGCGGGCGCAGGGGGGGGGAGGGGCCTGGGCAGGCCGAGCCGCTCCACTCGGAGCAACTCCGCAGAACAAAAGCAGCGGCGTCGGCGGCGGCACATGGGGTGTGTGTGTGGGGAAGGGGGCGGGTTCGAGCTGGCCACGCGGGGCAGGACGGGCCCGAGTGGGAGAAAGTTTGCGGCGGCGGCGAGCGGGACTTTAAAGGGGCGGGAGGGAGGCCCTCGGGGCCGCTCCGCGTGGGCTTTTGTTCTGGGAGGGGCGGGGGCGGCGTGGGCTCGGCAGGGCCGGGGGCGCTGGCTGGCAGGCGGGGCGCGGCCTTCTCCTGCCCCGCTCTCCTCGGCCGCGGCGAAGGGTCGGGCAGGGCCCCGTGGTCTCCCTCCGCTGGGCCGCGCTTTCAACTGCGAAGTCGCCGGCGGAGGCTGCGGGGCCGCGGCGGCGCCATGTTGCCGAGGGGGGCGGGGCCGGGACATGGCGGCTGCGCGTGCGGAGGCCGATTGTTCGGCGCTAGGCCGCGGCCATGTGGGAGACGCCGCCGGCCGCGGGGGAAACAAAGTGGTGGGGCCCAGGGGCGGCCGGGCGCCGGGTCTCGGGCGGGAAACGGAGCGGAAGGAGGGGGGCTGGGCCTGGCCCAGAGCAGAGGCAAAGCGCGGCGAGGGGAGTGCGCCGCTGCTCCAGTAGCCGAGCTCTGACCTCCTTCCCTTCCTCCCTCCCTCCCATCTTCCCTCCCTCCCGCCTCCGCGGCAGCGCCCCCTGGCGCCCGGGACTGGCCAGTGGGCTCCGGGGCTCAGCACGTGCTGCTCTGGAGAAGCCGCGGGCCCGGCTCGGGGGCGCCATTGTGTTCCCCCTCGGCTTCCCGCCACTCGCTCTTGCCGTTCCCCGGGCAAAGTAGGCCCGTCTGCGGAAGGAGGGCTCGGTCCTTGTTCGTCAGAGGCTGGAAGAACTGTGCCTCCTCCCTCCTTTCTCCCCCTTTTCATGGTTTAAAGGTGGCTCTATCTATTTTCTCTCCACAGAACAAAACAAAAAGAAGGCGTGGGCTGGTCCTGAAGAGCAACACGGCTTTTGTGCGCAGGGGTAAGTTGATCTTTCCACATAATGGCAAACAACAACTCATAAAGTGTTTGGCTCAGATAGGAACAAGTTACAGGTCTGTCAACAAACAGTAAGTATATGAGTTGTTCCTAGAGAAGCTGAAAAAGTATTGGGTGTGTGTTTGTATTTACAGGGAGAGTTTTTTTAAAAAACTTTAGGTTTATGGAAGTCATGTTAAGGGGGAATAATGTAGCCTAAACATTTTTGATTGAGTACATAACAAAACTACGTGTGATGAAGCTTGTGTTTTGCATCACACTCCCAACAGTTTCAAGGCTTTGTTGTCCCGAAGACTTGTTTGAAGATCCTAAAAACTTAAGTATTAAGGTTGACTTTAGCTTTAACGTTGCCTGTTTTAAGACCACCCTGAGTCCCCTAAGGGATGAAAAGGGTGTGGTGCAAATATGGAAAATAAGTAAATAAAAAATTATCTTTAAGCAGCTGCTATCAGTAAATAATACATTGATTAACTGCAGTCCTTAAGAAGTGTACACATGATTTAATTTAAATAAGATTAGATAAATTTATAAGGAAACTTTCCACAACTTATTTTTTAATATTCGCGGTTGGGATTTAAGTGTTCCTAATTTTAAAAGATACTTGCCAGTTCTTTCTAGTTGAATGGATGTTTTTCGCATACAATTACATTTCAGTAATTTTGGTGTCTTGCTAGGTCAGTAGTTAGAGACCAGGCAGGAAGAAGTGTAATCTTTTCTGTAAATATAATTGCATATCTATTTGGAAAACCATTTACAGTACAAATTAATGAGAGCTTGTTTTCTTTTACCAGGTGAAACAGTGATAAGCTGCGAAGAATTAATTCATGTCAGAGTAATGTCAAAGTGCTTACAGTGCAGGTAGTGATAAGTAGAACCTACTGCAGTGAAGGCACTTGTAGCATTATGCTGGCAACTGCCTCAAAAGGTTTGGAAAATTACTCTTCTGCCACTCCTGCATAGTGACTGCTTTTTGTTCTAAGGTGCATCTAGTGCAGATAGTGAAGTAGATTAGCATCTACTGCCCTAAGTGCTCCTTCTGGCATAAGAAGTTGTGTTTTCACCCAATCACTTATATTGAGCCTAAAACCTAATGTTTTGCAGTCCTCTGTTAGTTTTGCATAGTTGCACTACAAGAAGAATGTAGTTGTGCAAATCTATGCAAAACTGATTGTGGCCTGTTATTGTCTGCATTACAAGCTTTTAATGACTTTGCTTTTAGGTTGACCTGTCTGTGTCCAGAATGCTTGTCGGAACAGCTCCTGTAGTACTAAAGTGCTTATAGTGCAGGTAGTGATTAATAATCTACTGCATTAAGAGCACTTAAAGTACTGCTAGCTGTAGAGCATCAGTTTTGGTCTGTCTTTCGTGTATCCCTTTTCGTGTCAGTTGAGCACTGTTCTCTGGTTAGTTTTGCAGGTTTGCATCCAGCTGTATAATGTGTTGCTGTGCAAATCCATGCAAAACTGACTGTGGCAGTGAAATTCAATGAAAATTTGATAAATTGTACCCCTTTCTACACAGGTTGGGATTGGTTGCAATGCTGTCTATGTGTCTGTAGTATTGCACTTGTCCCGGCCTGTTGAGGTTGGTGGGTCTAGAACCTGGAAGAACGTGCCGAGTTTCCTTCCCAGCCGATGTGGAACAACTTCATACAACTGCAGTGGAATGGTGTTAATATAGAGTTCACCAAGAGCAATTTTAATTTCGTGAAGTAGGCTGCATTTTGTGTTTTGTATACTCTTTAGTGTTTCTGACTTGCCAGTGACTATTCACTGTTCTTGCCAAATGAGTACTTTCTGTCATATAAAGCAACTTGTCTAACCTAAAGTTTTAAATAAACAAGTATTGTGAATTGATGGAGTTTTTCATTTCTTCCTGGTCTTAAAGCAATCTGTGTATCCCATTATTCCAAAGTGCCGCCAAACACATTTAATAAATAAGAGCAGTGATACATCCTTGTGGGTTTTCCTATACCAAAAACGAGAAAAGAATATCCTTCAATTTTGAAGGTATTTTCTGGCAGGCTTCTACACTTACATTTCTTAAGTCTCAGGTATCTCAAGTGCATCTTCAAAATTCCCTCAAAGGCTTTAATACCCATTGTTAAATCTAAAATATAATATCGTTTCAAAAGTAGTCTTAAGCATTCCATAATTTCTGTATAATTGCTAAAAATACTGTTTCTACTACCATAGTGACAACTTTTAGTTTGCTGTGCAGTAGACTCATAAACTTGTTTAATGAAAAACAACTCATGGCATTCCTTTAGTGTTATATATGTGTGTAGGGAGATTCTATTCTGTTGGGATTCTGTTATAGTGAATTCAGTAGGATTTATTCCCAAATAGTCCTAAGGTCCTTTTTTTGAGAGAAATTGCAAGTCGCGTCTGGTGTGAGAGAACTGGCCATCTGTGGGGATGTTTCCCAGGGGACACCTGGATGTTTTACCATCCTGTGAGAGGCTTCTCTCATGCCCCTACATGGGAAGCTGGAGCTGACAGATGGGAGTTTGCCCCATTCCCCAGATTCGAACTGCTAACCTTTCGGTCAGTAGTCCTGCTGTCACATGGGTTTAACCCATTGTGCCACCGGGGGCAATCCAGTGAATATGACCGACTGAATTGTATTGTAAAGTGAAGCTTTTCTTTTAATGATCTGTGTTTTCAGAAGGTTGAGTCTGAGTAATTGGTGGGTGTCTTCGCTTACTGAACTGCAGAATTTGAGGTTCAGTCTTATTTCCAGCATGGAATTTGGATTATGTATCTTTCAGTACATTTAAAATGTGCTGGAAGACAAAAAGTCCAGAACCAAATCTACGGTAACTACTTGGAACCAAAATGACTGAACAAGCTATAGTCCTTTGGACATGCCATGACTTATTTGAAAATACAATGGACAGTAAGGTAATACGAAAAGAGAAAGATCAAATTACAATTGGATTAACTCATCGAGAAACCATGTGTTTGAGTTCACAAGATGTGAGCACCACTGTTAATGATGGAGTCTCTTGGGAAGTTTTATAGAATTGCTATATATTAAAGCCAACCTTATTGCACATAATGCTTCCAAGTATTTGAACTAGTAGAATACTTTGGAACGTAATTGTAAGGTAAATATTTAAAGAAAAAGTGAAAGTGTATGCTAAAATACTGAAAAGTATAATGTTAATAAGGATGTTAATTGTGTTAAATAAGAGGTAGACTTTCTGCATTATACAATTTAAACATATATACTAAAAAGATTGGGTCTGTGATGAAGTTGAATACTTTCTTGAAAACATATTGTGCTGATGTTTGATCTCTGTATTGCCTTATGGTAATCCCCTGAGTTTCATAGGGTTGTCTTAAGTACTGAGGGTTGTTTTTTGCTAGTGCGTTTTCTTAAAACAGCCTCTATAGTACATGGGGATTTGTTGGTGGACTCCCGCCTAAGTACTAACCTGGGCTGACCCTGCTTAGCTTCATAAAGTAAGTAGAAGCTGGTGTTTTTAGGCACACGTGTATTGTGTGTCTTCCAGTTGCTTCTGATAACTGGGACCTTAAGATGCACCTTTCACAAGGTTTTATTGGAATGATTTCTTTAGAGGGGGGTTGCTATTGCTGCCCTAAGACTGCCAGTGTGTGACTTACCCAAGATCACATTGTGGGGATTTGAACCTGAGTCAACAAATCTTAACGCTCAACCAGTAATCTATCCTGGTTCTCATATGCAGATTAGGTACCTGCAAACGGATTGGGATCCTAGCATTTGTTTGATGGGAGCTGAATTGTCATCCACGTTAACATAGAATGATTTGGAGTGATATGTAAAAGGTTTATTCCTACAGCCGTGTATAGAACTATAACTGGTGTATTTCAGCACCTTATATTGCATTCACTAATTGAACATGTAATTGAACATATTTGTCAATGGCAACATGGATGTTCTCATCGTTTTCCCCGGTTGCACTTTATATAGTACTGGCATACTTGTACATTACCAGCATTTTGTTCCCAGCATAAAAATAAAAGGAAGCTGCAACTAACAATGTAATAATTTAACATCACAACAAATAATTTTATTTGCTGAACTGCTTTGGCTAGAAGTAACCTGCTGCTAACCAGCCGTAGGTGCAGGTGAAATATCAGGAGAGAATGCTTCTGGAACATGGCCATACAACCTGAAAAACAAACAAGAACCCAACCAGCTGTTTTGATTTGCACCAAAGTAGAAGTTTTGTGAATCACAAATGTCTGTGCAGTAGAGTTATTACTATTTTATTGTCCAATAGCCTAATTATGGCAAGAAAATTGTGAATTTGGCTTGACCTTTTTTTATATGATCCAATTTGGAATTATGCCCCTTGAGATTTTTAAACTGGAGATGACTCCATATCCTCGTACATGTAGCATATTTCACTCACCCATGGCCCTTTCTTGCTTGGATTGTTACTGAAAGCCATTTCTAGCCTTTCCAATAAATTGCTTTTAAAAATGTTACCTACACAGAAAATAATGTTGTCGTGCCCTCATGGGTCAGATTCCCCCAAACTAATAAGAATTTTACCTAGTTGTAGACTATCCATGCACATTTCTTGTATCGGACTTTCTGTGGCCCATAAGTCCCTTTGGATGTTAAAGTACTAGTCCGGATGTGGGAAGAAAACTGAATGTTGGAACATCAGGATCTTCCTGCCCTGTTTAGAAAAAAATGGGTAAATACTTCTAAATCCATACTCTCCTAGAAAGAAATTGATGGCTTGCCAGCCACAGATGCAGGTGAAATGTTAGGAGAGAATGCTGCTGGAACATGGCCATACAGCCCATGAAGAAACAACCCATTTTAAGAATACTCCAGGTATTGACAGTACAATACTAATGATGAGTTTGTGCAATATATACTACAGAACATATAGTTGATTTGTATCTGTAATCTAGGAGCTTGAAGAAATCTGAAGGATTTACACAACATTACGAATTGTTTTAAGTGTTCTAACTTGCATGCCATAGTTCAGTGGTAATCCAGGAATTTATACCAGTGTACAAACCATCAGCCATACAAGAAACAAGTATGTAGCCAATGGGCATGCATAAAGTTAATGATCTTAAATATGGGGAAAAGAAACAACTGGGAGCATTGCTAGAGTTCTTCAAGACACCCTGTGCTAACAAGATAAAATTCATTTAGGGAACCTGGATATATAAACAGTATTCTGAAAGAGATGGGCGCCAGCGTGTATGTTAAAGCTGCCCTTCCTCACTTAAACTTGTCCCAAAAGAAAAGTTCAAATTTCACTGTCCTTTGTCTTGGACCTCACATGACCAAAAAAGAGGGAGGGGCCTCTGCCTGCATTGATTACCCGTCAAGACCATCTGATACAAAAAGTAGGCCTGTGATTCAAACACCATTGCTTTGCTTCTGTATGACATCTAGCCTAATGAAGCTAGTTGAGTTTGAAAGCTTGTATGATGTTTTGTGCACTTTAGTTGGCCAATAAAACCATCACTCCTGTGGGTTTTTACTGCTGTATTTTAGTTTTTACTGAGTATTAGCACTACTGGCAGGATAGGTGAACCCTTAAGAGGAAACTAAGAACTGCTATTTAACGCCTGAGGTTTCCACCTTCAGCTAATGTAAACACTTGGGGGGGGGGTGTTCAGATGTAGTAGCACAGATACTGAGAAAGTCTGCTCTCTTAAGGGGCCTATGGCTTCACAAAAGACAGATCACAAGAGTTCACTGTTGTTAACCGAGTTTAAGTTGTATTGTTCTTTGTCTCAGTCCCCACATGGCTCAAAGTGGCCTCTGCCTGCTCTGAGATTCCTCCAGATCAACTGAACTACAGTGCAACAACATAGGATACAAAATGCAGGCCTCTTGATTTCTGACACCATCACTTTTCTTCTATATGAGGTTTTTCAAAGAACAGATTTTGCCTGAAGAAGAGCTTGCGTGTGCATCTTGGTTGGCCAGTAAAAGCACCACCTTTTTGTAGAAAAAAAATATAGTTGCATTTTCTGATAATATCGAAGTCTCCCAAGTTTCTGAAAATGACAAATTTACCACAGTTATAGCTGTTGACTAGATTTAGCAGTTTTAGGAGAAAGGGTCCAGGGAAGGAATTTCCTTTGTTATGTTTTGGAGAGCATTTTAAAATAAAAATGGCATGTACCACAGTGGTATCCCCAGGCCCAAAAAACTCTTGTTCCACCAGGATAGATACAGAGTTGAAGAATTATGGTAAGTAAAAACTTATTTAGGGCTTTTAAAAATAGTAATATTGGGATTAGAAAAATTATCCTTACCCCCAGTTCAACTCGCTAAAGATCAGAAAACATGTCATATACCCATTAGGAAAATAGATTTTAATTTTCCTAATGATGAAAAGGGTGTGGCTGAATCCTACTCAACAGACACAAAAATTGGAGATTTAAGAAACTAAAACTAACAGCAATAAAAGTCTTGAAGAACAGTTTTCACTTCAGAGAAATTTTTTGAATGAGTAAGAAAATATTTGAAATACCTAAACACATTCAAACAACGTACCCATCAATAAATGTTGGTTGAAACATTTTGTTAGCTACAGAGCAACCTAGTGATTGAAAGGAAAGAGGAAGAAACTGTGTAATTAGGTAATGTATGATCCACTGACAGTACAATGTCTAAAGTATATATAAATAAAAATGTAATGTTTGTGGGATTAACATAACTCAAAAACTACTGGATGACTTGACACCAAATTTGGACACAATACACCTATCAGGCCAACGAGTGACCATCACTCTTAAAAACACTGAAAAACAGCAGAAGAGACTTAAAAAGCAAAATAAACAAATATTACAATACATGCAAAACCACACACACACACACACAGTGGGCCAGAGCAACGCGTGGCAGGAGACAGCTTCTTTTTTTCTCTTTTTTTTTTTTTTGGTAGTGTCAGGAGTGACTTGAGAAACTGCAAGTTGCTTGTGGTGTGAGAGAATTGGCCATCTGCAAGGACGTGCCCAGGACAGCAAGTGTTTGATAAATCATTTTCTGGAATTAGAATTTGATTTGTCACTCAACTTGGTCCTCTTTCTCCTTCAGAATCCAGCCTTATTTCTGATATCTTCAGATTCAGTACACATCTCTAGCATGTTTAACTGACAAAGAATATATACATAGACTCAGGATGGTTGATCCACAATATAATTTTAAGCTATGTTCTTCACACAGCCGAGTTAATACTAGTACAATTGTAATGGGAAAAAGAAATAAAGATTATTGAAGGTTGAATCTTAGAAATTATATCAGGACTACCTTAATCAAAAAGAAAATTCAGGCAGCAGATGATAAGCTTGATTTATACAGTATAAACTACCTTGTTTATACTGTATAAACTGCATTTTCTGTCTCTGGGACATGGCCCACCCAGCATTAACAACCTCTAAAGGAATCAGGTCTTATGAAGTGAGAATAAAGCTGCTATAGCAATAAATGATAAGTGGAGGTTGATAACATCTTTGATTTTAATACATCTGCAACTCATTCTTTTTTGTTTTGTTTTTGGCAAATGTTTACAAGCAGTATTTATCTGTATTTTTCAACTTAGAAGGTGGTAAACAGTTTTAGACCCAATTCTATTTTTTTTCTTAGCGTTAGTGGATTTTTAAAAACATGTTGAGCCCCTCTATATATTTTAACAAATACATCTAAACGTAATGTGGGAGAAGAGTTTATTGAAATGTTTCAAATTTAGCATTATAATAGTATTTGATGTGTACATGTGCATGTACTTTTACATTACCGTATATTTCTGCAATCTGAAAGTTAATTGAGAATCTATGGAGTTATGTTCTGTATGCTTCTGCTTGTAGATAAAATGCTCATAGTCAAAGATTAGAAAGAAAAATACTAATCTTCCATTGCTCAAAGGTCAGAAGATCTTAATGCCTCATCATCTATGTCTGAACATATATTTTGCAGACAACTCAAAAATAATTGGGGGATGGTGGGATTTATTATATTGCATTATATTAATGTATATGCCTAGCCCGCATAATATCCTGTGCATGTTCTTCCATCCCAACATCTGTTCTCTCTCATTTTCTCATTCTATTTTTTGTTATCTTAACAAACCTTATATTTGATATCTTAATATAAAGAACCAGAAGGTGATTTAAATGTTCTGCAAAAATAATTTAAATTTAAACACAATCATAATTCCTAATTCGTAAAATTCTACATTCCATCTTAAGGTGGAAGACCAATCAGTTATTGTGTCTTCACATGAATATGATGCAACTTTGAATCTAACGTCAGGAGAGAATGCTTCTGGAACATGGTCATACAGCCTGGAAAACTCACAGCAACCCAGTGATTCGGGCCATGAAAGCCTTCGACAGCACAATCTAATATTGGTTGGTTAAATCCAGTTGTTGATTATGAAGAGATTATGAGTGCTATTGGCAATACTTAACAAATTAGAAATTGGTTCACAAATAGTTTCACAGTTTTTGACAAGTGCAGCCCACCATATTTAATAGTCCTATATATTCCTCTTAACTAAGATTAATGTTTGTAGCTAATAGAATTCCAAGTTATTTTTTCCATTTAAAATACTGCTTTCTCACAACCAGTTCATTTTTTCTGTACAGTGCATGGGAACAGAGGAGTTATGTAGGAGTATAGATTTGTTGCTCCAAATTTCTTTGAACAAACTCTGCTGCTTCTGTTAAATAAACAATTATCAAAGTTTCTTTGGATGCATGGAAATATTTGCAAAGTTTTTTGGACCCCACTTTTATATCTCTAATTCTCCTGAATGGTATAGTAATTTGGAGATTGCAGAATAAAATTATCTTCAGGTTAGAATGCAATGTTTTGAGCTAAGGTTAACTTTACACCACCTATATTCACTTAGTTATTTATTAGGAAGAGTTCCTATATCTTGAATAGATACACAAGGAAATGAATAACATATACATGTCCTCATTATTTCAACAAAGTGCTATAAAAATACATGACTGCAGAAAAATAAGCAAATTATGTAACTGCAAAATCATGATACACACAGAGCCCAATGCCACGCCGATGGAACAGAAAAAGATTGAACGAACACTAAATTATACACATGGGTGTAAACATGAAGAATGCACAAATCATGTAATAAAATATATTCAAAATATTATTTCAATTCCATCCTTTAAAAAAGCTTAATTCATTTTTCCATCAATTTTTAAAGTTCTGCTGGACCTCTAAGTGGCTTCTGATATGATCAGCTATGATATCTTTCAGGGCTGCTTTGCTGTGATAGTGCTGGAAAGGGCCTTTCCTTCCTGGAAGAACAAGATGAGAAGGTAATGATGGAAGATAACAGTTCATAGCACCAGTTCTACCTCCCCAAGAAGCTGTTTTGATTCTTCACCAGTGCCAGGTTTCAGTGATGAATTGGATAAAACTCAATCCAGATAGGACAGGGGTGCTCCTGACCAGCTAAAAGACAGATTGATGAATAGGGATTCAGCCTGTACTGGATGTTATTACACTCCACTGAAGAGGCAAGTTTATAATTTGGTGTATACTTGGATTTAATCCTGAGATTGAATGTGAAGAAACATATCCGAACAGTTCAAACTAATGTACCAATTGTATCCATTCCTGTGACTGTCAGGTTTAATCATGGTGACACATGCCTTAATCATATCCTGTTTGCATTAGTGTAACATGCTCTGTGTGAATGCTTTGAAGAATGTTCTAAATTGTAGCTGGGGTAATACTCGGCTTCCAGAAACAATCCAAAATGCTGGTTCTCACCCGCAAGCCCAGTATGACTTCGTTTTAGGCTATATGAAGGCCAATTTTTTAATATCAGATCTCAGATAGGAGGGTGCAGATTTGTACACTGTGCCCCAGAAGGTAAGTCCAGGTGTAATGGTTTTAAGTTACAGGAGGGTAACTTTAATGGAATGTCAGAAACAATTATTTGATGGAGTGATTTTGGAACCAGTTCCCAAAAAACAAAAAGAAAACCCACACCTGGATTTCTACCTGTCAGAGATGCTCTAGCTCAGTGGTTCTCAAACTTCCTAATGCCGCGACCCCTTAATGCGGTTCTTCATGTTGTGGCGACCTCCAACATAAAATTATTTCTGTTGCTACTTCATAACTGTAATTTTGCTACTGTTATAAATTGTAATGTAAATATCTGATATGCAGGATGTATTTTCATTCACTGTACCAAAATTGGCACAAGTATTCAATACGCCCAAATTTGAATACTGGTGGGGTTGGGGGGATTTATTTTATCATTTGGGAGTTGTAGTTGATGGGATTTATAGTTCACTTACAATCAAAGAGCGTTCTGAACTCCACCAATGATGGAATTGAACCAAATATGGCACACAGAACTCCTGTGACCAACAGAAAATACTGGAAGGGTTTGCTGGGCACTGACCTTGAGTTTTGGAGTTGTGGTTCATCTACATCCAGAGCGCATTGTGGACTCAAACAATGATGGATCAGGACCAAACCTGGCATGAATATGCAGTATGCCCAAATGTGAACACTGATGGAGTTTGGGGAAAATAGACATTGACATTTGGGAGTTGTAACTGCTGAGATTTATAGATCACCTACAATCCAAGAGCATTCTGAATCCCACCAATGATAGAATTGCGCCAAACTTCCCACACAGAACCCCCATGACCAACGGAAAATACAGTGTTTTCTGGTGACCCCTCTGGCACCCCCTTGCAACCCCCCAGGGGTCCCAACCCCCAGGTTGAGTAATGCTGTTCTAGCTGGAGTTCGCTCAGTGGCCAGAGGTTTGAACTCAATAGCCCTTGCAACTATATGCTTGTGTTTCCCTGGGCTTGAGATCTTTGATTCAAGCACTTCTATAGGGCTCCTGCCTTCACAGGCATATTTGGCAGAGCTACAAGAGAGGACTTCCTTGTTTCTGGAGTCGCTTCTTAGGAAAAGATTTCCCCCTTCTTTGCTCTTCATCCATCAGCAGCCAAATACTTATTTTGACAGGTGTTCATGAACTGACTGTTTCCGAACAAAGGATTTGTATTTTGTTTTGTCTTAAGGACGTTGTACTATTTTAATTTTTTTAAAAGTTCTAATAATATTTCAATTGTTTTTGATGCTATTAATGAGTTTTCTATTATAATCTTTTCACCGTCTTATATTTTATCAGGATATAAATCACATGAATAAATAAATATCTGGTTTCTGATCTAAAAAGGTAACTTTTTCACTGTGATGACATTTATTAAATAAATAATTGTGTTATTCTGGCTAAAAGATTCATTCTGTGCAACATAAGTTCAGTATTGCATTTGAGGTCCTTGGGTACTAAAAAAAAGAAGCTAATATCTCATTTTTCTTGTGCAGAAAAATTCATACTGAGCAGGAACACATGCTTAACCCCTTGGGTTGTAGCCAGATTTAATATTTAAGGTAATTCACCTGAAATCAATGGGACAAAATTATTCATGACTGCCACCTGTTGATTTCAAGGGCTCTCTTCTAAGCATGGCTAAGTTGAGCTTCAGCTCATTAAAAAAACAGGGCAACAAGTCAGTTGTTTAACTTTACATTGTGCCTAGAGATTCCCCTCACAAGAATAAATGCTGTGATTTAAAAATCTTGAAACTGATACAATAATATTTAATTTTAATTGAGTATGTTTGTTAAAGGATAGGTGTCATGCCTCAAATAGGGATATCAAATTATGTTTTAATGTCAAATACATGAAAACAATTTGCCGTTCAGACCTTGCATTAAAAAAAAACATAGTGAACATCAGCAAACAGCTTTGCACTGTTCTAGAGTTAAGGAAAGAAATAAAGGGAAAAAACTATGTGAGAGAAATGGGAACAAGAGAAGACATTTGCTGATTGAGTTGCGGCTTGGAATGGGTTGCACTGGCATTTACCAGGCTAAGCTTTGTCATTACACATTTTGTGATTCCAGATTGCTGTATTTTTTCACTATTAACATTTCAAAGTTCTTCTGATTTATCTGCAGCCCACTTATGGATTCTAACTGTTCAAGGTCTATTTCAGGAAGTTTCTATATGTAAACTAAAGTTTTATATAGTCTTTTCACACATGCCAATCACATGTTCAGGATACATAGAGATTCCTGTCTATCATTGCCATAACAAAAATAAATAGAAATCACTGATTTTAACCACATTAAAAAAAAATCTTTTCCTGTTGGGAGCCAAAATGTTGCAGTAGTTTGAGCATCAAACTACAATCCAGGAGACCAGAGTCTTGATTTTTCTGCTTTAGAAGTTTTGTTTTGGACCCAAATAATGGAAAACACTATTTTCAAAGTTGAAATAATTCCCCACTGTCACTGCTTTTAAGTAGATTGAAAGGTGATATAGTTTAAACTGAACTGACTTTTATAATTGTTTAGATTGTAATTGATCATTGATTTTCACTGTTATTGTCTAAGTTTAAAGATGACACGCTACACACTTCTTTAAAAGTGGAAAACTAAAAACTAAAATAAAATTAACACCTGACATTTGTTTATACTGTTGGGCAAGGATGGATTGCTTGATCTTATTCTTCAAAGTTTTATTTTGTCTTTTTTTTTGTTTTGCTTTACTGAAGTTTCCTGAAGAATTTGAATTACCTTAATGATTCTGTGACTCTTGGAAGTATCTTTATAAAGGTATTTTACTATTATATATTTATGAATTCTTTACTTCTGTTATAGGTTAGCCAGGTACACTACAGGATGTCCCCAAAATGTATAACCTTTTAACAGATAATAGCAACTAGAGTATGTAAAAACATTTATGTTGAAGAATAAATGTTATAATATTGATTTACAAAGTTACAGATTCCATCATAAATTACAATTTGATGTATGTAAGATGTCTAAATTGTCATCTCTGTGCAACAATATATTGCTCACATTTTTGTCAAGCCACAGATTTACAAACCTCACTTAAAATTTATCTTGTAATTTTGTGACAATTCTGTTATTGTAATAATTAATTCTGTAAATTTTGATGACCCACTCTTTCAACTGGTTTGAATTTTACTCAGAACCTGTACTGGCTTATCCACTCTTTCATCATGTTTGCATGACACTTCTGTTATCACAAGTTGCATTGGTCTCTCAATTGACTTAGCGCCATCTTGTGGACAGTCCTACATACTGTACAGGTAGTTTGTGGTACGTTTGTTGTCTTATATTTGTGCTTATAATATAGAAGTTCTGTGTTTTAAGTATTTCTGTTTTTTTATAGTGTTTTTGTCCCAAGCACATCAAATACATGGAAAATGCCTGTTCATGTTTTAAATATTTGTTTAAAAAATCCAGAATAATAAGATGTTAAGGGTGTAAACATATTTGGGGAATACTATGTATGTCTATTTTGAATATTCCTGGAAGCTTTTGGTAAAGGAAAAGAGCAAAACCAAAATGAGCAAATCTGAGGTTAAAAATTAAAATGTTCATCTTAAAGATTGTAGTATGCTAAAGTGTATAGTTTTTATATGTTGTTGTTGTGTGATTTCAAGTAATTCCTGACTTAATGCAAGTCTATCATGAGGTTTGCTTGGCAAGATCTGCTTAGAGAGTTTACCTTTACCCTCCTCTGAGACTGGGGAGTGTGACTTGCTTCAATATAGTTTTGCCAACTTGTCTCCAAATTTGCTTTATTAGTGAATGTTGATGTTAAAATGATTACTAACAAATCAACAAAATGGAAACTCAATATGATTAGGGATCTACTCAGAGATTTGCCTTTGTAGCACTAAAAAAACTAACTCACTTTCCAGCATGCTTACAAGGACCTATCTAAGAGGAAAAAAATAACTGAACTGCAATAAAGCTGTAGATCAGGTTTCAACTAAAACTCATGTCTCAATTAACCCATGGCAGAAATTTTAGCCAAGTCACTTTTGCCTATCTGGTCTGAGCTCTATGGTTTTCTTCCTTTCTGTGCCAAACTCATACCAGAAACAAAACTAGTAAGTAAATAATAAAATTATCTCCAAAGTTGAAATAAGAAACAAGCTGAAAAATCCAAGTCATTATTTTAACAGAGAGTTGAGCATTCAAACTAACATGACACATGCCTAGTTCCTTTTTAAACCCAGTTGGCAAAATTTTCAAGTCTCCAATGTAGACTTCAAAATGAAGTAGTAATAGTTTGATGCCTGTCCAATTCTCCTCTTCCTGCAGATAACCCAAATGAATGAAAAGGGAAGGTAGCAGTGAGGCAGTATATAATAAAGATGCAAGAACTGAGAGCCAGCATGGTTTGAGTGCTGAACTGGGACTACAAGCCAGACTTTGAATCCCCACTTAGTTTTGGAAACCCACTGGGTGACCTTGGGCAAGTCACACTCTCTCAACCTCAGGAGGCAAAATAAAACCACCTCTGAAGAAGTCATGCCAAGGAACCCTTATGATAGGTTTGCATTAGAATCACCATAAGTAGAAAATTTCTTGAAGGCACACAGCAACATCAAGCACTAATTACTATATTTTAAATTAGTGTCTTTTGGTAATGAAAATTGAAATAGAAAGTGGTGAAACAGAGTCACTGTTGCAAATTTTGAACAGTTGGTGGCTCCCGTGTATTACACCCATGAACATATTTCATTAAATTATTATTACACAAATTGATTATATCAAAATAGCTCTAAAACTTTCAGTCATTGTCTGAAATAGAAGTATCTCCCAATTTATCAGTTTGATCACTGCTGAAATATTTACATGATTAGATGGAGTGAAATTCAATGAATGTGAGAGTTACAAATGTACTTGAATTGAGCTCCAGTCTGCAAAATCTGAAGTTCTCATAATGGTTCATGACATATGAAACACGCCAGTGAATAAGACCCTGAGATTTTAAACTGAAACATTTTTTTCTGATTTGCCTTAATACAAGTTGCTGAATAGTTAGTTTAAAACAGGATTTAGTACTTCATCACACTGGAGAATGAATCCACTTTAAATCTGGTTTCTGCCTCCTGCAGAATTCTGGTGTTTGTAGTTTAATGAGGCTGTTAAAGGCTCCTCCTTAAACTACAAATCCCAGAATTCTGCAGGAGGCAGCAACCATATTTAAAGTGGATTCATTCTCTATTGTGATGAGGTCCATATTAGAATAGGTTTAAAGAGCCTGCGGTCTTCTAGATGTTGTGTTACCCTTCAATCATAAACGCTAGCAGCATAAATACTATCCAGGAATTATAGATATGGTAATCATTGAACATCTGGAAAGATGTAGGTTAGATAGTCTTAGTCATCCAATCCAATGACTTTTTAAGAAACTGAAGTTAAAAAAAACAGATGTGCCTCAATGAAATTCTAGTAAATACATCAGATTTGCTGATTTGGAATTAAAAGCCACCTGAATTTCAAGACTGAGAAAAAGGTGGGATATAAATAAAGGGATGGCAATAGAAAATATTTCAGTGTAGCCACTGTGTACAATAAATGTATCTCTCTCTTTGTCTCACACAAACACACACACAATATGTATTTCTCTGAACTTCAGATTTTGCAGACTGGAGCTCAATTCAAGCTAAACCAGGTCATAATTAGAACAGATGTGTTGAAATCACTGGTCTATAACATATGTCCAACTGAATCTAAATGTTGGTAGAGATGTACTCATTTATCCTCAGATAATTCACATATTTACAATAGAATTCTGTGGTGAAATAAAATCATATAAAATAAGCTATCATTGCCATAGTACAGATGGGAATGAGCCTGAGAGTTACCCAGTAAGTTCATAGTCACTGGGATAGTTGGAAGATTTGATCAACTTTACAATGCTCCTCCCATGTTAGGAGACTTTATCCTCCTAAAGTCCTGGCCCCATAGCCTGATTGACTAGAGAAATACTGGCAATATCTCTTTAACAGAATGAAAGGATTCATTCCTATAGTTTGCTTTCATTCACTTGGACATTGCATAGTGTTAATTTACTAATTAATTATTGTTATGTATCTGTAATTCCCTAAAAGTGCACATTTTAAAAATCGAAGAACAAATTACTTCCAATCACATTACATTTTCTATAGCACTCTATCTAATTGAGGCATATATAAAACTAAAGCATCTTGGTTTTAAGCAGTCCTATATACATTTGTAAAGTGGGTAGGATTGTTCCCTCAGTTATGTACATTAAAAACAAAGTGAAGATCTACTAGCCCATCATAAATATCTTAAGTATTTTGCATTAGCTTGAGACACATATTTCAATACCTTGTGCACCAGTTAATGTTAAGTGTGAGAACATAAAAATGTTTACAAGCTGCTGTGATAAAACAGTTTATACCTCTGTGTGGAAAACCTGCATAAAAGATAGTGAAAACTTCATCACACTAGAGAATGAATCCACTTTAAACCCGGTTTCTGCCTCCTGCAGAATTGTGGAGTTTGTAGTTTAGGGAGACCGTTCAAGCATGCTGGGGTTTGTAGTTTAGGGAGGAGCCTTGAACGGCCTCACTGAACTACAAACCCCACAATTCTGCAGGAGGCAGAAACCGGATTGAAAGTGGATTCACTCTCTAGTGTGACGACTAAACAGTATTTTAAAAAGGAAACGGGGAAATAAGTTACAAGTCTGGACCTCTGTAAAACGGCTGTGTGGTTCTTGCAGGAGGGAAAATAAATCAGTATAGACAGATGAAAGATAAACAGATAGGATGCAACGGAAAGGAGTCGGTTTTGAAGGCGATGCATCAAAAAACCTTTGAAGTCGTTGCAGAAAGCGGGACTTGGTGTGTTTGGAGGGGAGTCGATAAAAGGAAAAAATCCCGCTTCCTGAAGCCTACGGTTTATTTGGGAAAGTTTGTGGTGAAGTTGAGAGCAGACCCAATACGAAAAGAGGTCGCCCCGTTAAGCAAAGCCCCCAAACCCCGCCCGGGAGCATCAGCCTTTTTGTGGGGGGCTGCAAGAGGGGCACCAAGCCGGGGCTCGCCTTCGTCCGTGAGGCGAGACGGTTTCAAATCAGGCGCCGCTGGCAAAGCCGTGACCAATGAGAACGCCCCACTGGGGAGTCCGAAGCGTCTCGGTGAATTTGGCTGTCTGCGAGGTGGAAACAATGCGAGAGTTCCCCTCTTTCCCTGCCTGGTTCCTTTTAAGTTCCCCATCCTGGGCGCCGGGTTTCCCTCTGAAGCCCCGAGTCTCTTTCTGTAACACATCCAGGTGGGAAGGTTCAGTCCAGAGTGAAAGCAATGGCCGAGGAAAAGGCGAGCTCTGGGTGGGCCCCCGCCTCCATTTTGCCTGGCCGCCTGGGCTCCCAGTGCCTCCCTCCCTCCCTCCTTCTTTCCCAGGGACAGCATCCCCAAACTGGAGCGGAGCCTCGGCTTCTCCGCTCCTTCCCTCCCTCTGTCTTCTCCTCGCGTCCCTCTCGCTTCGGGCTGAAGGGCTCCAGTCCGCGCCTGGGAGGTCGGATGAAGTCGTTGCCCCAAGCCTCAAGAGCCGACCATTGTTTCGACGGCTTCAAGGCTCGCCAGCAAAAGGGACCAGTCGCCGCCCCTGCTGCCATGAGAGCGCTTGCCTCCAGGAAAGGGGGTGAAAGTATGAGGAAGGAGGCTGGCGTTGAAAAATGAAGAGGGAAGACAATCTCGCCTCAGACCCCACCCCCGTTGCCTCATCTTACAGCGCGACAAACGCCTGCTTCACCTGATGCAGGGAACAGAGCCCAGCCAAGGAATCACCGGCAGTTTAGCCTGGACCTAACCTGCCCATGTAACCCACTATCTGATCCCAGGTGATCTGCTTTGAACTGGATTATATGCGTCTACACAGTCATGTAGGGCCCTTCCATCCCTATAGCTCAGAATATCAAGAAAATCCCACAATGTTATTAAGCTCCACTGGAACACCTCAGCAAGCAAGAGTCCAAAAGTGGCAAGCTCAAACCCAGAACCTCAATCAGTGGCTGATACCAAATGACAGACTCCCTCCTGGGCACACAGAAAACTAGGCGACTTGGAAGGCGCTGAACAGACTGCGCTCTGGCACCACAAGATGCAGAGCCAACCTTCAGAAATGGGGCTACAAAGTGGAATCCACGACATGCGAGTGTGGAGAAGAGCAAACTACAGACCACCTACTGCAATGCACCCTGAGCCCTGCCACATGCATAATGGAGGACCTTCTTGCAGCAACACCAGAGGCACTCCAAGTGGCCAGTTGCTGGTCAAAGGACATTTAATAGAATACTAAGTCTGCAAACTTTGTGTTTTGTTTGTTTGCTTGTTTGTTTTAATACAATACAACTGTGTTTGATTAGCTCCTGACACGATAAATAAATAAATCCCACAATATTTGCTTTGAACTGTGTTATCTGAGTCCACACTCAGTTAATGTGGGATTTTCTGCCTTGATATTCTGGGATATAGGGCTTTGTGGAAGTGCCCACAATCTGGTTCAAATTAGAGAATGTAGGATCAGAAACTCCCTGTGTAGAAGAGAGGAGAGTAAAGCTGCAGCAGAAACCTGCTGGGTGTATCTGCACAGTAGAACTAATGCAGTTTGACATCACGTTAACTGCCATGGCTCAGTGCTATGGAATCTTAGGAGCTGTAGTTTTAAAAGGTCTTCAGCCTTCTGCGCCCAAGAGGGCTCACTGAGCTACAGCTGGCAGAATTCCATAGCACTGGGGCTTGGCAGTCAAAGTAGCCTCAAAATGCATTCATTCTGCAGTGTAGGCGCTCTCCCTCCCTCTGTGTCTCTCTCACTCTGGGGCGGCAGCCACCCCACACTCCCTCCCTTGTGAGTGAACACAATGCAGTAGATTTTGCAAGTGGACAGAATTCTCTCCCTCGTGGCATTATCATGTTTTCAAAAACAGCATTGACAGGCGGTTGGACATCATGGCATCAAGGGCGAGCAGCTTTGAATAAGTCAACTTCAGCATGCATTGATCTGTACAGTTAAGCCATTGTCCATAAATTACATGACACTTCTGTCTCTATGAAGCATACACACCTCAAACAGATTTTTTTTGGGCATATTGTTCAGCCTATACAGCTAGCCCTCTGTATGGATACATCCAAGGTCTGGTTTTGTGTGTGTGTGTGTGTGGTAAAAAATTTTCCCTGACATTAAAGCCAGTCATGTCAGACTCTGAGGTGTGGTGCTTATCTCCATTTCTAAGCCAAAGAGCCGGCATTGTCCATAGACACCTCCAAGATCATGTGGCCATCATGACTGCATGGAGCACCGTTACCTTCCCACTGGAGCGATACCTATTGATCTACTCATATTTGCATGTTTTCAAACTGCTAGGTTGGCAGAAGCTGGGGCTGACAGCGGAAGCTCACGCCGCTCCCCGGGTTTGAACCTATGACCTTTCAAACTACAAGAAAGGAGACTCCATCTGAACATTAGGAAGAACTTCCTGATTCTGAGAGCCGTCCAGCAGTGGAACTCTCTGCCTCGGACTGTGGTGGAAGCTCCTTCTTTGGGAGCTTTTAAACAGAGGCTGGATGGCCATCTGTCGGGGTGCTTTGAATGCAATTTTCCTACTTCTTGGCAGGGGTTGGACTGGATGGTCCATGAGGTCTCTTCCAACTCTATGATTCTATGATTCTGAGCTCAGCAGCTTAGAGGTTTCTAAAAGAAAACCTTGATTTTCCATTTTATATAAGGGGCACTGATTTACCACGTCATTGTCTATAACTGGTCCTGGATATCCACGGATTTTGTTTTCCACAGGGGTCCTGAAACAAATGCTGTATGGATACTGAGGGCTTACAGTTTCTGTTGAATGTCTGCTCACTTCTTGAAAACAGAGTTGTTGACTGTTTTCCGGCCCTGAAATGGAGGATATCCCTTATAATGTGGTATACTTGCCCATTCTGTATGGTAGAAGTCTTTTGGTCCTCCGATAAAAAACATTGCATAAAATAAGAGACAACTGAAAACCCTATACACTCACTTCATTCTGAATGAATATGATACAGTACATTTTGCGAGTTATGGAATTCACCTCTGAGTATTCCTTGCCAAAGAAAACCTTATGAAGTTCATAGAGATGTGATATGGTCATGAGTGACTCAAAGCACACACATGGCTGGATTGATGCTACTACAGATGATCCTTCATCTTCAACGGTGCCTGAAGAGCTTTCTTTACTGTCCTGCTATGTGTCTTCAAAACTGACAGTGAACCCTGTCTTAGGGTTTTCATTACCAGATTTATTTAGAAGAGATTTGCAACTGCTTTCCTTTTAGGCTGAGAGAGTGGGACTTGCTCAAGTTCAAACCCTGTTCTAGAGTCCTAGGCCCCTTCCACACAGCTGAATAAAATTCCACCTGATTTGCTTTGAATGGAATATATGGCAGTGTGGACTCAGGGCCCTTCCACGCAGCCCTGTATTCCAGAATATTAAGGAAGAAAATCCCACATTATCTTAGGTGGAGTCAGGGCCCTTCGACACAGCCATATAACCCAGAATATCAAGGCAGAAACCCCCATAATATCTGCTTTGAACTGGGTTATGTGAGTCCACACTGCTATATATCTGAGTTCAAAGCAGATAATGTGGGATTTCATTCAGCTGTGTGGAAGGGGCCTCTGATAACCAGTTCAAAGTGGATATGTGGGATTTCCTGCCTTGGTCTTCTGGGTTATATAACTGTGTGGAAGGGCCCCTAGTCTAACATTGGATCAGGACACTGCTTTGCTGATAGTAACATCCCAATTTGGTTTAATCTTTACTGGCTGCAACTCAAAAGTGTTAGTTCTTAACTACAAAAACATAGATAATTTGAATACATTTATTTAAGGAACTCCTTCATCCCTCAAACACCACTGAGCTCTCTGAATTTAGCACTGGGGCCCCTTCCACACAGCTGAATAAAATCCCAGATTGACTGCTTTGAATTGGGATATATGGCAGTGTGGACTCTGATATTCCAATTCAAAGCAGATATTGTGGATTATTGTGTCTTGATATCCTGGATTATACGGCTGTGTGGAAGGGCCCTGGGAGTTCTTAATGGATTCCTCCACTTTACAAAAAGTCCAGGTACAAGAAAAGATATTTTCTATGGGTGACATCCAGATTGTGGAAGCCTCGTACAGGAAAGATTCTGTTTGTTCTCTTTTAAAAACAGAGTCAGGTGAGATGTAAACATTTTCTTCAACATGCTATTACTGTGGGTCAAGTTTGGCCATGTGTATGTATGCTGAAGTGGTTTATTTCCTTCTTGATTTTGTGGAATAAAGTTAATTTCAGTAACATTAAATGCTGATTTTATATGGTTTGTGAATGTTGTTCACTTTTTAAAAAATTAAGCAATCATTGTTTTGTAAAGGAAAACTGGGTATGTATTTTAACATAAGCGAAACAATCTGTCCTGATCCTGCCACTACTTTCTTGAATGCTTAAGCCCTTTCAGATGCAAACATCTGTTGTGTAACTCACATACATTTTGTCATTGGAATAGATTGATTTTTTTCCAATTCCTTTTGCAGGTTATCATATGATGTCTCCATTCCCTCACTCATCCAGGTTAAATATATACCCCAGTATAAAGCATACTTACTCAGATGTAAGTCCCACTTAATTCAGGGCCCTTCCACACATCCCTATATCCCAGAATATCAAGGCAGAAAATCCCACAATATCTGCTTTGAACTGGGTTATCTGAATCCACACTCAGATAATGTGGGATTTCTTGTCTTGACATTCTGGGATATAGGGCTGTGTGGAAGGGCCCTCAGTTAGTCTCACTCCCAAGGCCCTTCCACAGAGCCATATAACCCAGAATATCAAGGCAGAAAATCCCACAATATCTGCTTTGAACTGGGTTATCAGAGTCCACACTGCCATACATTCCATTTCAAAGTAGATAATATGGGATTTTATTCAGCTGTGTGAAAGGGGTTCCAGATAACTGTCCTCGGGATTGTACCCAGCGTCTTAATATTAAATGATTAATAAGGAGGTGCTGCCCCCATTCTAAAAGACAGATTGATTATTTCTTACCTACTGGGAATATAGATCATCTGCTTGAGGTTTTATGTACAGCTTACAGAAGGAGTTCATCTTCCAATGCATCAGGGGATATATTCGAATTTACATCAGAAAGCCTTCATAAGCTTCTTTTCTACTAGATTATATTTTCTTGCTGCATTCATATGTATTGAACCACCTAATGAGAAGCTAGAAGAGAAAATGTTCTTAGTTATCCATCTTAGTGCTTTCTTATAAATATTCGACATGTTTTAATTCAAAGGTAACTCATAACCTCTTGTGTTTCCTATAATACAGATAGCTCAGTAATGCAAAGAAAGGGCAGATGTGCAATCCTGCTGTGAGCTCAAGGAAGTCTGATGCTCTCCTGTGAACTTTCGCTAGGAATTTGAGATGAATATGAGTTATGTCTCCATTTGTAGGTTTTAATCTTTCCTTTTCTCTCCCATTTTATGCCAGTGTTTTCTGATGAATACATAAAATCTGCTTTTCATGATAAGAATCAGGTAAGAAGTGGGTGAAGCCAACTCAAGAGTTCCTTGCTTTTGGTTCTCCCTGATAAGGCTTTGATTGTGCAGTTACCCTGCCAAGTCCATGGAAATGAATGACAGTGTCTTTTGTATGTAACTATCTTGCATTATATTTTGTTACTGATACACAAACTCTGTGTGCGTCTCAGCCATCAATGTACATGGTGCTGAACAGAATTAAGCAAAAAGCATTCCTGCCAACAACATACAATCTACTGACTTTCCAATCCTCCCTCACCCCTCCCAACTACACTGAATCCATTAAGGAGAGAATGACAGTACAGTTGCATTATACCTTTCAAGAGGTAGGATTCAGAGCTACTTCTTTGGAAGCCTTCTCTGTTTATTCTGTAAAAGAAACTGTAGTACTTGCAGAAAAGAAAGTATGAAGAAAACCGGGGAGGCAAATTTTATGGTCAGAAATGTAATTGGAAAGTAAGGATTATGATATTAGTAGAATTGGTATAAAGAAAGTTACTGTCTCCTGCTTTCCCCCTGCCTGTTGTGCATTTACTGAACATCCATTATGAAGATTTCTGGAGAGTTTGGAATCATAGGAAACTGTCTTTTATTGAAGTCATTTCTAGAAAGAGGGCTCCTTCTTCTGGCCACCAGAAGGCATTGTACTGCTATCCCATCTTTTTTTCTTTAACTGATTTACCATGCTAAGAAAAAAAATGGAAAACGTAGGGGGAAATGAGACTTTTATGAATGGAGGACTACACTACCTGAAACCTCCATTAAATTCAGCAAACGAGACAGACAAGGAAGTGACAAGATAAATGTGTTCTTTGGAATCACTCCAATCCAAACTGTTATTTAAGTAGCTCATTATTATTGATATGGACTAGCAGCAATTGTTCAGGGTGTCAAGCAAGCATGCTTAAGTCTCAGTATTTCCACCAGGGATCTTCTGCCCTGGATCATTTTGCTCTGCCCTTGGGTTTTGAAAAAGCTGCCTGCTTCTTATTTGGTCTTCTCTTAAGTAGTGTTATGCACCTTTAATGTTCTTCTCCTCAATCAGCTGTCTCCCCCTTTCCCTCCCTTTTTGATCCATGCCAGTACATTCAATGGCTTATGGTAGTTGTTGGAATCCAACCCCACACTGCCCAAGTCTCAAGACAAGTCCTGAATGATGAACAATTTAGTTAGTTTAGTATAGACTAAGGGTTTCCCTTCCCCCATGTCTTCTGTATGACAGTTGGGAATGCATCCATTTCTCCTTTCCTCTCCTCTCTGTTTTTACTCTCATTTTGATTGATTGTGTAAAATGGATACTTTTCTACTGTAAGCCTTTACTTTGACTTTGACATCTTGGTATGTGCTGTGTGCTTTGAGATCTGTGTGTGTGTCAGAGAGGTGTAGTGATGGGTATTTTTTTCTCTTTTTGAAACCTTAGAAGAGATAGGTGTTAGAGTAGCTCACAGTTCTTAACTATTAAGAAATGCAGTTATTGTTTATTATTGTAAATAAATCTTTTGTGGTTTTTAAGATTGGGCTTTGCATCTTTGTCTGCCTAAGTTCTACATTCTGCTTGCTAATGAGCTGAATGCTCAACTTTAAGTATCCTGTTTGATTTTTGGATGCTCTGCTATATTTTAGAATAGTTTTCCCTAACAGTAGTGGCCTCCACAATCTTGGGTTTAAAATATTCATTGTCCAATGCTTTGAGAATCAGGCTTCAACTCTGGAGCCAGGGTTTGACTGGCAATGTAAACCTACTGTGTGACCTGAGGTCACCCACATTTCAGCCCCACAAAATCCCATGATAGGTTTGCTATAGAGTCATCGTAAGTTGGAAATTATTGAAAGGCACAGAAGAAGAAGAAGCAGGTTTGGTTACCATATTTAAGATTTAATTCTCCCCATTCCCAAAAAATACATGCAGTTCAGTTAAGCTGTTGGGAGTTTTTGAGACAGTTAAGTTCTGTTTGGGCTGGTTAAGAACTTACTTCGGTTTGCACTGGAGAAAAATAAAGATAAAAATAATCTCAGGATGATCATGACTGATCAGACACGGATGTGTTCAGTCATTATCAGACACTGACACCTGGAACTAATGTACAAGTGATTTAAATTAGAAAAGAAGACTTGTTGAGTGGGACAGAGATTAATCAAGGAGCAACACAAAGTGCTGTAGCATTTTACTTCATGATTTGGGGAGGCTTCTTCTTTCACCAAGCCACTGACATTCATTGCTGAATCTACACAGCCAATACAGCATGTATCTAATCATGCAGAAAAGTAGAAAGCCTGTGATCATGATTCAATTTTAGGAATCAGGAAAAGGAAACAATATTGTCCAAAAAGAAGCAGAGGGTGTAAAAACTTGAAGAAGCAAGGGAAGAAGCAAGAAAACTCTTTAAAGTGGCTCCAAATCGGCTTGCTCAGGACTGATGAAGTGGGAAATATGACTATCAGGATTCTACAATGGGTCCTTTCACACTACAGAATTACAATACAAGACTGAAGGACCAGTGATGATGAGCTACAATATCTTCACTTGTATGAAGGAGTGTTAGGTAACTGGAATGCAATATGAAGGTGGTGAAACGGAGGGTGCATCTGCACTGTAGAATTAATGCAGTTTGGCACCACTTTAACTGTCATGGGACAATGCTATGGAATCATGGGATTTCTATTTTGGTGAGACACCAGCACTATTTGGCAGTGAAGACTCAAGACCTTGTGAAGCTCCAGTTCCCATGATTTCATCACATTATGCCATGGCAGTAAAAAAAGGGTTTGAACTGCGTCAATTCTGAAGTTACATCATTTCCCTTTTGTGACCTGAATTTCTGTTTCTAAATACACAACTTTTTAACTCTGGCAAACCCTGATGCTGGCTTCTGTCAATGCTCATAACTGTAGCATGTTCAGTCCAAATTCTAACAAGATCCCCAGAAATCCCTCACATCAGGGGATGATTTTTAAAAACACTTTGCCTTAATACTTGAATTGGCCTGAGATTGTATTAATAGACATTTGAAACTGTTAATAGTTGGCATTGCAGGGGAGAGGTAATTATACAACAACAATTGTAGTTTGGATTGCAAGTTAAGTTTCAGAATGGAAAAGTGAGTACAACATGGATCATTTTGATTTCCTTAATATCCAGGACATTAAAAAAGCCTTCTGAAAATAATATAAATGCAAATGGTTGTTTTGCAACTATGTAGTCCTGCCTATGGTGAAGGTTTCATAGTAAATGACTTTGGTTATTAAAAGACATAATCAAAGATCAAGTGCAACAAGTAATTTGCTACCACTGGAAACAAGAGGAGAAGGAGGAGCGGGAGAAGAAAAGCAACAATCACATAATTCTAGTGGTTTGTGTTTTTTGTTTTTTTTAAAGAAAAAGCCTGATGATTATATGATATCTACTTGAACAGAGATCTCTTTTTCATAGTGTATAAGCAGTTGCTTGCAGTCTATGAGTGAATTGTTGCTTCACCCATCTCTTGGATCATAGGAACAGCTTCAAGGTTCTCATCCTTATCTAGTTAAGAGTAAAATATATAAACAGTATGCAAATATTATAAATATCCCCCATTCTTACATATCCAGCCCACATCCGCTATCAGCATTCTTTGCTCTTTTCCTCCCATCATTGCCTTTTGGTTTTCTCTGTCCAGAAACTTTTCCCATTTTTCAAGATTTGTGCAACTTTTACTTCCATAATTCCATAAATCCATTCTTAGATCACAACAGGCCCACAGCTTGAATGTCTTGTGGCATTATGAAATACATTAATGTGGTTTCTGCTATGACCATAAACTAAATTCATACATCTTCTGCTCTATTCCCCACCCCCACCCCCCCACACACTTCCGGTTGAAAGTCATCTAACCTTGGCTGTAGGGTACTTTAGCAAGTCATGTTACCTCAGTGATTATGCATTTTTATTGCCTTCCCTGCAGCCTACTCAACTGGAAGGATTGCATTCCCTTTCTAGTTTCCCTAGGTAGAAAGGAAACTTCTCTCTTCTCTGTTGTATAAAAACCCCTGTATGTATGTATGTATTCAATATTCTTTTCTCCAAAAAGAGGCTTTCCTTTTGTACCAGTTATTTCCCCTGATCCTATCAAACATTTCTATCTTTCTCCTGATATAGGGACTCAAGGCATCTTGACAGGACTTAGAAAACTGTATTTCACAAACTGACTATTCTGCTATATTCAGGTTACAGGTTGATATCATAGTTCTCTTCAGTGGCACAATTGCACCAATTTGCAAATTTGTGATCTGGTGATCATATTTCCACGTACTCTCATAAACCCATCTTCCCACACTATGAAATTTGTTTATATTTTAAAAACAATTACAAAATTCCAGCATTCAAAAAAGAAAAAATGAGGTCAAACATGTTTGTAAAATATTAAATAAAAGAAAAAACAAACAGACTGGGAATACTGAGGGAAGTCAAAGGGGGAGAATTTCCCCTGAAGTCATTTTAAAATTCCCCGTTCATCCATAAAGACCCACTGGGTGCTATTGGGCCAGTCACACCTCAGTTTAAGGGGAAAGACAAACCTGATATGAAAAAAAAAAAACTCTTCCCAGAAAATCTCATGATAAGCTCACCATAGTGAAATCAGAGTTAGAAATGAGTTCAAAGCACACAACAAGAAACATAAATGCACAATGAAGCAAGTGAAGTGTGATTAAAAGGGTGGGGGCTATAGAAATGAGAGCAGAGTGTCTTATTGCCACTGTTGAGACCTCTCTTGTTTCCTGGCCTTGCTCTGCTTTATCAAACGTCTTTAATGCAGGGACAAGAATTTATTTACCAAGGAGGGGATAAGTAAGAAAAATGGAATAGGAACAATTCAGCCAATTATATATTTTAAGAGAAGCCTCTTAAAAAATCACAACAAAAACAAACTGGAGGGAATTTGATGCCACATAGCCCTGGGATGGAATGCAGCTGTAAGCCTCGGTCTGTCACACTCTGGCCTCAAATCTGCTGATGGATGAATGCTTTGTGTCAGTTATTTGTTGCTGCTTTTCCTCCACTGTCTCCTCTTTCTATTCACATACACTTCTTGTGGTTCTCCCAAATGCACCCCTTTCTCAAATCCCCCTCTCCTTGTCAGAAGCACTTCCCAAAAAACTTCTCAGGTGCCTTCTACACAGCCCTATATCCCAAAATATCAAGGCAGAAAATCCCACAATATCAGCATTGAACTGGATTATCTGAGTCCACACTCAGATAATGTGGGATTTTCTACCTTGATATTCTGTGATATAGGGCTATGTGGAAGGGCCCTCCGATTCTATTATGGCATTTTCCAAAGTGTATGATCTTCTTCCCCAGTGTTAGTTAGAATCCATATAGAGAGAGAGGAGGGGCGGGGAGAGAGAGAGAGAAGAGATGGAAAAGCTCTGCCACCTCCAGCCTAGGAGAAGGATCCAATGTCAAAATGATTTTGGGGCTGCATTTCAGCCATCAGCAAAGTGGGGCCACAGAAAACCTAGGGTGAACTCAAATGCAAATCTGTCAGATTATCCCTGGTGTGATGTTATCCAGGCATGCAAAACCTCAGCAGTGGCAAGTGAAAGAACTGATGCCATGCAGAACATTGCTGGCAGATAAATGAGAGTGCCTGTGCCATACAAAACTTTGTCCTGCCTGCAAAGAGGGTTTCATAGTCTTTCCAGTCTTAAACAGCCCTAAAAAAAGAAGTCCTAAAACTAATGGAAAGCTTAACATAAATACTTCAATTTAATGTAGGACATGTTGCCTAACTTTGGAAACTTCCTGGCAGGCCTTGTATTGCTGATTATCTGGCAGTGCAGCCTCATATAATCCAGTTTAAAGCAGAAAATCTGGTATCAGATCCTGAGATATAGGGCCTGTCTGGAAGGGCCCTTTATTAGCTCAAATTCATTACTACTCTTCTACAGCATTGTAAATGATGCAATATGTGGCAACATTGTTGTTATATGCCTTGAAGATGACACATAACACAATTTTCTTGACAAGATTTGTTCAAACCTATTCAGATTCCTGACTTCTTCTGAGGCTGAGAAAATATGACTTGTCTGAGTACATTTCCATAACCGAGGAGAGATTCCTTCTTTCTCAGAGACCTGGTCCAGCACTGAAATTGTTACACACCACAGAAGCTTTTGTGCACAGAAATACAACTACAAAACAAAACTGAACATGTGTGAGATAACACTGGTAGGCATGGCTGCCATAGGCTTGCAAGCACTACAGAAATGCAAATACTGGTGACATTTCACTGCTCTAAACTTTACCAAGTCAAGGAGAGATTGATTTCCCTGAGAAAGCCGAATTAAGTAAGTCAGGAGCATTCACCAGAATTTGACAGAAATATATGATGTGCCTTTTCAAATAGCAGAGTTACACAATCAAATGTGTCTATTTCCAGCACTAATGAAACCACTATGGCAATATTGCTTGGTTTGGTTTGAAACTTGACCCAATTGTCACACTCTTTATAGATCACTACTGCAAATATGAAACTGTCAACTGAAGCCTGAAGTTTTGTTTTTTAAAAAATTCTTATATCAAGACACAGCACTTTCTGAAAAAACCTCTTGCTTGGTCTGTTCTTGGGAGTTCTCTGGAATTTTTATTGAGAGTTTAAATACTGTATGCAATCAGTTGTGTGCCCCTTTTGAGTAATTTATTCCAGTCCATAGCTTTTAAAAAATTTATACCCAAATCTACTTCTTCCATTAAAACAACAGCAGGGTTTTTCTCTGTTCAATATGTCTAAGTAGACTTTTAAACTGGCATGTGTCTGTTATTTATTTATTGCCAATCATGTATTCTGCACAATGACAAATATATGAGCTACTATCCAATTTTAAATAATGTTCACTATTAAATGATAACGCTTTGTCCTTTTTACATTTCATTTCTTTTTAACTGCATTCATTAGATTTCCCAACTTAATTGTTCATATACGTGCTAGTTTTCAAAATAAATCAAAACACACTATGTAGCCAATGAAGTGGGATATAGTTTTTGAAAAGCAAAATCAAATAAAACTGAAAAATTCATTGCTGTTCATATTTCCTATATTAAGGTTGTAGAATATTCTAAAAATCCATATGCTTGAAATGAATTTAAAAGGTAATGCTTTAACCTTAAGGGGGAAAAACCTTTCTTCTTTAAACCATTGTCTCTAAAGATACTCAAAGAATTGCCCAAATAATTGCTCATTTGTACAGCTAACCCTTCATATTTGCTGGAACCTCATGAAAAGGAAAATATGTGAATAAAACAATGGGTTTTTTTGTTTTTGTTTTTACCTGAGATAATATCTTTCTAGGAATCTCAAATCTGCCAGCATGATTCCATGGCTGTTCTGCACTGGAAGCTGACCATAGAATTACAATGGAGGAGCTGGAGATGCGTAAAGAGAGAGAACATTATCTGACTTTAGCATAATTCTGTGTTCAACTTCTGGAGGAGGAAGTTTCAAATTCTGTCAAAGACTATAAATACTTATGTATGTTTGCATTATGGTATGGAGTTTTTGGAGCACAGACTCTGCTGACATTCACTTTGGCCAAGGTGAATAAACACCTCTGTTCTTTGCCTTCATCCTGTGTGTGTCTTATTTGGTCCTTTGGGGAGCCTGGCTTTGAAAATACCCCAAAATCCGTGGATAAGTTAAACATTCTGAAACTTAATGGCCTAACAATGGTAAATGTGTTCTACATTGTAGCAAGTTTCACCCCATTAGCTGTAAAAATGGGGGAGAAAGGAGAGCTTGAAGTTTCCTCACTTGAGCAATTGCTATAACAATCAAGTGATGAAATTTCATTACTCTTATTATAGTAATGATTTTTTTTAACTGATGATACTTTAGAAACTCTTCAGAAATGAAATGCTGGTGCCTCCTAATTTTGTAAAAACTGTTGAAACATTTTTTTATCGATCCCACATGCCAAAGATAGATAGATAGAGATAGTATATGGAAAGGTTAACATCCCTTGCTGTCTGTGCCCCCACCTCAGAAGGTTTCACCTCATTTTCTATCCCTTTGATAATTGGATTTTGAAAAAAGTCTAAAGGTGGAATTAGGCTGCCACCCAGTGGATAAGACTGAGAATCATTTTCACTCTGAAATATTTAACAATTTAAGCAGAATCTAAATGCTTCTTACTTCCATTCCCAATTTTTAACAATTCTGGCTGGAATCTAATATTAGCTCATACTTAATTTAGAGCCCTTCTACACAGTCATATAATCCAGAATATCAAGGCAGAAAATCCCACAATATCTGCTTTGAACTGGATTATCTGAGTCCACACTGCCATATATTCCAATTAAAATCAGAAAATGGGGGATTTTATTTAGCTGTGTGGGATGGGCCTTAGAAACTTCTCCCAGCCCTGGCCCTCCAAACCTGAAGAAAACATTATTCAATTGTACTCTGATTGTCATGGCTGAATGATGTTTCTGGCAGTTTTAGAGCAGTTGGACTAGGAACAATTACTTAGGCCCCTTCTACACTGTCTTTACTTCTCAGAATCTGATCCAGATTCTCTACTTATCCCAGATTGTATGACAGTGTAGAGTCATATAATCCAGTTCAAAGCAGGTCACCTGGGACCAGATTCTGGGAAATAAGGATAGTATAAAGGGGCCTTTGTTGGCTACTTAGTTAAAGGATTGTGTCCTAGAACCCTAGAAGAGTTTACCATTGAAATAGATTGGAGAACACCATATTGAATTCAGTATTTGTAATCAGGCAAAAGATAGAAATGTGAAGCAAATTAGAACAGTGAGTGCAATTCCATAAAATTAAATTTATATTCAAATGGATAATTGCTAAGGAATTCATTATAATTATGTTTGATTTCAAAAAGTCCAAAACTGTTCAGGCCCAGACTATTTGACAATCTGCATCCCTGTTTACTAGGCCTGGGTAACAATGGAAAAATTTGTTTCTAAAATCGATTTGTATTTGGGGGGTTTTTTGTTTCGATATTTAAAATAATAACAAAATTTTCCCTTAAAAAGTTCGGTATTTACGAAATTTCGTTAATATTTACAAAATATTTTGTAAAGATGGCGCCCTTTTTTTCAATATTTTTTCAATATTTTTTAAATTTAATTTTTAATTTTTAATCTGGGATAAACTGAACACCTGGGATCAGATCCTGGGATATAAGTTCTGCCTGGAAGGGCCCTGTGATAATCCAATCAACTCTGGGTTTTTTTTTTTTTTTTGTACATCCCCCTGCCATTCGTATTCTGGATCATGTAGTTGTTCAGTGCAGATTGCCCTAAACCTCCCTCTGCACTGCCATATACTCACGGTGAGTGGGTGGCTGGGAGTGGAGTGAGGAGGAGGTCGGCGGGAGAGGTCGCCCCCGGCTGCTCTTGCCCCGCCCCCATGGATGCCCCTTCCTGCCGCCGCTGCCCAGTCACTCCAAGCTTGAGATGGAGCCGGGGGCAGGGACAGCTCAGCTGGCCACCACCCCACCAGTCTCCCTGATAACCGGGCCTGCCGCTCCTCCTCCTCTTCCTCCCCCCTCGCCCTCGGCATCTCCGAGCGGCGCGGCCTGAGGAGGAGGAGGAGGAAGAGAAAGGGTCAGAGGATTGGGGGGGGGGGGAGGAACGGAAGGCCCCATGACCAGGGAGACTGGCGGGGTGGTGGCCAGCTGAGCTGTCCCCGCCCCTGGCTCCCTGTCAAGCCTGGAGTGACAGGGCGCGCCGGCAGTGGAAGGACCATCCACAGGGGCGGGGCAAGAGCAGCCAGGGCAAGAGCAGCAGGCTGCGCCGCTCGGTGGGGGCGGGGAGGAAGAGGGACCCTGCTGCTGCTGCTGCTGCTGGAGGCGGAGAAGGAGGAGGATGGGAGGAGGAGGAGCAGCAGGCTTCGACGATACCACCAGCAGCAGGGTCCCTCTGGCCTCTGATAGCTTCCCTCACTCTCGGCGCCCCTGGCAAAATAAAGTGTTCCGCAACGGCTTACTTGATTGGCTCCCGGAGCTCCCAGCAAGCATCTAGCCAGTATCCATCTTACGTATTTCCGAAATGGACGGAAATACAAAAATATTTGGCGCATGCTGTTTCGATATTTAAAAACACTTCCGGGTTTAAAAATAAGTTTTGTAATCGTTTTGTAATTGCTAAAATTAACGAATACTTAACGAATTACAAAATTAACGAACGAAACCGCCCAGGCCTACTGTTTACAAATCTGTTCGGACTCTGTGATAATTCGATAGGCACTACTCTCGGTCCCACCACCATCTCAAGCAAGGCTGGTGGGAATGACATAGAGGATCTTCTCTGTGGTCGCCCCATCCCCCTGGAACTCCCTCCCTAAGGAAATTAGAGCAGCCCCTTCACTCCTCTCTCACTGCAAAGTGTCTTGTCAATGTAGGATTCTTTTGGTCAATGGTAAAACTGAGTAGACAGCATGACGATCCCTCTGGATTAAGGGTGGTGCTGTTGAATACCAGCTCTGTAAATGGAAAAACAGCTGGACTTAATGTGTGCAGACCTGGTGTGCATAACAGAGACCTGGTTGGATGGAGCTGGAGGGTTAATCTCTCTGCTTTGTCGACCAGATTACTCCATGCAGCACTAGCTGAGATCTGGAGGGCAAGGTCACAGTTGTCTATAGGGATTCCATCTCCCTGACCAGGTGCCTCATCCCATAGTCAACCGCATTTGAGTGTGTCCATCTGAGGGTTGGAGACCAGGACAGAATAGGGATTCTCCTAGTGTACCGACCACCCTGCTGCACTACAGTCTCTCTGCCTGAGCTAGCTCGGGTGTTCCCGCCTGGCATTGGAGTCCCAATGGCTCATAGTGCTACAGGACCTCAATGTCCATGTGGAGTCCATCCTGTTGAATGTGGCTCAGGACTTCATGGCCACTATAACAACCATGGAGCTGTCCCACTTAGTATCTGGCCCTACCCACAGAGAACACACTAGACTTGGTTTTCTGCCAGTGATGGGAGGAAGGAGGCAGTGTGGAGGAGCTGACCATTGCTCTGTTGCCATGGACTGACCATCACCTGGTCAGGTTTAGGCCTTACTCTGCCCCCCTAACATCTGCAGAACCAATTCTGCCCCAGGAGGCTTATGGATCCGGATGGATTCCTGGTGGTTCTTGGGGTAGGTGATCTGCCATCTCTGTAGGTGATCCTGTCAATGCTCTGGTCACTCTCTGGAACAATCTGGTCACTCCCTCACATCTCCAGGTGTTCACAGAGGAAACCTATCTGGATCCAGTGCAGTCTGGTTTTAGGCTGGGACATGGATCTGAAGCAGCATTGGTCACCTTAGTAGATGATCTATGAAGGGAACGGGGCAGGAGGAATGTGTCCCTGTTAGTTCCCTTGGACCTCTTGGTAGCCTTTGATATCATAGACCATGGTATCCTCATGGGAATGGGGCTTGGAGTCACTGTTTTGCAGTGGCTCTGGTCCTTCTTGGAGGGCCACTCTCAGAATCTGTTGTTGGGGAGCACTTGCCTGGCTCCACAGCTTTTGTCCTGTGGGGTCCCATAGGGTTCAGTACTGTCCCCCATGTTGTTTTACATCTACATGAAGCCACTGGAAGAGATCATCCAGAGTTTTGGATCCAGAGTTGCCTTTGAAGACTGTTTGGAAGACTGTGGTCCAACAGGTGACAGACAGATTCCTCACTGAAACAGTGTACAGGGAGCATACAACTACGTTGGTACATCAGCTCCACTGGCTGCTACCAAGCACAATTCAAAATGCTGGCTTTAGCCTATAAAGCGCTAAACAGTTCTGGTCTAGGTTACTTGTTCAAACATATCTCCCTCTATGAACCACTGCAGAAGTTGAGATTTTCTGGAGAGGCCTTCTCTTGGACCCACCTCCACAGGTGTGGCTGGTGGGAACGAGAGATAGGGCCTTCTCAGTGGTGCCCTCTTGGCTGTGGAACGCCCTCCCCAGCGGAATTGGATCAGTTCTCTCCCTCCTGACCTTTAGAAGGAAATTAAAAATGTGGACTTTGAATAATAATTCAGTGCAATAAATGGATACAGAATAAGTGCAGTTATGACTGGAATGGCTCCTGGACTATGATTTTGGAATGTGTGATTTTAATTATTGGTTTTAATGTTAGATTTTTAAAAAATGTTTTGGTTTTTATTGTATAAGTTTTTGTTTGTATGTCTGTTTATGCAGCATCGAATTGTTATCTACTTGTAAGGCGCTCTGAGTCCCCTTCAGGGTGAGAAGGGAGGGGTATACATATAGTAAATAAACAAACAAACAAAGAATTTCTCAATACTTTAAAAACAAGTTTTTAGGCCATTGCCTTGATATTTTTCTAAATATTCATCATTCCCATCTGCATTTGGTATTACAATAACAAAGAAATAGAAAAAATGCAGAAGTGAAGAATAAGGCAAAATCAGCACTATTCAAACAATAAGGAACGACTGAGAGGGAATGGAGAAAAATGCTCTCAAGAGGATCTAGTAAATGTGTATTGGCAACTGTAGCCTTTCAGAGATTTTAGCTTGTAGTTTTCATTGTTCCTAGCTGGAATTGCTAGTGATGAAGGAGTACAAAAATTAGTGCAGCTCAGCAACATCTGGAAGATCACATTAAATATATTATATACTATCACTGATAGGCTACAAATAATTGCTAATATATTTCTTAAAATAACAGAAAAGGAGCTATAAAACAAATCATTGTCAATATAGGATATATTTTTTTATAAGAACCAAAGGTACATGTATATAACAGCGTGTTGTTTTCCCTATGTCATTCATTCATTCAATGCATTTTTATCCTGCTTTTCAGCAGAAAAATACTCCCAGAGCAGATTACGAAGATCAAGAGTAAGGCAGTTCCTACCTTCAGGGTTACAATGTAAAAGATATGACACAAAAGGAAAAGAGATTAGGGAGGAGAATCAGAACAGCAAGCCTAGGCATTTGTTCTTCCTTAGAAAATTCTTAGGATTAGCAGCAGAAGAAAAAAAAGTTTAAGAAGAAGAGCCAAAACATGCTGGTCTCCCAGCAGAATGCAGTCAGGACTATCCTAGACAGAGTTCTGCTTGTGCTATTAATTTACCAGCACATCAGTTCCAAGTACATGGGGGCTTACCATTGAAATCCTGCATGAAGTGCTGAAATCCATTTTGCTGTTTGCACATCTCTCAACATGATGTTGCATGAATGTTTCCCTGCTAACTTCCCACTTCACCTTTGCTACAGTAGTCTAGAGCATGCTTAATCCAAAGTGAGGCCCGTTGGTCTTAGTGTGACTGACTTCCAGGGAGCTGCATATAGGATTGTATTGCTTCTGATCCTATTACTGTCTACTTTGAGACATATTCTGCTCAGTTTCAAGATTAAGGCTCATTGGAATAGACTGCAGCTTACATTCCAATTTATTTTCTCACCTATTCTTCTCAGGATTCTCCTTTAAACAGGTGTATTTCCATACAGAGAATGGCTTCAGTGGCAGATCATATTGCATTCCCTCTCCAGCACCCTGGCAAATCCATCCAGAAAAAATGCTGATGCTTTAAAAGCGTGGGGCAAGTTAATGGTATAAGAAAAGCACCACCTGTTTATGACATCTTGTATAAATTTTATTGAAAAGTAAGGAACAAGGTATTTATTTATTGTGTCAGAAGCAACTTGAGAACATACTGTAAGTAGCTTCTGGTGTGAGAGAATTGGCTGTCTACAGAGATGTTGCCCAGGGGATTCTCAGATGTGTTACCATCCTGATGGGAGGCTTCTCTAATGTCCCCACAAGCTGGAGCTGACAGATGGGAGCTCGCCCTGTCTCACGGATTTGAACCGGCAAGCTTCAGGTCAGCAACCCAACCTTCATGTCAGCAGTCCAGCCAGCACAAGGGTTTAACCTATTATGCTACTAAGGCTCCTTACAGGGCCACAATGCTTGGTAAAGTAGAAGACAATAAGAAAAGAGGAAGACTGTATTTCAGATGGATAGCTACAGAGCTACAGCTCTGGGTTTGCAAGATCTGAGCAGGGCTGTTGAGGTCAGGTATCTTACTAATACAGTTGCCATAGGTCGAAGTCGATCTGAAAGTAGTTGACAACAACAATAACAAGGTGCCTCACATTTTCTATTCAGGACTTAGCACTGGATTTCTGCTGTTGGATTGGAAGAATCACATTGCACCTTAAAACCATGCTCATGATGGAGGCTCTGAACTCTTTGAAGCTGTTTTTAGGCAGCTCAAGGACTACAACCCAGAAGGGAAGGGAAAGATGTTTTATCACACTGACACTGCAGTGCCAGTATAACATTCAGCCTAGGCATTAGTATCTTGATTATTTCTTGGTGAAAAAGAGATAAGACAGTCTACAGAGCTTGAGGAAAATATTTTTTTGTACATTTTAAGGGACAATCACCAAACTATTCATTAACTAATGGCAAGTGCATATTTGAGGTCACCGTAAAAACCCAGAATTTAAGTTCCTTTTTAATGATTGTGAAGAGACGCATTTTGGAACCAGGCTAAGTCACTTATTTGGAGAATGACTGGAGGATATTTGATATTAGAATGTAAAATAATGTTAGCACTTAATTGTTTAAATATACCTAAAATACTGTGTAGTGGTTTCAAATCTAATACCTGCTTTAGAAATCTAGCCATAAGAGTCTAATTTGTAGAAGCAGAAACAACAGCAAGCAGCTAAAATTCCAATTATGTCCATTACCTAAGATAAATTATATTGATTTTGAAGTGAAGAGTCAGAAAAACTCTACATTTCTGACTGAATTGTGTTCTGTTATTCATCTTTAGCTCTTTTGGTGAAGTTTTTCAGATGAGCCACATGGTGGCGCTGCTGCTTAATCAGTAGAATATTTTCAACTATTTATCCACAGGGCTTTAGGAAGTAGAAATATCAAAATGCTAAAATACTTTTTAAAAAATCTTACAGACCCGCATCTTTTGTCTAGCAGATCTCAGATCTGTGCACACTAATGATTACTGAGTGACCTTGCCTGTTAACGAACCCACCTTTTAGAATTTGCTGTAAAGTAATATAATGTGTGTGGGTGAAACCATATTCTTTGAATGAAGGGTGTAAAGAGCAATTAAAGCAAATAAGCTATTGGAGTCAAGCAGAACTATGTAAAAGATGTATCAGGGCATTCAAGGCCACATTCATACCTAACTAGATTAATTTAGTTATAGCACTCCTGAGCTGCTCAAATACAGCCCAGAAAAAAACCAGGAGCCTTTGAATGTCCAGACAGCTGGTTGGGTCAAGTGCATATGGGGATCCTTGCTGTCCCCACTGTATCACCATGAGCAAGCAGCTCTTCTCCTTACTGGTGACATCACATTTCAGATTACATGGCTGTGCTCTCAAATGTGACATCACTAGAATTGTGATGTCCCCACATGTCTCTGGGAGGGATTTTCTTGCTGATTATGAGTCCAGTCCAACTGACCACACCTCTGAAATTGCAGCATCACTCTTCTTTCTAGAATCCCTTCACTAATCTGATATCTATTCTACTGTAAAATGTTTCTCCTTCACAGGGGCTCAACCCATTATGCAAAGTAAGCATTTGCAGTATAGTTGATTTTGCCCAGGGGTGCTCTTGAGGCGCTCTTGGGGGAAAATAGACCTTGACATATGCGAGTTGTAGTTACTGGGATGTATAGTTTACCTACAATCAAAGAGCATTCTGAACTCCACCAATGATGGAATTAAACCAAATATGGCACACAGAACTCCCATGACGAACAGAAAATATATATCAGTGATTGGTTGGGGGGGGGGTGTCCTTCATTTGATATTATGCTGATAAATCATATTTTATAACAACGCTGTTTATGGAAGATGACACCGTTTTTTGATAAAGCATCCAAGAACATAGAGACATGCTAATCAAACCCCAAGGCCTATCTGTCTCAGCATTTCATTTTAACGGTGGCTAAACAGCTCTGGAAAACCCACAAGCAGACATGAATGGAAATAGCATCTACTGCCTGTGTTCCACTGAATTCCATTATCCAACAATCCTCTGTGTGAAGAAATTCTTTCTTTTGTTCTATCTCAAATCTCTCACCATTCAGCCCCATTGGATGACTATAGGTTCTGGATTTATGTATGTGTGTATCCAAAGCTTTATATAGTTGTGTCATGGCACTCTCCCCCCAAAAGCTGAAGAGCTCCAAATTATGAATTTTCATCATAGATGAATTCTTCCTTGATCAATTTGGTCACTCTTTTTCAGTATTTTTTCTGGATCTACAATATCCTTTTGGATGTATAGTGACCAGAAATGTATACAGTATTTCCTGTGTGGTTACACTGCAGATAAATATCATGGCATTACAACATTGCTAACTTTCTTAGTATGTGATTTGCTATTTCAACAGCTGCCACATAGCAGGTCAATATATCACCAATACTTAGCTAGTGAAAATAGGAATTTGTTGACTAATGTCCCATTATTCAACAATCCACTCCATAAGTCCTTTCTCCATTATTACACATTGCTCAAAGCTTTTTTCTGTTTGTAGGAACTTCAGTTATTTTACCCTGTGCTAGTCATGTCCTACATTGAATTTGAGACAAAAGGCCAATGGTTCTTTTGATTAAAGTTGTGTTTGCCCTTCTGTTTGTTATCACCTGTTCAAATGGCAGTTTGAGAAATGACAGGTTGTGCTTGTATAGTGCCTTAGCATTCATGCACAGGCATTTTTATTTCAAGTGTACACCAGAGGTAAGATATATCCAGCTTCAAAAAGATTTTCCAGTATTTCGCTGTAAGTCCCTATTCTTATATAAGAATACCTTAATCTTATAACAGATCTAGTCTTATTTTTAGGATAGCTGAGTGGCTATTCAGCACTCCTAGCTGTAGGAATAGATAGTACCAAGGATAATATTACATATCAAGGGTAGACAGAAAAAACAATGACAGTTTGAGACCATAGATGGGCAGGCACAAACACACATATTTGATTGAAAAGGTTGGTTTTGGCAGGAACTAAGTAGAAAAAAAGTGATTCTTCCTAAATGGGATACCTAAGGTATACAACATTGGAAACAATAGTGGTGTAGCAATTTGAGTGCTGGAGTAGTGCCCAGTGCAAATCCACTGGGTGATTTTGGACAAGTCATACTCTCTAAGCATAAGAAGGAGACAATGGCAAATTTCCTATGAATAAATCATACTAAATCCCCTCACCTCCAGGATAAGGCCACTATGAGTCAGCACAGAAGTTGGAGGTGCTCACCATCAAAAATAGGTTTTAAGGAACTGTAGAAAAGGAGGAAGTTTTATAGTAGCAGTAAATAACTTAAAGTATTCATTCATTTACTAAGTTGGAGGTTTAGGAAGTAGACTCACCTTTCAACTGTTTCAGGGTGTCCACATGATGCATAGCTGGATTTTTATGTTATCTGGTGCAAAGAGAATTTGTTTTTCTCCAGACCTTCCAGGGAGATCTAAAATGATCCTGGTGTTTTAAAGGTGAAATGGTGGATGGGGCTGAATCCAATCTAGTCCACTGTTTGCACTTTCAAATTACCCTCTGCTGCATCGCCAGCTCTGGAGCAGTTTACCCTGGAATATGTGGTATGTGTAGATCCTGACACAGTCAATCTGATGTCACAATGACAACAACAAAGAATAGACCACTGTATAAGATAACAGAAGAAAAAAGAGTGAAGATTGTGATGGAATTTTTATTTATTCATTTACTTTATTTATATACCGCTTTTCTCAGCCCTCGGGCGACTCAAAATGGCAACAAAGAGATTGAAATCTTCCATGCAATGCAGGAGAAACTATGGCAATACTACCTAGATTTTAACAGACCCAAGCTAAAATAAACCTCTTTGCTAAAACAGTCTTTCTAATCTAATCACCTATATCCAGACACTATAATGCAGTTTGAGGCTGGCTTGACAAAATGTACACCTTCAATGTGTGCTGTAGCACTGATCAAGTCAGAAACAGCATGTTTAAAAAACTCATCAGAAAGTCCAGAATAAACTAGATAATGTGCTACATCCAATCAGAGTATATCCCATATAGGACTCAAAACTGAGTGATTCCTAATGGACATGGCTATGTGCATAAGTGCATCTCAGCAGACTGGTTAAAGGGAAAACCCTTGTATTTTCCAGGGGATATCTAGCCATAGATACAGTGGTTCCTGAATTCAGTTCCAATCCATAATCAGCAGCTACCGTGGCCACCTTCCCAGTTTTGAAGTGGTTCTTGGGGTATTTGTGTAAGTGCAACGCAGTGAAACCAGTTAGTTTTAATCCACTTCCAAACTAGATTATAGTGTCTGTGCAGAACCAGCTGCAGATAAAGATTAAGCAAGTGCTAGATTTTATTGTTGAAAGGCAGGTTGTCTGCCTGGGAGAGATTGGAGAGGAGTAAGCAAAGGAACTGTACTAGTAAAAAAAAGAAAGAGTGCCATTACTATGGATAATTGAGTGCCATTGCTATGGATAATTGAAAGAATTTCTCTCTTCCCCTCAAAGCAAACATCCAGATCATAAAACAAGCAACTCCACTTCAGAAAGAAAGTGCTGAAGACATTACAAGACAAGAAGAAAAATAAAAATAAGAAAACACTCCTCTCAAAGTAAAGAGTGGGAACATTTTATTTTTTTCAGAAGGTGACTGACAACCTGGAACATGGGCAGGGAAGAAGGGCACCCAAGATGGTTAACAATATGAGAAATGATAGAGGGAGCTGCCTATGTTCAGTCTGGAAAGAGAATATTAAAAGGTGTCAATGACAGCCATCTTCAAATATCTGAGGGGCTGTCACATGAAAGAGAGATCATGTTTGCTTTGTTCTGCTCTAGAAGGTAGGATCCATACTCATGGATTCAGTTTAAAAGAAAGGAGATTCTGACTAAACAGTAGGGACAGTCGTTGACAATATGAGCTGTTGGTGGTGGAAAAGATTACAACAGAGAGTGACAGGATTTTGTTCTTCAGAGATTTTTTTTAACAATGATTGGATGGCCATCTGTGAGGTTTGATTTATGTATAAATTCTGGCACTGTCAAGAGGCTGGACAAAATAAAGCAGCACTACAAATGTTCCAACATTGCACTTTTATTAAATGTGTTTTCCCCCCTACAACTACATGCACTCTAAATTCATGAAATATAATAGTTGATGCATCAGCCTGAACGTCACAAAGCACACATTTAAAGTAGTAATGTTATTGAAACACCAGAACCCCAAATTGAACCTTGAAATTTGAGGTCCCATTCGATTAGCAATAATGCCCACAATTACCATTCTCCTAGGTTCAGGTGACTTTTCAGTGAACTTGCCACAAGCATTACATATGCACTCCACACCTCAGGGCTTGACTCCACATTTAGTTTGGGAATAACCCCAATCCCTTCATGATGCCCTGGGAAACCCATAACAAACTTAGAAAGAGACAAGGGGTTCTTTCTAGATTTTATCTCAGAATTTTCCTGGGAATGTTTTATCATCCCAATCATCAGATTGCATTCCCTCCCTGGGGATCCTATTCATAGTGTTCCCACATCCTCAGCACCCATTGTATGGTCAGGCAAAACCCATTGTCCTGTTCTGGCTAGGCAGGAACAGGGACATCAAATCCCATTACCTCTGATTCACCCACATTCTTGCCTTCTCACACCCATGAGAAGCGGAATAAGCAACAGCCACTAAATTTCAAACTATGCAATGACAATTTATTAATTTTTCCATAATACCTGGAAGCACTCAACAGTGATCTAATGTTAGAACAATCTAATGTTTTGTGTCCCCTATGAGGTTGAGAAGGGTGGGGTATAAATATGGCTAAATAAATAAATAAATAAATGTTTTAATGTGTATTGATTTTAAAGTTAATGTTTATTTCAATTGTATGTTGTTTTTAAGGCATTGCATAATTGCCTATGTGTAAAGCCACCTTAAGTTGCTTTGGGGTTGAGAAGGACAGGGTATAAATATAGTAAATAAATAAAATAAACAATGATGACAGACAGTACTCCTGCACCTACCAGGGATCAGATCCTATCTGCCATGATCTAGACCAATCAGCAACCAAGGCAGCAAAGACTTTGTTTCAAACCTCTATCTGAGTACTATATAAATATTTCTGTATGTTTGCATTGCAGTATATCAGTGAATAAAACAATCGCTGGTTTATCTGAGAGAATATCTTTCTAGGAATCTTAAATCCTCCAGCATGATTCCATGGCTGTTCTTTGCTGGAAGCTGATCATAGACTCACACTGAAGGAGCTAGAGATTCTTAAAGAGAGAGAACATTATATGATCTGCTAGAAATCCGCTATATGATCCCAGAAATCCCAGCCAGTTTACCAGCTGTTAGGATTTCTGGGAGTTGAAGGCCAAAAACATCTGGGGACCCCAGGTTGAGAACCACGGCTCTAGGTATTTTAGCATAACAATGGTCCCTTCTACACTGCCCTATATCCTAGGATCCGATCTCAGATTATCTGCTCTAAACTGGATTATATGAGTCTCCACTGACAGATAATCTGGGGTAAGAAGATAATCTGGGATCAGATCCTGGAGTAGTGCGGAAGGGGCTATGTTCAACTTCTGGAGGAGAAAGTTTCAAATTATGTCAAAGCCCTATAAATTTTTCTGTATGTTTTCAATAAGGTATGACAGTTTGTGAAGACTCTGCTGAAATCCTACTTTGACCAAAGGTGAACAAAGCCTCTGATCTTTTCCTTCATCCCATGTGTGTCTTATTTGATCCTTTGGGGAGCTTGACATGCTGGGCTTCTGAACCCGCAGTTCTTGCAGAGATGAAATTATTCAACAGTAGTACTAGTTTATTTTACTTCATTAGATATTTCCAGTACCTTTACAATAGTACAGTGAAATAATAATAAAACAAGTGATATCTCAAGAACAGAATAGGAACTACCAGGGAAAAAGTCATGAAAGGAGGGACTGAAGAGACACTGAATGAAAAAAAGGTTTGCAGTAGTCAAGTAGCAGGAAGTAAGCTAATAAAAAATAGAGCTGAGAGCAGAAAATTGGGGGATAGAAAAGGGAGACACTGTAATGAAAAACATTAAGTATTCCTCAACTTTACAGTCTTTCTGTCCCTCTTGAGCTGTCAGGAGGAGCAATCTTCTCTCTGGTGCAGGTCTTTTTGTTCTACCACCACAGGGAGAAAATGAAGACAAAGCAGCCTTTGATTTCTGTTCCTATTGTCTTTCTAATCCCTTGCACCCTCTCTGCCAGAATTCTAAATCTAAACAAAATGTGAAAGTGTCTTCAGAGCAGAGAAGCCAGCAGATGGCTTTATTTGCCTTTGCTACTAAAGAAGCAAAGAAAGGCAGAGGAAGATGTGGGAGAGTTGCAGGGCGATCATAAATGTTGGGGCTCACCTAGGCTCCATGAGTTAAAGCCAAATATGGTTTTTTTGAGGTACCGTTTTGTTTCCCATCCCATCTCCCTTGTTCTCTTAGGTGGTGGGGGACTTGTCAAACATAAAGTGAGTTTTTGTCAGTATCTGTGCTAAGCCAACAAAGTTTCCAGCTCTAGAATTAGAGCTCCACTATATCTCCCAGAACTTTCCTGGGAATGTCTCCAGTGTCTTTTGGCAAGTCCCCCCTCTGTATTTCTATCAAAAACATCTATTTCTAGCCAAGCGAACCTATTTGCAGGCAGTTAATGAAGTAGATGTGTTCTTGGGCATTTCATCTTTAATAGAAACTCTGTTATCAGGGGGAAAACAGGATGGGTTTCAACAACACCAAAAATGAACAGCTTAAACATGTTTTAGCAAACTTTTAATTCAGAACTAAAGATATGCACACATGAAATGAAACAACCAAGTCAGAGATGCCTTCGATGAATTAAAATATTTGGAATCTCCTAGAAACCATTTAAAGGCTTCTTCGATATCATGGGATATTTTCTTTTTGTATTTCACCAGTTTCCACTTTTCTAATAAATTCAATGCAGTGGTAAAATGCATAGATAAATGCTTTTAAAACCATGCTGGAATTCTGGATATGGTGAAGATTATTTGCCTGTCTCTTTTCTGTATTTGTTGTTCACACATGCTCAGTAAGAAATTCCTAAGGTAGCTTCTGGTTTTGCTACCTGTTGTAAGTAAGGCACACATAGCAACAGTTGGATCAGCTGAAGCACAATTGTGCACTTTTCCCACTTGGGTTTTATAACAACAGCAACAACATTTTATTTCTTGCTCGCCTTTCCCCATGGCTCAAGGTGGGTTACAACATAACTGAAAACACATAATCATCTTAAACATGGAACACTTGGTGGCACGATGGGTTAAACCCTTGTGCTGGCAAGACTGCTGACTGACAGGTCAGCGGTTTGAATCTGGGGAGAGTGGTTGAGCTCCCTCTGTCATTTCCAGCTCCACATGAAGGGACATGAGAGAAGCCTCCTACAAGGATGGTAAAACATAAAAACCATCCAGGTGTCCCCTGAGCAGTGTCCTTGCAGATAGCTGATTCTCTCACACCAGAAGTGACTTGCAGTTTTTCAAGTCACTTCTGACATGAAAAAAACTTAAACATCCTATAAAAGACACATATGGAAATTTATTTTCTATAAATATTAAAATACACAGAATAAAGATAAAAAAAAGAAGCGAGTTTAAAATTCGTGATTAAAATTGACTGGGTGGGCCTGCTGGAAGAGATGGGTCAATGTTTATTTCATTGTTTACTACAGATATCTTTGGCAAAGTTTGTGTTTTACCCTCTTTCACTATCTTCCCAATGCTGATGCTGAGGACAATGAAGAAAAGTAAGCAGGCATAAACAAAAGTGTGAAACTTAGGTGATAGGATTCATTTTTAAGCTAAAATGTGAGAATACATTCTGTGGACTATTTTGTTGTAGAAGACGGCAGACTGTCCGGCACTATAGAACAGTTATTTTCTCAAGCAAAGCCCAGACTAGGCTTTTGAGTCTAATATATTAAAGGCATGTGTCCCAAAACTGAAATCAATTACTAGAGCAAATGAAGTTCCTGGCATTTGGGGGTAGTATTTCCAAGAGGTGCCTGAGGAATTGAAATGCCTAACTCTTGTTGTTGTTAATGTGAATTTCATGTTTAAATCCTTTCTCGTCCACAGGATGAGAATTTAGCCTTTTTTCTTGTTGTTTTGGAGACCACATTGTATAGCTAAATGTCTCAGGATTTGAGCCATTTACACTGGATGACACAGGATGCCATCTATATTTGTATGTTTACTCTTCGAGCCTGACAGACTTTTAAATGTTTAATGTGAAAAGCTTTTCTTTTGACCTTCAAGAAGTTTTTCACTTTGCTGCATATGCCATTTCTCTCACAAGCAGATCCTGTCAGAGTGCTGAAGGAGATTGCATAGTTTTAAATAAACACAATTTATTTTTCTTTTCTTTTTTTAATAGTTAGCTTGGCTTGTAGGTGGTCTCATTAGCAGTAGGGAATACCATTTTGTTTTCTCTCATCGGGTTGCCTTAAACAGACTTGTAATGATCCTGCTGAGGATCTCATCACTTTCTATAAGTTCTAAATGGAGCTTTATAGCTTTGAAATTTTCATTTGTCTTTGTCATGCTGCCAGGGACTCTCACACTGTAGCCTCACAGAAGTGACAGTATGGTGGATTATCCAAAAAATGAGGAGTGAGGACAGAAAGCAGAATATCTTCTGGTTCTAATAATAAAACACATTTGAATGAATTCTGTGGCTAGAGAGAAGGAAGATCAGTTCTGGCTGGTTGTGTCAATACCAATGGGGAAGTAAATCTTCTGTGGATTTTAGTGTGAGTTTTAAAGCCTAGCCATGTCCCAGTTATTCAAAATGCTGGGGGGGGGGGGGGGGGGTGGAATCAGGACATGGGTTAATTTTCTTGAAATTTAGATGAGAGCAAAATGCTGATTCTTTACTTCACTGATATGGCAGCATCAATTGTCACTGGGGGAGACAGTGACTTTGAGCAAGGGTGTAGAATTTGTAACTTCCCTGGTGGGACTAAGGCTAGGTACTACATTGACATACCTCTGACTCTTCCTATGCCTTATCTCTGTCTCCTCCTTACCTCTAACTCCTCTAACTCCTCTTATGGTAGATTTGTGACTCCTGTGCTTACATCTGACTCCTCTTATGCCCTAACTCTGACTCCTCCTATGCCCTACCTTTGACCCCTACTATGGTGTAACTCTGACTCCTCCTATGTCATTCTTCTGACTCCTCTTATGCTATACCTCTTGCTCATCCTATCTGGAATCTGGAAGCCCCTGGTCACAGACTGGCACATGGGCGGTGGATATGGACTCAGTCGTTCTACCTCAAGGTCCGAGGCAGTTGAGTAGTTCGACAGCTGTATCCATGACTGTGCAGTCCTTTTGAGGATCCACTCTGCTCACCCCACATGGGGAAGAGTTAGAAAAGGTGCCCTAAACACAGTCTGCCTCTTTTATCCCTGGTTGGACTGCCGCGTCCAGTGGGGTCACCACCCTGCAGCCAAGAAAAATGAACTTTGGTACATGGAACGTACGGACACTGATGGACAACACTGACAGTGAATGCCCTGAACGCAGAACTGCTATCATTGCAAGGGAGCTGGGACGCTTTAACATCGATATAGCAACCCTTCAAGAGACCCGGAGAGCAGGAGATGGACAACTGAAAGAAGAAAAAAGGAGGCTACACCTTCTTTTGAAAGGGACTGCCTGAAGAAGACCAAAGAATGCACGGAGTTGGCTTTTCTATCAGAAATGATCTGGTGAAACATCTGACCGAAGCACCCACCGGCATCAATGAACGACTCTCAATCCTCCGAATTAAACTTGCCAAAAACCAACAGGCAACCATCATAAGTGCTTATGCACCAACACTAGATGCTGATGAAGACATCAAGGAAAAAAATTACTGTCAGCTGGACACCATCCTATCGGAGATACCTAAGGAGGACAAAATCATCCTCCTGGGGGACTTTAATGCAAGAGTTGGGCGAGACTTCGACCTGTGGCCAGGGACCATAGGAAAAGATGGGGTTGGAAACAGCAACTTGAATGGCATTTCACCAAATGTGTGGAACACAACCTTGTCATCAACAACACGCTCTTCCGCCAGCAAAACAAGTTCAAGACATCATGGAAGCACCCCTGGTCAAAGCATTGGCACCTCTTAGACTACGTAATCACACATGCCAGAGACTGCCGTGACGTGCTTCTCACATGAGCCATGACAGGTGCTGATGACTGCTGGACAGACCACAGGCTAATCCGATCCACAATGACTATCAAGATCTCCCCCAAGTGCAGACTCCAAGAAAGAAAGACAAGGCGCAAAATGAACACCCAAGCTCTTCAGGAGGCTTCCAGACGAGCCCTTCTCCAAACAGCACTCAAGGACCATCTACCCGTAGAACACCCCGAAAATGTTGAGGAACACTGGAACAAACTGAAGACCTCCATCATCACAGCCTGCTATTGGGCATCAAACCAGGAAACATCAAGATTGGTTTGATGAAAATGACAATGAGATCCAATAGCTAATTGACAAGAAAAGGAAAGCCTTCCAAACATGGCATAGAGACATCAACTGAGCTGCTGAGAAAAAGATCTATGCCAGTGCAAAAGCTGAGGTCCAAAGAAGAACAAGAGAACTCAAGAACATCTGGTGGACAAAGAAGGCTGAAGAAATCCAACACCTGGCAGATACCCATGATGATATAATATAAATGGGTTCCTGAATAAGTACATACAACAAAAATACCATTTGTACATCGAGTAAACAATAATAGAATTCAACAAGCAGTTATATAGACATGTTGTACTGTTCAATTTCACAGTGATGTCAAATAATATTGTGTAAATTCTGGTACAGTCTCTTTAGAATAATTTCAAAACAATAATGGAATTCAACAAGCAGTTATATAGACATATTGTACTGTTCAATTTCACAGTGATGTCAAACACTATTGTGTAAATTTTGGTACAGTCTCTTTAGAATAATATCAATGTTGTATCTTCTTATGTTGAGTAGCTCATAGATCAGCCGTCCATGACCGGTTTCTGCCTACCTCAGGCCTTCTTCTGGTGGACGGAAATTAATGTATAAATCAATATTTTGCTCCAGTTGCATACATATACACCATCTTATACTAAAATGTACTCAAAGAAATTTGTTAAGTCTTCACACTAGTTATTACAACAATATTTGTTGAACATATCCATTAAACACCATGTGTTACAACACATTTAAGTTACTTACAAAGTTATACACTTGAGAATTTGTTCTCCTCAGGAGATACAGATTTTTGGCTCAGTGGTATCTACATCAAAGGAACGAAATGTGGCTATGAGTGTTTGAAAATTACTATGTTAAAAATGATTATTTTGTAAAAATATTTAAGTATTTTACACATTAAGAGGGTACATGATACTCTGCTCTGTGTTGAGTTCTGGCTGCGAGTATGGAAGAGATCTGTGGGTTCCCTCTAGTTAAAGGGAAAGGAACTATTTCAGGTAAAAAGGAGAAGCTCAGTTAGAGCCATAGGAGCAAGGGTTGTGAACAGCAACCACCAGATGGTGCTGTGGATACCCATGATGCTCAGGGATTTTTCAAATCCACAAATGTCATCTATGGACCAAGAAACCATGGCATACAGCCTCTACGCTCATCAGATGGAACCAAACTTCTGTATAGTCTCGCCACAATCATAAATAGAAACTGGAAATACTATGGCATAAACAATCTGACTTCGGTATTCAATTACTTTGGTGTTTATTTGTGAGGTTCTTATCTGGTTCTTTTTATTGCTGCCCAACCAAGTCTTAATCTTCTTCTGATCACTTAACTGCAGTCTTTGTTTTGATGTATGACTGAGCTGTTTTGATTTATGCAAATCTTTAAACAATGCATTATCTTTGTAAAACTATCATCACGTGAAGAAGAAATGTTCTGTCCAGCTCTGCTGAAGATATTGTGAAACTGTCCTCTAATTCCACAGCCCATGAAGGAAATCCTGTTTCGTTTTTGCCTTGTTCTCAGGTATTTTTTTAAAAAAGGATTTTTTGCTATGTTTTATGTTGCAATGCAAGTTGACCAAGGTTACTTCTTGATTTCCCTTTTTATTATCTCTCTCTCCATCACTCTATGGCCTTCCTGACTGACTATGTGTCTTGAGAGGGAGGTGGTGATATAGGAAAGTTTCCTAAACATTTTATCTTTGTTTTTAATTGAAGCTTAAAGAGGTTGATGACTGATAAAGAAGTGACTGTATAAGAAAAGTCAGTGCACTTACACTCATATTCGAATAATCTTATAACCTCAAAATTAGTATCTGAGGGGTTTGTTTCCAGGACCCCCTGTGGATACCAAAATCTGTGGATGCTCAAGTCTCGATATATAGAATGATGGGGTTGTAAAACGGTATTCCTTATGTAAAACAATGAACAACTCAATTGATAGGAGGCTCTAGCAGGTGTATGGCAAAACCCAGCTTTGCTTTTTGGATGTTTTTTCTGAATATTTTTGACCAGTGGTTGGTTGATTCAGAACCCATAAATGTGGAGGACCGACTGTATTGTAAGTTGTAATGTTTTTTAATACATCCTTTCCATGAGCTCTCTTTTTGCCTGTTGATCTAATAAGGGCCCCAGAATGCCTAGCTTCAGCTCAGGGAAGGTCTGGAGGACTCCCTTCCATCTTCCCAAATCACCACCTCCTGGAGTTGGGATGGTTGCTCTATGATATTTGTCTCTAATTTGTAAGGCAATGTGGATACAGGGTATTACTGCATTGAAGACAACAGCTCGATCATCATCACCACTACCACTTCATTTATATTCCCAAACGGGAACCAAAACAGTACAGTATTGTTTGCATAAATAATTCCAATACACAGTGTGCCTACAAGTTACATTGAATCAGGTTACCATATTACACTAACTATAAACTGAACTATTCACAAGTACCAAAATGTTGTGAATACACAATTCTAGACTTTGAAAGCACAAGTATAGTTGTTTAAACATTACAGCAAGGATTCAGGATCCATAATCTGAAATTCAGGCTCTCATGTGTTTACTTGTTATATCTGTAGGTGGCATCGGTGCACTACATATGACAGAAGGTTAATTAGTTATGCTGGCAATATTGCTTTTCTTAAACAATCAATCCTGCATGGTAAGAATCTTGTTTCCCCATCCTTGATATCAGTTTGCTGAAACAAGAAAGTGAGTCATCAGAAGAAAGGAAATGTGGCTTATATTTTTCTCTCTATCTCATTTTTGGATGGAGTCACAACCTATTCCTTATCAGTCATATCAGCAATTCTCATAACTGTCCTCCAGCAGTATATAAAGAGGGAGCAGTTGAAAACCTATTGATCACTTATATTTGTTTGCTATGCTTTATTTTCCATCTGACTTTATTTCTTAAAAGCTGCACAATGGTTTGCTGTTACAACTCTGGAAATTGCTTGTGTGTTGAGAAAAACAGTTATGTGCTTCTGTACTTCTGCAACCCATCTCCTACTATTCCAAGCAGAATGATTTGATACCAGAGGAATGGAAAAAATGACAGATATCATCAGCATTTTATTTCTCCATTATTTGAGAAAGAATTTAAGCTGAATAGGTAATTAGGGATACTTTCTAAAGTTTATACATTTGACATATTTCAGGATAACCATGTTTACCAGAGCCTGATATTTTTTTTCATAATTTATCATTGACATATTATATTTTAATGTAGAAACACTCAAATAGGAAGCTTTTTTATATAAAAAATCAACTTTAATGTAAAATTTTGATTATGTATTCTTGCTAGTATTTAACAATTTCATACACTATACTTAACATATCTCCTTTTAATTCTGTAGGCCTCAAATGAGGAGCTGGGGCTACAATCAAGGCTAGCATCCTATTAGGCAGTTAGATTGTCTTAAGCTAGTATGAAGATCTCATAGCAATTTTGTACTCACATTTCCATTTGTGGCACTATTGCTGAGAACATGCATATCCCTAAATCAGGCAGTAATGTAAGTGAAGGAGTCCTGCAGCCCTGATGAACAATGTGCTAATGGATGATGCATCCAGTCTTCTCCTGCTAGTGAGTCATGATGTGACATGATGTTACAACACAAAGCCCCTTTGCCTGAAATCCTACCTGGCTTTTAAGGTAGGTTTGGGAGTGGGGACTTTGGTAAGGAAATGGAACTTCAGTACAGAAATTGAACAATAATGAACAATGAAAGAAAACCCTATGAATTTCATGAAGTTGCCATGAATCTCTAAGCAACTTGAAGTCATATGCATCCAGTATGAGATGTCATCACATTTTCATAGCCAAACCATTTGTGATAACATTTCATTTTAGATGATAGTGCTGAGCTTTACCTCATTACATTTGTGAGGGGAATAATACTGTCCTTTCAGTGTATACCTCAAATTGTTAAAGAGGCAGAGCTTTGAAATGATCCATTACAAATTGATGTATTTAACCACTTTTAAATACCTTATTTTACTGTTTGAGTAATGACTCGTGTTTCTTATTACTTGAATTCATTACCAGCCTTTAATTATTTTTTAATGATTTTCATCACTTAACAATCTAATTATTTAACAAATAACTTGACACATAATAAAAAAGTCAAAATGATTGTGTTTTTACATATTAGTTTGTTTTAAAAGAAAACATTAAATCAACTAGCACTACTTTCCTAAGACCTGCTAAGGATACATGACCTTTTTTTGACTTTTGTTGGTTTGCAGCATGGCAGGAGTAGTAGCAGCCATTAATAGAATCGTAATACTTTTCATCTTGGCATTAGTTAATATTTTCCTTTCAATGCATGGCTACACTGGAGTTAGGCTCCATAAGGTTGCTATTAAATATATAAATTAAAAATGCATAATCATAAGATTAAAGTACATTAATATCATCCAAAGGTATAAAATGTCAATTTAAAATTCATAGTTTAAAATTAACTGGGTAGTCCTGCCTGAAGAGATAAGTTTTCTAAATTCTAAAATTGAGAAAGCATGTTGCTGCTGCTGTTGTTAATATTGTTATTATTTTAATCTCTCGCTTTACCCAAAGCGGCTGTTTTCTCTGTCGAAACTCTTCCTGCAAGTTGTTCCACAATCTAAATATGCAAATTTAAAATAAAAATTAATGTTCAGAAATAAATGGATGTATTGATCCAATGTGTCCTGAGAAGGATGACCAAAATGATCAAAGGTATAACGAATGGCTGAGGGAGCTGGGCATGTTTAGCTTGAAGAAAAGAAGGCTGAGAGGAGGGATGATAACCATGTTTAAATATTTGAAAAGACTCCACATTGAGGATGGAGAAAGCTTGCTTTCTGCTGCTCTGGACACTAGGATGTGGAGCAATGGATTAAATTACAGGAAAAAACACTGGGAAGAACTTCTTGACAGTGAGAGCTGTTTGGCCATGGAATATCCTGCCCCAAAATGTGGTTGAGTTTCCTCTTCTGGAGGTTTTTAAGCAGAGGCAAGGTGGCCATCTTTCAGGTGTGCTTTGGTTGCGTGTTCCTGGATGGCAGTGGGTTGGACTGGATGGCTCTTGTGGTCTCTTCCAACTCTAGGATTCTATAATTTTATGAATCTTTTATGCTTATGTTTATGTATATTTGCTACACCTCCTAATTTGTTGTAATATGCAAATTTGGTGGCATATGTTCTAATTTGTCATCCAGGTGCAGAAAATGTTTAATAATCCCAGTTTCTTTTTGAACCTATGACTTAATTCCTTCAGCTACTTCCTACTTTTTTATTTTACCTACTGGTACATTTCATATACCATTCTTCAGATTTCAGTGCATCATTGATCCCATTGTTCCCAAAATCTGGTGTTCCTCTGCCCTCTTCCTTATACAAGTAGTCTACATATCGTCACAACAATACATTCATTTTGAAACAGTACAACAACTAATAGAAACACGTTTTCTTGTGAAAAAAACAGCTTTCCAAGCTTGAGCTTAAGAATAACATTTCTTCATCTCTAAGAAATTCCCACTTCTCTATATTTTTCAGTACTTTGATAATGTTTAATTCTTAAACAGCTACCTTTGAAAAAAATAGAACTGAGTACATTTTTTCATTAATAAAACATGAACTGATAGATGCTCATATGGGTGGCTCCAGATAGAGATAAAACTTAACTACTATTCCTTGCAGCTGTTGTCAGTTTTCACATTAGTTCTGTGACTTTCAACACATCACAGTTTTAAAGGCCAGAGTTATATGCTTGTCACAAACCCATAGCAATTACTTTGCTTAATAAATACCGACATTTTATTATTTGCATTATTGCAATCTACTATTTTTGATAATTTTTTAGGTTACATTCTTAGTGAAATTCTACTATTTTCAATTGCTTAAGAAAGTAGGAAGCAATAAGAATTACTTTCCACATTTCAGCTCCTGAAAACTATTTATATTGGTCAAGCAGTTAACTTAGTGAATGGCTGTTAATTTGAATTGATAAAAATCAGGTTAAGTGAACACATGACTGTAGCCTTTCTATATAACAATACATTTTATTGATTACTCCTTAGGTGGTATCACAATAAGCCTTTATAAATATTAGTTGGCCAGGGGATAGGGAAAAAGAACATATGTACGTAATCTACATAATCTTTATCTTTTGTAGATTGTTTCTGAAGTTTCTTACTCTGGTAAGTAAATTAGACAGACTATTAGTCAGATGGAGGACCTAGAAAGAATGGTAAATGGTGATTTACTCTTAACATTAAGAGTAACATATTTATTAACATCATTTGTAATGATTTGTAATGACATCATTTGTAATGACTTGGATGAAGTCATTACATTTAGAGGGCATGCACATGTAGTTTGTAGATGACACCAAATTCGGAGGGATAGTCCAGAAGACGGGTTCAGAATTTAAAATAACCTCAACAGATTAGAGAGCTGTGCCAAAACTAATAAAATGAATTTCAATAAAAACAGATGCAGGATAATTCACTTATGCCGAAAAAATGAAATGCACAGATACAGAATGGATGATGCCTGGCTCAACAGCTTTCCATGTGAAAAAAGATCTTGGAATCTTAGTGGGCAACAAGTTGAACATGAGCCAACAGTGTGATGCAGCAGCTAAAATAGCCAATGGGGTTTTGGGCTGCATCAAAAGGTATAAAGTGTCTAGACCAAGGAAAATCATGGTGCCCCTCTCTAATGTTTTGGTCAGATCTCACCTGGAGTACTGTGTCCAATTCTGGGCACCACAATTCAAAAGAAATATTCACAAACTGGAAAGAGTCCAGAGGAGGGCAACTAAAATGATCAAAGGTCTGAAGACCATGCCCTATGAGGAGAGGCTTAAAGACTTGGGTATGTTTAGCCTACAGAAGGGAAGGTTGAGAGGAGACATGATAGCCATGTATAAATATTTGAAAGGATGTCATAAGGAAGAGGGAACAGGCTTGTTTTTTGCTGCCCTGAAGACAAGGGCTTGGAGCAATGAGTTCAAATTACAAGAAAGGAGATTCCACCTGAACATTAGGAAAAACTTCCTGTCTCTACGAGCTGTTCAACAGTGGAACTCTCTGCTTCAGTGTGGTGGAGGCTCCTTCTTTGGAGGCTTTTAAACAGAGGCTGGATGGCCATCTATTGGGGGTACTTTGATTATGTTTTTCCTACATGGCAGCGGTTGGATTGAATGGCCTGTAAGGTCTCTTCCTACTCTACGATTCTGTGATTTAATTTTTCATTCTAGCTATGAAGCAAACAAGCAAATAAACATTCAGATAGCTCAGATAGATCAGTAGTTTGGTCTAGGAGGTGCTATAAAGTTCCGGCCCAAGCTACCTTTCCGACCGCGTCTCGGCCTATGAACCCACCAGGACTTTGAGATCGTCCGGGGAGGCCCTGCTCTCGATCCCGCCTGCCTCACAGGCATGGCTGGCGGGGACGAGAGATAGGGCCTTCTCGGTGGTGGCCCCTCGGCTGTGGAACGCCCTTCCCACGGATATTAGACTAGCTCCATCATTAATGGTATTCCGTAAAAAAGTGAAGACCTGGTTGTTTGAGCAGGCGTTCGAATAGTCAGTGCAATGAGTGTAATGAACATAGAAATGGAACAATGGATGACGGACCTGGATCATGTTGTTAGTGATGAGGCGCTAGTGAATGGTTATTGTTGTTAATTGTATATTATTGTATGATGTGTTAGGATGTTAACTGTTTTATACTGTGTTATTGTAGCTTTGAATTTTTGCTGTTCTGTTGTTAACTGCTGTGAGTCACCTACGGGCTGAGAACAGCGGTATACAAATAAAGTAAATAAATAAATAAGTGCAGCAATATTCATTTCATTTTGAGCAAGGTATGAAATACTGTGAGGTTTTTCATATAAGGAAAAAAACCCGTTACCCTTTAATTATATAAAGTGCCCATTGCTCACTGTCGTCCTTGGAAACATGGGAAGCCACATACTTTCCCTCAGAACTCTGGCTGATCAGAGTGGAGAATGTTCTTCCCAGCGATCTAAAATCACTATCCTGTCCTATTGCAGAGATGAGAAAACAGGCAGAACTCATTGGTAGGTAAGAAGCAATCTTTCATTGCAATCCTTGTGGAAATACTAACAAGAAACAGCCTTTTTTTCTTGTTGAGACTGCTTTTCTGGCTGCTATAAATAGTGGAGAAAGTGCAGTCACGGTGCATTCACACCACTTTCAGAGAACTCTAGATTTCAGTGGGCAGCAAGAGGAAGTTTGAGCCTCCAGATCCCTGTCTTCAAAACAAATGAATGGGAGAAAATGTTAAATGTTGTATGTGGTTTAAAGGGAATAGGGAGAACTCCAAATCCCTCTTATACCAATCATGAAGACCAACAGATTCTGAAAAGAACCATAGTAGAATCAAGAGACATATCTAAAGATGTCCAGAAGATTGTATTTTTATTATTGGAAAGATCTGGGGGCATTCTTGCCTATGAATTCTCTTAAAAGTGTCATTTATGACTGAAATTTCTGACATTAATTATCATCATGGTGAATCCAGTGACCACCATTGAGGAACATGGAAAACCTGTTGCCCATGTCTCACATCACCTGGCTTACCTGCAGGGCAACCTCATGGGGGAAATCATTGACCATCTGACTCACCCCATTGCTCCAAGGCAACAAGGGAAGCCACCCATGTTATCACCACCATGGTGTGCTCCACTTCGCCACCCCTTAAGCATGGAGCCTCACCAGAAGTAGTAGTACATCATGTAATGGGAGCTGGTGGGCTCTGTGTGTAAAGGCTGGTGAAGTGGACCATGCCACCAATTCTTTCCCTGTCTCATTAGGTCATTATTTGCCAGGAGCTGTTTTTTAATCTCCCAGTAAATGGTTTTGCAACTTTTGGCTAAAAAAAAAAATCTGAATTTTCAGTATTAGAAAATTAAATTGGGTTTTCTTTTAGTACCTTGAGATTTATGTCTTCTTTCTCTTGGGAATTTCCTTGGATATCCCCAGTATGTGTATGTGTGTATTTGGTGTGTAGAATTATGCCATCGCGGCTTTTTGAAGATAATGGAAGTTAAGCTATTGACTTTTAAGGCAACTTCTCTATATGATTTTCATCTTTTCATAGATTAAACTATATGTTACCAATTCTTATGGAGTGCAAGTTATTTTACTTTCCTTAACCTGGTGATAAGTATAGCCTGGTAAACTTTTAATCTGCACTGTTAGGTAAAGGAAATATTTTATACTCTTAAAGCAACTGAATTACTGGTCTGCTTTAAACTAATCTGGCTTTTCCCTTACCTGTCAACTAAGAATAATGACTATATTCTAGCAAGGGTACATGAGACAGAAAATTAATTCTCAATGGTGGTCACTTACTGATTGAATAGATGTGTAGTATACTTCTTTCTCTTCCCTCACCTCAGTGAACGTTTTTGGAAGCAAGTGCCACACTATTCACTCTGAAGAATTGCAAAGACTCAGTGCAATGTACTTAAATTCCCAGTGGCCAATACAGAACACCAGTTGCGCTATATAAATTGGTAGCAAGCAATTTTGACAACAAGGTTGCAGCAAGCTTTGCAGAAACAAACATCCCAGACAACTCCCTATTGGGATGTCTACAAAGAATAGATAACTATATTCTGTGTACTAGTGTAAATACATAAAAGTAGTTGGCAACATGATGTAAACAACATTCTGTGCAAAATGAGCAGTTTGCTCAAGCCTCTTGTGATTGTTGTTCAGTTGTTTGTTTTAATCAATATGCAATGTATGTGGGCAGATAGACAGACAGAATCCACTATGACTACATAATGAATAAATGAATTCATGTCTCAACACATCCTACATTAATAAAGCTTCTGAAAAGGCTTTTTAGTTATAAAAAGCCTTTTTATTTAGTCTAACTGCCCTCTTTCTTCCTTGCTTACTGTCTAGGTGTACGTTCTTTTATCAATATTGGCACTGGGGAGGCGGTGATGGCATTTTGAATACTTACTTTTGGTTTTGGATGGCAACTGCATATCTGACGTAAGCAATATAATAAAGGTTGAAAAAGGAAATAATTATTCTACTTGAGCCAATTCTACAGTAGCTGTGTGTCTGCCTACAGCAGGCGAGATCAACCATAGCTTCCTCTAGAAATCCTTACTCAGTGTGCATGAGCAAGATAACACTGAGAAAGGAAGAAAAGCAATTAAACCTGGCTCAAATATATTTCTGGCATTTTTAAATAAAAAAACACAGATTTTGAACTTTGGCCATCAAAACGTAATAATAAGAAAAATTGAAAGGAAAAAAAAGTGAAAGAACAAAAATCATCCCTGTATATATTTTAGATCAAGTTTCCAAGGCTTTTCTAGAAGTTCAAATCGTATATTCTAGGGTTGTGCAAAAAGTTGTTTATGATTTGTATGCTGGATCTATTTTGTTAGATTGGTACATACAATTTGCAATTTCCCCCAAAGAGATGTTTGCTTAATTAACCAGACTTGGAAATTAAACTGATGTCTACATTCCAGTGAACAATCCCAAAATGAACAAGATAAAGAATACTAGCTACAAAATGTGTACTTTGGGAAAATATTTTACTATGACAAAGATGTATTGTTTACCACTTAAATAAGTACTTACTTATTTACTTAGGTGATCCCTTATTGTCCGAGTAGGACAGTTTTCCAGGATCAGAGTACTGGCGGTGGGTCCGTAGGTGACTGTGGAGCCTTATTCTTGATCTGCATCTTCTCCCACAGTGAGGGCATCAGTTTCCAGGTGGAAGGCGGTCCCGGTCGGGGTTGGCTTGACACGCCTTCCTCTTGGTACATTCCTCTCTTTTGCCCTCCATTCATGCCTCTTCAAATTCTACAGCACTGCTGGTCACAGCTGACCTTCAGCTGGAGTGCTCAAGGGCCAGGGCTTCCCAGTTCTCAATGTCTATGCCAGAGTTTTTAAGGTTGGCTTTGAGCCCATCTTTAAATCTCTTTTGCCGTCCTTTAACATTCTGTTTTCCATTCTTGAGTTCGGAGTAGAGCAATTGCTTTGGGAGATGATGGTCAGGCATCTGGACAATGTGGCTGGTCCAGAAGAGTTGATGGCGGAGGACCATTGCTTCAATGCTGGTGGTCTTTGATTCTTCCAGCATGCTGGCATTTGTCCGCTTGTCTTCCCAAGAGATTTGCAGGATTTTTCAGAGGCAGCGCTGATGGAATCATTCCTGGAGTTGCATGTGATGTCTGTAGACTGTCCATGCCTCGCAGGTGTATAGCAGGGTTGGGAAGACAATAGCTTTATAAACAAGCACCTTGGTATCCCTACGGATGTCCCAGTCCTCAAACACTCTCTGCTTCATTCGGAAAAAGTTGCACTGACAGAGCTCAGGCGGTGTTGTATTTCAGTGTCAATGTCGACTTTTGTGGAGAGGTGGCTGCCAAGGTAGTGGAAATGATCAACACTTTCTAATGTTACACCATTAAGCTGTATTTCTGGCATTAGAGAGGGACTGGCTGGTGACTGCTGGAAGAGCACTTTGGTTTTCTCAATATTCAATGATAGACCGAGCTTCTCGGATGCTTCTGTGAAGGTGTTTAGAGTGGCTTGTAGGTCTTCTTCTGAATGCACATAGACAACATTGTCATGAGCATATTGGAGTTCTATAAAGTTCTATAAAGAACTTTATATAAAGTTCTATCAAGAACTCTTAAAGAAGACACTCTTCTGAAAGCATGCTAAAGCCATTATTTCATTTTACCCATAGATATGCAACATTAGATCATTGGATGGCTTGTAAGAGAGCAGTAAGAATTTCTGATTTTTGATATTTTGGAAAATGTTGTGGTTCAAGTAATTTCTAACTTATTGAAACCCCAAGGCAAAGCAATCATGAGATATTCCTGGCAAGCTTTTTTCAGAGAGGAGTGCCTCTGCCTTCCTCTGAGGATGAGAGAGTGTACTTTTCCATGGTCACCTAATGAGTTTCTATTGCTGAACAGAAATTCAAACCCTGGTTTCCAGCATCTTTTTGTTCATACCAACAATAAAAAGTCTCCTGACCACAGCTGAATAAAACTAAAAAAAAATTAATAATTTGTAGATACATATCTCCACTCTATTTAACATAAAACTAAAAATAAATATTCCACATGGCTCTGTAAACTACTGACAACAGAAGAAAGCCATTATGTACATGATTGTATAAATATTCCACATGGCTCTGTAAACTACTGACAACAGAAGAAAGCCATTATGTACATGATTGTTCTAAATATGAGAGGCTACTTCTTGCTTAACACTGTAGCTTTGGAAAATACAGAGCATATTTGTTTATTTTGATAGCTATTCAAAACATCTGCACCAGCCTCTGATTGGTTAAAAACTGGCCTGGCTAGGATCCCAATCCTTGATCCATTGTGAAAAGATTAGTAATACTAAGTACACATGTCCAAGGGCTGTTTGGCTTTCCAAAGGTGATTTGATTGACACAGTTTTGGGAAGGAAGGAGACATGTCCTACTTGGTTTTATTTATTTATTTATTTTTTATTGTGTCAGGAGTGACTCCAGGTGTGAGACAATTGGCCGTCTGCAAGGACGTTGCCCAGGGGACGCCTGAATAATTTTGATGTTTTTATCATCCTTGTGGGAGGCTTCTCTCATGTCCCCGCATGAGGAGCTGGAACTGATAGAGGGAGCTCATCCACCTCTCCCCAGATTTGAACCTGCGACCTGTTGGTCTTCAGTCCTGCCGGCACAGGGCTTTAACCCACTGCGCCACCGGGGGCTCCATGGTTTTATTGAAATAGTGAAACATAGGGAGACAATCTACTGGCATTACAAGATTGCCTGGAAAAACATTTAATATAACTCCATTCATAATTATTTTGAGTTTATTATTTAGGAGGTCCATTTTCTCAATAACAGAAGCATCCTGAGTTGCATTGGAAAAGCTAGAGATTCCTCGAAAGGTGTTTTCTTTAGAACTGCCAGTATTACAATAGGCAGTTACACTGGTGGACCTAGAGATTCTTAGGGAAAACATTTTTAATCAAATTAACAAAAGTCAAAACTGCAAATGTGGAAGGATGATGACACTGATATCTTGCTGAGGGTGAAAGGACTTGTTACAACTAGAAGCAATATGTTTGTAAAGCTAATGTTACAGTATGTGTACTGTAAAAATGACTTGTGGATGAGAGTGGGCAGTAGCACTCTGCGGGAATAAATGGCAATTGGGTGCTAGGATGATAGATAAAAAAAAGATAAAGACTTGAATTATATTGGTAGTCTCACCTAGAATCAATAGGATTTATGTAAGAGATGGCTCACTGATTCAGTGGATATATTTTAGTTGGGACTGAAGCCAAAAAAGCTGTAGGAGGACTATAGCACTCTCAGTACCAATCATGGCATTATCTTTAGTGAACAGTACATTCAGGAGAGAATAATCAGACAGAGTGGGGACAATTATGAACAAAAACATGTTTTCAGACTGTGTTTGGTCTGGGTAACAAGCTTTTACATAATAATGAAAAACATAAAATAAAATGTGGCCTTCACTCTAAACTTTTTTTTAAAGAATGTGCAATGAAAGTTAGTAAGACAATATATGTGAGAACACATACTTAATTGCTAGTTCTTCTATTATTCTCTCTCTCTCTCCCCTATCCAAATCAAATTTTCAAAATCATTTAACAATGGAAAATAAGATGCAATTACATTTCATTATATTTCAAAATGATCCTACAGAGTTATTTGGGTCAGGGAGATGCTCTTCCTTTGAGAATCTGGTTGACATCACAAGGCTTTTTAATTTGAGTGAATGCATACTTCATATTCAGAAATAAGAAAGGTTATACTAAGCCAGGAAATCAAAGGCTAACTACCAACCTTAACATGATTTTATATCTGGAATATAGATAAGACTTTGCAAATGATTATTTCACTTGACATTAATGTCCCAGCTGTGCGTAAATCATTCATTATAATATAAATAAAAGACACGAAAAGCCTTTCAATTCTGCTTCATGTAAATGACGTTTATATCCTTATAAAAGCTCCTTTCAGATGCAGAGGATGTTGTCTAACCAAGACAGCCATGATACTCACCAAACTGTTCTGAGAAATGTGGTGACAAATGTTTGGCTTTGATTACTGGTGTTGCAATGACCCACTTGCCAATCCAGCACACTGGTGGTTTAGTAAATTTATCCTTCACAATAGTCTGCTTGCATTTCCATATTAAACCCTTTGTGTTGTCCCCCATATTAAGATTTCTTAGGTTCATCAGTATGTCCTTGTCTGGTATTCCTGATGAAATATGCTAGAGCAGAAGTGGACATAATGTAGTCTGTGTGCCTCATGTGCCCACTGGACTGCAGAAGACCACACCATTCCCTCAGAACCCTCCCCAACTCACCATTTAAAAAATGGCACAGTTTCCAGGCATTTTTTGCTATCATGTCACAACCCATGTATAAATATTAAAAAATGTTCCCATACTTTCCTTTTCCTCTGCAGTTCCTCTGAAAATGATAACAAGAAGTCACACAATGTACCTTTCTATTATTATTATTATTATTATTATTATTATTATTATTATTATTTGTATCCAGCTTTCTCTCCCCACAAGGAGACTCAAAGTAGATTATATTAAAAGCATTTCAATATAATTTAAAAACTAGAAATATATAATCATTAAAACAGAATTAAATATCAATGGTATTAAAATTCACAGTTTAAATCCATAAAAACATATTCAAAGTAAAAACTAAAGCACCCCCTGACTTGAACTTAAAACCTTCTTCTTTAAAAGCCTGCCGGAATAAAATGGTTTTAGCCTCCTGTCAGCAGGATAGCAGGGAGGGGGCCATTCTGGCTTCCCTAAGAAGAAGGGAGCTGCAGAGTTGAGGGGCAATCACTGAAAAGGAAGGCCCACTCCCTTGCTCCCACCAACTGAGCTTGAGATGGAGGTGGGACCGAGAGAAGGGCCTCTCCTGAAGATCTTAGGACCTGTGCAGGCTTATACAAGGAGATGTACTCAGCCAGAAAATCTGGACCAGAGCCATATAGGACTCTAAAGGTCGTAACCAGCACTTAGAAATGTGCCCAGAAACAAATTGACAGATAGTGGAGCTGCTGCAACAGGGGGGTTGTTCTTTCCCTGCAGCCAGCCACAGTTAGCAACTTGGGGCTCTTCCACACAGCCTTATATCCCAGTATATCAATGCAGAAAATCCCACATTATTTGTGTGTGCACTCAGATAACCCAGTTCAAAGCAGATATTGTGTGATTTTCTTCTTTTATATTCTGGGATATAGGGTTGTGTGGAAGGGCGCCTGGTTTCAGCCCTTTGGATCAGCTGAAGTTTCCAAACACTCTTCAAGGGCAGTCCCATGTAGAACATGTTATCATAATCCAGACAAGATGTAACTAAAGCATGTGCCACCATGGCCAGATCTGGCTTCCCTAGGAATGTGCACAGTTGGTACACAAGTTTAAATTGTTCAAAGTCTGTGTAGGTCATCCACCTACACATCCCTGCTTTATAGCCAGTATTGAAACCGGACTGAAATGGATCTAGGAGTCTCTAGAATATGGAGGCCACCCGCATGCTCCAAAACCTTGCTCAAAAAGGAAAGGTTGGACACTGGTTATCAATTATGGAGAGGTTCAGGGATAGCTTTTTAAATATAGGTCTCACAACTGACTTCTTTAGGCAAGGTGGAACTCTGCCTTGTTCCAAGGAGGCATTGATCACCTTCACCCACTCTGCCAGTCCCTCTCTGGCCTGTTTGATGAGCCAGAAAATGGCAAGGATCTACATGTGATAGCTCTCACCTCTCCAAGGATCCTGTCCACATCCTCAGTCTGCACAAATTCCAAGGTATTCATCACCACTGGACAAGCAGGAGCCAGAGTTACATCCATTTGAACTGTATCAATAACACCCAAGTTGGAACAGATCTGAGCAACGTTATCTGCAAATTGCCATGCAAATTCTTTACAGCATACTGTTGAATCATCAGTATTTTCTCCTTGAGAAAATATGTAATAGTCCTCTGAATACTTGAAACAGCACAGCTGAGTGGTTCTTTAAGGATGCAATGGTGGCAGCAACTTGTCCTTTTGGGAGTTATTACAGGAAATATTTGGACAAACAGTGTATGGGGAAGAGTACAATCCTCTGGAGGAATGGGGGGAATTGGCCCCTAGTCCTTAGGCAGTTGTTCATTTCTGTGTTATAGTAAAATTGAGGGATACCTTTCAGACCAATATGAACACATTTTTGTGGTCTGTCTTCCAAAGGCAGGCATAGTGAAAGGCAAATAGATTGGGCTACAGTTAAGAGCCAAGAGCATTGAATTAGGACCCCAGAGATTAGGATCTCTATAGTTCAACTTTTGCCATTGTTGATTTAATTTCTGTACCGTGAGATGCATGAAATGTGAATGGTTGGCTCTGCTATGGCTCACTGGATCTTTCTTTTAACTGCATTGTCAGTTTACCTGGAAGCAGTCAGAATTAGAAAAGTTCAGGAAAGGGTGAAATCCATGTTGCAAGAAAAGTTGAATACTTTAGAGTCTCATTGATTTTACTGGGAGAGATTTAAGGACACGTTTAATGATCCTACTGAAGTTTTAAAGCTTCTAAGTTTAGTTAACTTCTGACCACAAAGTCATGAGTTCGGAGCCAGCCCGGGTCGGAGTGAGCTTCTGACCAATTGTGGAGCTTGTTGTCGACCTTTGCAACCCGGAAGACAGCTGCATCTGTCAAGAAGGAAATTTAGGTACCACCTATGTGTGGGGAGGCTAATTTAACAAAATTTACGAGGCTATAAAAAAAAACTCCAGCAAAGCACTCCAGCAAAAGCATGCGGGGAATGCAGAAGTAGATGGACAATGAAAGCAACAGCTCGCCTGGTGGCCAGAAAAAGTTAAATAGCCTCTGACTGTTTGTCTATATCTGTTGTGTGTCTTTGGCATTGAATGTTCGCCATATATGTGTACATTGTAATCCGCCCTGAGTCCTCTGTGGGGTGAGAAGGGCAGAATATAAATACTGTAAATAATAAATAAACTTTGTTTAAATTGTGTCCAATGTTTATAGTATAGTACAGCTTTTAAATTGCAATATGAGTTGCATTAGTGATTTTCTAATAATAATAATAATAATAATAATAATAATAATAATAATAATAGAGAAAGCAAAGTATCCATTACCTGGCTATGAGAACAAATGATTTGTCTCTTGAGTCTGGGTTCATGCAGTAAAATAGCTACTGCGGTCTGACTTTTCAAAGCCTACAACCTATAAAACCAATGCATGGCTGTTTGTTTATTTTGTTTCTTTAAAATGATTTTGAGTTTAATACAAACATGGCTAATGATACCTTCTGGTTTATAAATCCACAAGAAATGTTATCTCAGTGGGCCAGGCAGCTGACAAGACATGGAAAATTCATCTTACTAATTGCTGACTGCATGCCATAATAACATAAATGTATTCACTCAGGAGAAGGCCAGACATTTCAAAATCTTTTGCTTGAAGTCAAATATAACACCCTTATAATGATTTAAAGAGGTTGTTCTAGGAAGGTGTTGGTACGGCGATCTTCCCCGCCCTCAGGGGTATGGAAAATTTAAGATCTCATCTGAAAAGCTCTAGGGCATACAGCAATATTATACAAAGCAATACTGTCTGAAACTAATAGCTAGATACATTATTCAAGGTATTTGTGATGTTTTGCAAGCTCTGGTTAAATTATTTCTTGGACTAAAGCTTGGCAATGCTGCCTACATCTAATTAAAGCTGGAACAGACATTTATTCTAGAAACCTTTTTAAAAAATTCTCCAGACAATAAGGTTGTTTGTAAGTATTAAGCTATAAAAATATCCGATTTACTTCAACATACTGAGTATTGCTTGAGCACAGTTCACAGACCCATGGTTATGTTCAAGCAAGCAGTTTTGAGAAAACCATGTGAGGGGGCAAAGGGTAGTTCGTCACTATTTATGGAGCCACAGCCAATGGTGGGTTAATACAGAGCAAAGAAAGGATGAATCTCTCCCTTTCCTCCACCTCTTTCACTTTTCGATTCATCTGTCATCCATTTTTATTAACCATTTTCTAATAATAATAATAATAATATAGAGTCTAGAATAGGGTCTGCCTTCTTCTGTAATGATATTGGCTGGTGGCTTCCTTATCAGTGGGAGAGAATTTGATCTGGTATTGATCTGAATTTTAAAAAGCTATCCAAGGTGCTGAACCTATTTTAGGCAGACATGGTCTATATTTCCAAAGCACCCCCCCCCCCTCGCTACTTGTGATTTAGATGGAAACCTTTTTTTTTCAAATTTAGAGGTCTTTGCAAAAAGACCTCTTTGAAGCTAAAATAGCTGGTGGGCACTTCCTAACGAAATTGCTTCTCACAGCTATTGGGAAATGGTTGGAACTTTCAAGTTACTTTTTAAACATTGTGATAAGGCACTAAGATGGTGATGGGGCAGTCTAGGTTGGAATCCAGGTTGTTGCCAAACTTGTTGATAATTAAACTATGCATTTAATAAAGTTGGGATCCTAGCTTACTCCAGTGATGGGCATCTCATCAGTTGATGATTGGGTAGACAAGACACTTGTTGTAAATCTTTTAATGTGTATATGTTTTTGTGTTGAGATGAACATTAATGAGAACTCCCAATAACTGATATTATCTACTTATTACTTAAATCTCTGGAAAGATATCACATCTGATTCCTCTTGATTGCATGTTTTGCTAAATATATTTAATGACTGCTTTCTATTATTGCCATCACTCTGTAGATAGCTTTCATGCCATTTTTGTTTCTTTTCTTTAGATTTTGTCTGTTTATATTTCACTTTAAAAAAACAGTAAAAAGGATTGCAAAAATATAAGATAGATATTTGCTATTTGAAAAGGTGATAAGAAGAGACATGATACATCAATGATTCACTATTAGAATTGGGATGTAATAGGAAAATGAAGCACTATTTTTCAAAATATTTAGGGCATGACAGACTATTAAGACTCCTATCTTTTAAGGATGAGAAACTTTGCCAGCCAATGAGCCTTCAGTATTCAGGCCATCACCTTTGTTCTCCAAGGTAACAGAAGGAGAAGCATCTGCAAAAAGAGGAACAGCAGCAGGCGGGTGCATAAAAGCACTAGGTTGTGGGAAATTTACTTCCAGAACACTGGTTTCAGCTGATTAGCAAATAAGAGGAGGATTTGAACAGCAAATTGGGAATCAAAAGAGCAGTGGAAGGCATAAAACTACGGCCATATGTGAAGTGTGTTCAAAATTGACACGTTGTTCAGGAAGAATTGTAGCTCTTTCCGCATCTGCTATGGCTTCCACCCACACCACCAGCTATACACCTTTTCTACATTAATTTTATATGGTTGTATTACGAAGCAGGAAATAAATTGTTTTGGGGATGATTATCCTTTGGATGTTTGTCAACAAGGGACATTCTTAAAAAAATTCTTTGCTTTGTGAAAAACACAGCTGTGAAAATTAGCATAAGGGGAAGGCCACCAAATTCTGAAGTGCAATCTGTTATTTTTACCATTCACTTATGCCGCTTTCTGTCTGACCTCCACTGTCCAGCTGGATGCAAACCCAATATAAAGACGTTTATGCAAGCGTAGGCCAGTTAGAAAACTGACTTGTTCTAAAGCATGCAGATAAAAAGCTGACCAATGGCAATAGACTCAGCCCAGTGGTTTTGCTGTCACTGCATCTATTATGCCTGATATTTAAATAGAAATAGATAGCAGCAGCCTTTAAGCCAAGAATATTCTGATCTGTCAAGGAACTGATGCCTTGGTTGCTGAAATAACCTTAAGTATAAACTGAATTATACTTGTCATTATACTTATACTTGTCATTTTAGAGCTAGAACTGTGGTAAGGCAGAGAAATGATTAAACAACCCAGAAAATACTGAGTGACCAAACTTGTAAAATGCCTAGAAACCATGCTCTATTAGGAATGGCTCAGGAAGCCAGGTACACTTAGCTTGGAGAAGAGAAGGTTGTGTAGCAAGATGATAGTCATATTTAAATATCTGAAAGGATGTCATATAGAAAGGGAGAAAGCTTGTTTTTGGATGCTCCAAAGATCAGGGACATATACACACACCATTTAGGTCAGTGTGGAACCAGCAGAGGAGGAAGTAATTTGAAGGCAGGGCTGACCATATGGAAAGCCCTGAAACCATGTCGAGTTCTGAACAGTACATATATGAGCCACTGAGGTTGACTCCCAGGATCCCAAGTATGCACAGCTTCATAGCTGTAGAGAATTCTTTTTTTTTCCAATGATCCCACTGTAATGCACATGTGCAGAATGCTGGAACACCCATTTCTTGATTGATTTTGCCATGTGATGTCATTTACACCTCAACACACTTATTATGGGCTCTATTTTGGATTATTCCCTTACTTTGCTTATTCCCATTTAAAGCCTTTAATGCATATAGCAGTTTGTGTTTGTGTGTAGTTTAAACGTTGCATTGTCAAGCTGCCCTCAAACCACATTAAGTGGTCAGTATACATATGCCCTGGGCCTAGAAGATGGAAAAACTTAATGGTAAAAGCTGCTTGATAGTGGAATATGCTTCCTCTGAGTGTGGTAGAGTTTCCATCTTTGAAGATAATTAAACAGAGGCTGGATGGCCATCTGTTGGTAGTGATTTGATTGTGTATTCCTGTATGGGAGGGGGTTGGACTGGATAACCCTTGTAGTCTCTTTAAAATCTATTATTCTATGAATACATAATACATATAGTACAAGGAAGAAATAAAATAAGATAAAAAGGAGCATTCTATTATGCATAATACATGAGTTGAGCCAGGTTTCAAGATCTGGGGAGGACTATCTCAGTTCTACCACCATCACAGACCCATCTCAGTTTAGCAGATCCTTTACTTTGATAAGAGGTAAGAGGACTTTTGAAAGTGGTCTGTTGTGATTAGAACAGTCAAAACAGATTTAAAAGATTACTGAAAGAATACAAGATGAAAACTGAACATGCCATGAGCGTTTTAAAATCAGAATTGTCATTTAATTGTTTTTGAACTTTTGTAAAAATTAATTGTAAAACAAAGAGTAACAAGCTGGGTAGATGCAGGGAATGCCATGGATGTAGCATATCTGGATTTCAGTAAGACCTTCAACAAGGTCCCCCATGACCTTCTGGCAAAAAAAAAAAAAAACTAGTCAAATGCGGACTAGGCAAAACTATGGTCAGGTGGATCTGTAATTGTTTAAATGAATGAACCCAAAGGGTGCTCACCAATTCTTCCTCTTCATCCTGGAAAGAATTGACAAGTGGAGGACTGCAGGGTTCTGCATTGGCCCAGTCCTGTTCAACGTCTTTATTAATGACTTAGATGGTTAGAAGGCATGATCATCAAGTTTGCAGATGACACCAAATTGGGAGGAATAGCCAATACTACAGAAGACAGGAACAGAATTCAAAACAATCTTAACAAATTAGAGAGATGGGACAAAACTAACAAAAGGAAGTTCAACAGGGACAAATGCAAGATACTCCACTTAGGCAGAATATATGAAATGCAAAAATCCGGAATGGGGGATGATGTGTGGCTCAACAGCAGTATGTGTAAAAAAGATCTTGGAATCCTCATGGACAACAAGTTAAACATGAGCCAACAATGACATGTGGTGGTAAAAAAGCCAATGGGATTTTGGCCTGCATAAATAGGAGTATAGTGTCTAGATCCAGGGAAGTCATGCTACCCCTCAATTCTGCCTTGGTCAGATCACACCTGGAATACTGTGTCCAATTCTGGGCACCACAACTGAAGGAAGATGTTGACAAGCTGGAATGTGTCCAGAGGAGGGTAACTAAAATGATCTGGAGAACAAGCTCTATGAGGAGCGGCTTCAAGAGAGGGCATGTTTATCTTTCAGAAGAGAAGGCAGAGAGGAGACATGATGAAGGCCATGGATCAAGATGTGAGGGGAAGTCACAGGGAGGAGGGAGCAAGCTTGTTTTCTGCTGCCCTGGAGACTAGGACACAGAACAATGGCTTCAAACTACAGGAAAGGAGATTCCACCTAAATATGAGGAAGAACTTCCTAATGGTGAGAGCTGTTCAGAAGTGGAACACTCTGCCTCAGAGTGTAATGGAGGCACCTGTATGTCCATCTGTCAGGGATGCTTTGAATGCAATTTTCCTCCTTCTTGGCAGGGGGTTGGACTGTATGGCTCACGAGTGTTTTTCCAACTCTATGATTCTATGATTTTATAAAAAAGAGAGAGAGAAATTAATCTAGCATGACTTGTTTTCATTTAAACAGTGGACTTAGCTCTTAATGAGACATGCCATATTATCACAGGATGTGGTACGCCCAACACCACTGGATAATTTATACTGTTTAGCCAGTATTGCACCACTTGCTATCCATTTGGAGTAGCAGCCAGTAATGAAAGGACCAAGGCATTGACATCTCTGGACCATTCTCTGTTCAGATGCCAATGCCTTAAATCAAGAAACAGCTGCCTAAGATCTACAGAGATACTCACAGGAACACCTCAGCAAGCAAGAGTCCAAAACTGACAGGTAAAAATCCAGAACCTAAACCCATGACTGATATAGGATGAGAGACTCCCTCCTTCCAAGTCACCCAGAAGACTGGGTGACTTGGAAGACGCTGAACAGACTGCAGTCTGGCACCATAAGATGCAGAGCCCATCTTAAGAAATAGGGCTACAAAGTCCAGTCATGTGAGTGTGGAGAAGATTAAACCACGGGCTACAAAGTCCAGTCATGTGAGTGTGGAGAAGATTAAACCACGGACCACTTACTACAATGCAGTCTGTGCACCACCACATGCACAATGGAGGACCTTCTTACAGCGACATCAGAGGCACGCAAAGTAGTCAACTTCTGGTCAAAGGAAACTTTGCATAATGCCAAGTTTTTAACTTTGTTCGTGGTTTTTTATACATCATGTATTCTCAGCTCACTTCTGACATGATAAATAAATAAATATTTCAAACGATGACACATTTTCTTTATCTTTACTAAAGAAGAAAACTGGCCTTCACTCAAACTTAAGAACAAAAGAAAATATAGCTTCTGGTCCTCTTTGAAGTATTGGCATGTCATTGTTTATTGTGGATTAATGAAAAGAATTGCGAGTGCAATGACACACATAAGGACAAAGAAGGCAAAACATCCAAAGTTCCAAAACTCCTCCCTGTCTTCCCAAGATATTCATACATTATCAATACTATATAGAGTAATTGATGTAAAAGATGATTTTATTGGTGATTAATGGATGCATTAGATATTTCATAGAAGTGAAACACTTGTTTCTCATCATTTTTTACCATGAGAGATCCTCATGTATTCCTGAAACAATTTGGGCCCATTTACAGCAAAGCCATGGCCATAAGACAAGCACTTTAAAGTGTTTTGCAAAACAGCTTAGTTTTCCCCCCCATAAGCAGAATCAGCTGCAGCAAGGTCTCTACTTGGAGTGCATCTACACTGTATAGTTAATATAATTTGACACCAATTTAACCGTCATGGCTCAATTGTAAGAAATCCTGTGGTTCAAAGTTTTGTGAGGCACCAGAATTATTTGGCAGAGAAGTCTGAAGACCACACACAACAACAAGCTCTATGATTTCATAACATTGAGTCATGGCAGTCAAAGTGGTGTCAAACTGCATTAATTATACAGTGTAAATTCATCCTTGGTGTCTCATGACTCAGTAGGAATCAAAGCCCACAAGTAATAGCACCTGTGCTTTTCCTATAGAATTACTGTCATTCTAGAATATTGTTTCCCAAACCCTAGTCTTTCAGCTGTCTTAAACTTGATCTTCCGGGATCCCTGATCATTGGTAAAAACAGCACACTCTTCTGGGAAGTGAAGTCCAAAACATGTCAATGACAAGATCTTGGGAAATACTGCTCTAGAAACTGCAAGGAGAAAGACCTGTCAATTTCCTGACATTTTGACAGAAAACATTGAGAATACAGGAAGCAGAGTTGAGAAACATAAAAAAGGCTTTCCCCTCTATCATTTAAATGAAAATTAATGTGCTACATACTCAAAAGCAGGAATACCGCCTTTTTTTGCAGTGTGTGTGTGTGTGTGGTGTGTGTGTGTGTGTGGGGGGGGGGGGGGGTTGAGGGCACTGTTGCACTCCAGGACAGGAATAACCCTCTGACTTTAAACACCACATGTTGAATAGGAAAAATACAATCCTTTTATTGAAGATAAGTAAAAAAAAAAACCAGCAAAGTAAGAAGCACTTTAAAAAATAGGTAAATCCAATTAGGTATGAAGATAAGCAGGAACAAATTAGTCCAAAGTAGAGATCAGCAAAGTCCATAAAGGCAAAGTTGACACAACTCTAATACAATCTAGAAAATCAGGAATACATTGATCCAAGGCTTGGGTAAGCAATCATGAGATCCAGGAATCAGAACCATGAAACAAGAAATATCTTAGCATGAAACTTCAAAGCAAGGCTTCCATGAAACTAGGACAAGAACTTGGTGTGATTCTAAACGATGCTTCATCTGACTACACATCCCAAACTTGAGACCTTTATCCCCTCGTTAGCTAGGTCACTAGCAGTCAGAAATTGGTTTCTCTTTACTTGATTCTTTATTATTGTTTTCGGTCAAAGCCTGGCAGAGCGCCTAAGCCATTGCACAGCTCTCCTGTTTTGACTGAACTCTTCTTGTCTATCTCGTTATCTACTTGCTCATTAATTTCTGCAGGTGCCAAGCTATTTTCCTGTTCTTTCTCATGAGAACTCTCTGGTAACAATTCAGAAAACACACCATCATCCCCACACTCCTCAGGGACATTCCCATGGGAAACTACAGGGATCTCCTGGTCATTCTCTGCCACCTTGAAACTCATCTTGAACCTCATTAACATCATTCCCCACATCCAAAGCACCCTGATCCTGAAACACAATCACAGGCTGAATTCCAACAGGCACCCCGATAGGATAAGAATTCTGCTTCTCAATGGAATGTTCCTTACCTTCTGTTGAAGAAGTAGAGATATAGTCAATCGAAGAAAATTGGTTTAAGATTTCCACATAAAAAGTTCTGAAGGAATGAAAAGACAACAAATATAAGTGTTATAGGTGAGAATAATTTTCAATGCTTCACTCTGTCATGTTTCCAGGGCTCTACCTTATGTAGGTAGAGATGAATCAAACTCCCAGTTTTATCAAATAGTTTAATTAAAACAGCACTTACTTGCTGTCTGTTTTAATAGACCAAAACATAAAACATAAAGATAGCACCCAGCTACAGAATAAACAAAAACTGATATCAAAAATAACTTTGTAGTCAAAAGGGTCCAGTCCAGTGGTCAAATGCCGAGAGTTCAATAACAGAGTCCAGAGATCAAGAGTCTATACCGCAGTCAAAAGCCAGTCCAAAGGTTCAAGGTTCCAGGGTTCTAAGATTACAGGAGACAGGTCAGGATACTGAAAATCCAACAGACCTGGGGGGAAAAATCCAGCAGCAACCACCACTAAAATGCAACAAATACTTTTCTCCCAAACATAAGTCTCAAAGTTAGCTCCTTAAATCCAGTAACACCCAGCTGCAACCCATCTCCTGCACACCTCCACCCTTAATTGCTTTTACCTGTAAACTGTTACTTACAAACTACTCAGCCCTTTAGAACCAAGACTTACATTAACCCTTCCATCACCAACTGCCAGCTCTACCACCACCAACCACCATCAACTATGGAACATATGACACACTCTCTGGTGAATAGGAAGAACTGGCAGGGACAATGATGCTTTCTTTTTGCCCCCTTCCCTGGAGCAACACTTAAGCCAACATGACACCCTTGTTGTGAAGTGACTGCTTTTAGGAAGGCATGTTTTCATTGCCTTCCTGTAGGGACTTTAATGTTTCAATCAATATTATGTTGATGAAAAGATAATGCTATAATATCTTTTCATGCTGTAATAATGGTTGAGTTTAGTTCTATTGAGTATACATGCAGTTTGACTATGTGTGCTATTATTGCATCTCATTATAACAAGGACATTTCTCTTGTCACATTCATCAGTGAGATCATAATGCAAACTTCAAAGCAATCCCTATTTAACGTTCCTTTTTGTAATCTGTTATCACCCTAGCTTATCTAGAAGTTGGCAAGAATTCATTTACATCATACAACCTTATGTAAACAAGAAGCAGGGCTTTTTCCCCCTTCCATGATGCCGAGTTAACAAATCACAGTGAGAAGTAATACCAGCTGTATATTTACTCAAACAAATGCAAACACATTTCATTTAAAGCACTGTTTGAACTGTGATGACATTTTCTTCTTCCTGTGATATCATCTCTGTGGTATTACTCCTGTATTTATGTATCTTTAAAATATTTCAGAATGCTGGCTTTTGGAGTCATAATTCATTTGTATAATTTGGGTTCAAAGGGAGTTGATATCCAGCTAGCTTAGTCATGGTAGAGTCAAACAGCAAAAAGACATTTAAGAAACTCTTGTGGTAGAGAACACTTTCTATGTCGTAACATTTTATTTTGTACATTCAGCAAAATTGGTGTGGCTAGCCAACCCTACATTGGTTTTTGAAACAATTGTGCTACCAGTATGTTCCAATCAATGAGAACCTTTCAGCCATCAACTTTTATTTATAAGTATCCCCTATGTAACATCAATAACCTTCCTTAAGTTTTTCAGTTTTACTATCATGTTTTTTTTTCTAGGAAAAATGGCTGAAAAGTGGTAGATCATATAAATAGACTGCAGAGCCCCTAACAAATCTAGGGGAGGGGAGATGAACAAATCACTCTGTACTGTGAATGACTTTTACTGTATTGTATATTGTTTACTGTATTCTCATGTTTTATGTATTTTATTGTGTTTGTTGTTTCATGCCTTGGTTTTATTTTATTTTATTGTAATGTGTTGCTGGGCTTGGCCTCATGTAAGCCGCCCCAGGTCCTCGTTGGGAAGATGGTGGTGGGGTATAAATGAAGATGATTATGATGATGATTATTAATGGACTACCTTTCACAATGACTCAGAAGCAGCAACCAGTCTAACACAAATCAGCTAGATTGTTAATGGGTATGTCTTGTGAAAACTACAGACCTCATCACACTCACCAAATTCAGCATCCTAGGATGCTTCTAGTCAGTTTTGGAGATGGAGCCCTACACCAGCATTATGTGACTTGCGGTGGAGGCCCTGTCCTCAAACAGGATGGAAGCATCCTTGGATGCTTCCCTCACAACACGGGAAGTTTTATGTGATGCGCTGGCTCCAATGAAGCCAGCATGGCTCCTCCCCAGAAGGGCAACACTTGCCCCATGTGATGGGAGAAGTGTCACTGAGAGACAGCTGCCTATTCACCTCGCTGCCACTCTCTTTTGCAAAGCCAGGCAAATTGTTATGTTTTGCCTAGCCTTTGTGATAACATTACATGATATTTTAAATGTCTTGGGACCTAAGTTCTTGAAGGAGCACCTCCTCTTCTATATACCTGAGATCTGCAGACAGAACCTTGCGTGTCCCATCACTGAGAACAACAACAACAACAACAACAACAACAACAACCAATTTTATTTCTTCCCTCCCTCTCCTCATGGCTACAGTCAGATTACAACATTGCTAAAACACACGATAATCTAAAAATCTTTAAAATACACATATTAAAACATATTTGCACAATGTAAACATATTTTATTGTAAACATACAATAAAATAATTTGTCATTAAAATGTATGGTAGGCCTGCTGTAAGAGATAGGTCTTCACTCACATCTTAAATTGTGATACTTGTGTTTTAAATTGTGTCTTACATTTATTCCCTCTCGCTGGATTGTCACCTTGTTATGGAGAGGGGGCTTGTGTGTTCCTATGAAACTGTGAATGAAACCATTGCAGTCACGTACTCCAGGAGGGGCTGCAGGGGAGGATCCAGACCTAGAACAATCTGAAGACCTTAATGGCAGAGCAGGCAGAAGACAACATGGTCCATGTTGCAATGACTGAAAGGTGGAAGAAGGCTGCAAAATATGAGAAGCCACCATCATCGTGTTAACCATGCTACTGGATGTGCACCTCATTATGTGAAGACTGTGTTGATTGGCTGTGCACTGACCTCCACACATAAAATAACCACACACACAGACATCTTCCAAGTATAGTAAAACAAAACCAACAACAATTACATGGCAATCAGTGAATGGCGATGGGGGCAGGACTGGGAAATCTGGAAGCCACTAGTGACAGACTGGCATATGGGCAGTGGGTATGGATTCGGTAATTCTACCTCAAAGTCCGAGACTGCTGAGTAGTCTGGTAGCTGTATCCATGACTGAGCAGCCCTTGTTAGGATCCACTCTGCTCACCTCATATGGGGAGTGGGCTAGAAAAATTGCCATAAACATAGTCTGCCTCTCTTATGTCTGACTGAAAAGCAGCATCCAGAGGGGTCACCACTTTGTGGCCAAAAAAGGGAAATGAACTTTGAAACATGGAATGTATCGACACTGTTGAACAACACAGATAGTGAATGCCCTGAATGCAGAACTACTGTTATTGCAAGAGAGCTGGAACACTTTAACATCAACATAGCAGCACTTCAAATGACCCAGAGAACAGGAGGGGGACAGTTGAAGGAAGAAAAAGCGGGCTGCACCTTTTTCTGGAAGGAACTACCTGAAGAAGAACAAAGAATACATGGAGTCAGCTTTGCTATCAGAAATGACCTGGTGAAGCATCTGAAGTACCCATCAGCATTAACCAAGAACTGTCAACCCTCCAAATTAACCTTACCAAAAACCAACTGGCAACTATCATAAGTGCCTATGTGCCAAAACTAGATGCTGATTAAGATATCAAGGAAAACATTTACTGTCAGCTGGACACCATCCTGTTGGAGATACCTAAAGAGGACAAAATCATACTCCTGTGTCATTTTAATGTGAGATTTGGATGAGATTTCAACCTGTGGCCAAGGACCATAGGAAAAGATGGGGTTGAAAACAGCAACCTTAATAGCACCCTGCTTCTCACCAAATACAACCTTGTCATCACAAATGCACTCTTTCACCAGAAAAACAACCTTAACACATCATGGAAGCACCCCTGGTCAAAGCATTGGCATCTCTTAGACCAGGGGTCCTCAAACTAAGTCCGGGGGTCTGGAAATAGCCCTTCAAGGTCACTTACCCAGCCCTCGCTCAGGGTCAACCTAAGTCTGAAATGACTTGAAAGCACACAACAACAACAATCCTATCTCATCAGCTGAAAGCAGGCCCACACTTATCATTGAATTACTAATAAGTTTACATTTGTTAAAATTGTTCTTCATTTTAATTATTGTATTGTATTTAAGTGGGGTTCTTTTTGCATTACAAATAAGATATGTGCAATGTGCATAAGAATTCATTCATGTTTTTTTCAAATTATAATCTGGCCTTCCAAGAGTTTGAGGGACTGTGACCTGGCCCTCTGTTTAAAAAGTTTGTGGATCCCTGTCTTAGACAATGCAATTATATGTGCTAGATACCACCACAATGTGCTCCTCACAAGAGCCATGACAAGTGCCGAAGACTGCTGGGCAGACCACAGATTAATCTGATCCATGGTGGCCATCAAGATAATCCCCAAATGCAGATGCCAAGGAAGAAAGATAAGGTGTAAAATGAACACCCAAGCCCTTCAAGACCCCCCCCCCCCCCAATGAGCCCTTCTCCAAACAACATTCAAGTATCATCTACCTTGAATGAACACTCTGAAAATGTTGGGGAACATTGGAATAAACTGAAGACCTTCATTGTCAGAGCCTGTGAAGAAACAATTGGGTATCAAACTAAGAAACATCAAGACTGGTTTGATGAAAATGACAAGCTTCAACAGTTAATTGGTAAGAAAAGGAATGCATTCCAAATATGGCAGAGAGACACCACATGTTCTGCTAAGAAAAAGATCTATGCCAGTGCAAAAGCTGAGGTCCAAAAAAGGACCAGAGAACTCATCTGGTGGATCTGAGCTGACACCACAACTTCACCAGCTCATTGAAAAAGTGTGGGCGACCAAAAAAATACCAGCAGACTTGAAGGATGCCAAAATCATCACCTTTTTTCAAAAAAGGGGAAATAACAGACTGTGGAAACTATCAAGGTATCTCCCTTCAAATTGCTACTGGAAAAATGCTTGCAAGATGCCTTCTATCTATTTCAGAAGATATTCTCCCAGGATCCTGCAATGGCTGCAGAGTGGATATGATCTTCACTGCATGACAGCTTCAAGAAAAATACAGGGAACAAAATCAACTTTCATTAACTTTGCAAAGGCATTCAACATAGTGAATCACAGTGCTCTCATCCTCAAAAAATTGGATGCTCTGACAAATTTGTGAACATCCTGCGGCTCCTCCATGATGACATAATGGCAACAGTTGTGACCATTTTTGCTACTTTGGCAGTCACCTCTCCACAAAAGGCAACATTGACACTGAAATACAACACTGTTTGAGATCTGCAAGTGAAGCATTTTTCTGAATAAAGCAGAGAGTGTTTGAGGATTAGGACATTCATAGGGAGACCAAGATGCTTGTTTATAAAGCCATTGTCCTTCAAACCCTGTTATATGCCTGTGAAACATAGACCATCTACAGACATCACACTCAACTTCTGGAATAATTCCATCAGTGTTTCATCCAAAAAATCCTTAAAGTTTCTTGTAAAGACAGGCAGACAAATGTCAGCATGCTGGACAAAACAAAGACCACCAACATTGAAGAGATGATCCTCTGTCATGGACTTTGCTGGACTGGCCACGTTGTCCAAATGCCTGATCACTGCCTCCCAAAGCATTTACTATACTCCCAACTCAAGAATGGGAAATTGAATGTAGGTGGACAGAAAAAGAGATTAAAAGATGGTCTTAAAACCAACCTTAAAAACTGTGGCATAGAAATGAAGAACTGGGAAGCTCTGGCCCTTGAGCATTCTAACTGGAGGTCAGCTGTGATCAACAGTGCTGTGGTATTCGAAGAGGCACGAATGGAGGGTGAAAGGGAGAAATGTGTAAAGAGGAAGGCGCATGAAACCAGCTCTGACTGGAAGAACATGCGGATCAAGAATGGGTCTCTACAGCCACCTACAGACCCACCACCAAGACATTACAATCATAATCTGACACGAGTGATCATCAATGAAATTGTGACAGCTAATCTAGCTGTTGGAACTCTTCCAGCTGGATGTGCCACAGCATTGGGGTGGCCGATGAAAATGTTCTCTAAGTGACGGTTGGCAGTCGGGTTCTGGCAGGCTGGAGCAGACACCCCCAGAGGACTTCAGTGTTTGGGGCAGATTTTACAGAAGAATGCAATCCTGTTGGTAACCTTCAGCAGATGTAGGGCTTTAAAGATCGAAATCAAGACTTTGTATAGTATAGTACAATATAGTGATGTATAGCACTGATATTGTACTGTTCTAATGGTATAATGTATTGTGTGTGTACACACACACACACACATCTTGTAAGCCACTCTGAGTCCCCTTCAGGGTGAGAAGGGCGGCATATAAATGTAGCAAATAAATAAATAAATAAATAAATAAATCTGTACTTTGCTGGGCAACTAATTGGCAGCCAGTGGAGTGACTTTAGGATAGGTGTGATCTGTTCACTCCAGGATGTTCCCCTAATCAATCTGGTTGCCATATTTTGAACCAATTGGAGTTTCCGAACTTTGTATGAAGTTAGCCCAGTGTAAAGTGCATTGCAGAAGTCCAACCTTGAGGTTACGAGCACATGCACTACCATCTTAAAGTTCTCCAAATCTAGGAAGGGGTGCAGCTGGTAGATCAACCGAAGCTGATAGTAAGCACTTCTGATCATTGCATTTATCTGGGTTGACATTTGGAGCGATGGATCCAGGAGCACTCTTAAGCTGCAATCAGAGTCTTCAGGGGGAGTGTAGCCCTATCCAGAACTGGTTGACACACCTCCACCACCAGATTAGGAACCTTGATGGCAAGCACCTCTGTTTCAGATTCAATTTGTTTTTCCTCATCCAGCCCATTACCTCCTCCAGGCATTCATTCAGAGGAAACACACTGATGCCATCTTTAGCTCAGGCTGTTTTGAAGTCACACAGAAATATATTTGGGTGTCATCAGCATACTGATGACAACCCACTGAATGCCTATGCATGACATCTCCCAGCGGCTTCATGTAATTATTAAAGAGCATTGGGGGTAGAATGACATCTTGTGGGATACCACGTAACAACTCCTTTTCTGAGGAGCAGCTATCCCACGCACTATAATCTGGAACCTGCCTGAGAAGTATGACCAGAAACACTGCAGCACAGTGCCTCTGATTCCCAGTCCCTTCAGGTGTTCCAGAAGGATACCATGATTGATGGTATCGAAGGCTGCTGGTAGCGAAGGATACTAGAGTGCATTTTCTGTATTGGTGCTCTGGCTCTAAAATGTCCCTTTCTGAAGATTCCAGTAGTACCAGTGATACAAAAGTAAAAGTAAAAATTAAATAAGTAAAAATAGACTGATCTTTTCTCCCCAAATTAACAGCCAATAGTAGCTATGGTGATTATTTAAAGGCTAAGTATATACATTGATACTGAAGAATAAATGTTATAATAATGATTTAATGAGAGCTTCTCTTAATCAGAGATAATTGAACATTGTTATATGCCTTGGTATGTAATGTGTTGGTGTGTGTCAACACAAGCATGCACTTCTGCATACTTATATGTATGCAGATTAGTATTTATTGGTGTGGATCTTGACAAATAACTCATCACCTCTGTGGTCTCCAGTTGCAAAGGAGTTGAAGTATGTTGACTTGTTAAAATAATGTTGTGGAAAGACAGAATACTGCATCTGAATCTTTCACAGAATCTGGATTACTAGGAATTCAGGATATAGTTGTTTTATGAGCACCCAGAGAAAGATACCTTCTACTCAAGTAGAAACTATGTGACTTTAATATTCAGCTGTGATGAGAGAAGGCTTTGTTAATAAGCTTCATTAGAACTAATAGCAGAGGACTTATTTGTATAGATAACATTAAAGAAATTAGATCACATTGCATATGAACATACATATAAAATGCTTTTTTAATCATCTGTTTGATGATGCATTAAATGGTGATTAATAAAAGACATGTGCCACCAATTATGCCAGCATTCATAAATGATAATGTGGTACACAGCATTCCTGGTTTGGATGTTATTCATTGACTGCTTGAACTTCAGAGGAATTATTCCACAGAGATACAAAACCATGTATTTTCATAATAAAAATGGCATAAATCCAAACTAGTGCAAAACTCTGACACTAAGTACACCATATTTGTATAAATGTTTCAGAGAATTATCTTCTTGCCAAATGTCTTCATTAAAGGTTAGTGTTTAGTTTAGTGGATTCCAAGACATCCGATTTACTTGCTACAGAATGTTGCAATAAAAACAGAGAGGGAGAGAGAGACACACTGTCATCACTTAACTTCTATGGCTTTTATATGTGCATTTTGAGAGCCATAACAATTTGACATTTCATTTTATTGATGCAGATATTTAAAATGAAGCTCATCAAAGTTCTGCTGCATAATACATTCAGCAAATTTTACTAATCTATTTGCACCAGTAATATTAAAATACATTAATTGCAATATTGAGATAGATCAATCAATTATATAATACAATTGTTGTAGGGGTTTTGATTTACTAAATATACATAATATACATTATTGTAGCTAAATACTTAATTATTAACAATGTAAGCTAAAGTTGCATACAACAAGACTTCCTCAGTAGGTCATAAAGCATTTCTTTGAAATCTTTAAATGAATTCTAGACTCAGTCTGATTTTTTTTTTGGTGTCAGGAGCGACTTGAGAAACTGCAAGTTTCTTCTGGTGTGAGGAGGAGCCCCCAGTGACACAATGGGTTAACCCTTGTGCCGGCAGGACAGAGGTTCAAATCCAAGGAGAGCATAGATGAGCTCCCTCTGTCAGCTCCAGCTCTCCATGTGTGAGAGAAGCCTCCCATAAGGATGGTCAAACATGAAAAACATCCAGGTGTCCCCTGGGCAACATCCTTGCAGATGGCCAATTCTCTCACACCAGAAGTGACTCAGTCTAATGAAAACCATCTATTAAGATTACCTAAAGTATAGTTTTATTTAGCAAACAGAACTGGAAATTATATGAAACATTTAAGTATTGTGACATGTTTTTATATATCTCTTTTTTAAAAAGAAAAGAAATAAAATTAAATGTTTTAAAATAATTTCATAGTTTAAAATAGTTCTGGGAGCACAAATGTTCATTTTACAGTAGGGTTTCCAGCAAATAATAATTGATAAAATATATAACACATGTATTATTTCCTGTTAGAAGGAAACATGAATTCCCATTGTTTGAATCCAGGTCAGAAATCCTAGTGACCAAATTTTGTTTCAACTTGTTCATTGTAAGTTCACAAGCTATTATTGAGTTCAGGAAGCATGTCATCTGCATCCTTGTAATCAGGTAACAAAGATAATCAAAAGGAATGCAATTACCATGTTGATAGTATTGAATTCCAAAGCACCAGATGGTCTCTCCCACAGCCCTTCAAACAGCCTCACAATCCGGGACAATGAAGTGGATTTAAAAATCTCAGGGCCTTAAGGAGAGTCCAAACACGGAGCTGGCAGTCCCAGTAAATGGTTCCCCGGCATCATGACAGCTTCAGTTGTAGCAGATTTTAGAAATCTGCAAGATGGACATGCAGAACAACCACAAGAAGTTTACTTTTCATTTTTAATTGATTCTTCAAGATGTGCTGGACCTCATAAGCACTGATGCAGATATAATGAAGTGCACACAAGTAGATTTCCTGTCATCTTCTTTGCTCACCTTTACGTTTGCCCTCTTGAACCCAGTTTCAACATCTGAGACAAATATAGGCCTATGACTCCAATGCCACAACTTTTCTCCTCTCGTGTGCTTTTAAACCTTTTGCCTGATGAAGAAGCCATGCACGAAGCTTGCCTGAAGTGTTTATGCATTTTGGTTGTCCAATAACATAGCAGTCTTTTGTGGATTTTGTTTCATTTTTCTGTATGGCCAACATGGCTAGCCCTTAATATGATATATCTTACTCTTGTAAGAGATGATATTACATGAAATAGTACCTTCTTTGTTCTCTTTTGTGGCTGCTGAGAATTCACAAAGAGCTTCTCTCAGGAAATTACTATTACTGCAGTTCACAGATGCACCTTCTTTCCTTTTGTTCCCTCAGGCTGTAGTCTGTAGCTTTCTTTTATAATTAAGGGCTTTAGCTCACTGCAGTCCATTATAATCTCCATAAATATTTCAGTAAATACTATAGTGTGGTTCAGATTAGGAAGGAAATAAGGCTTGTTTCCCTTTCATCTACTACATTGTTTACTACCATAGATTTGAAGTAAATCTTTCAGGGCAGATTCAGAGTTCCCTCTTGACTATATTCTGTCAATCTGCCCTTTGAAGCAATTCCAAGAGAAAAAGAATGGAAATACAGATATTATTGAAACTATACTTTTCTCCTCTTACACTCCTCCACCCTTTGGACTTCTTGGGTACTATTTTCTAGAGATGTGCAATTCGGACAAAGGGCGTGCCATTTCAGGGTCCATTGTTGGCTGACCCCTAATTCTTTTTACTGGGAAGTAACTCGAATCAGGAGGGGTGTTGCCGTTTTCATTCGGCAAAAATTCAACCCGTTGGCTACAATGGGAAACTTTAAAGGCTCATTCCTCAGTCATTTTAAGGCCCATCCGCATGAAGCCTACCTCAGATTTAGACCCCATTTACATTTTCAAGCCTGCCGTGTCTCAAAACAATTCACAAATCTACTAATTTTAAACAATTATTTAAAGTTTTTACCTTGACATTTTTAAAAATAAGACAAACTACAAGAAAGTGTTCTGGGAATTGTAGTTGCAGGTTGTGTCAATTCTCAGACAATCAGAGCATGGATACAACCAGGCTTTTTAATGGCTGAGAAACACACACAGAGAAAAACTTCAACTCCCATCATGTTTGAGAGGAACTCAGAGACTTTTCAATGCTTGCCCCATGCAAGTGCTGCTGGGAAAGTGAGTTCCCAGCAGGGCCCTCTCTGGAGGAGGAGCATAGAAAGCTTTCCAAAAAGCAATGGATAGATGCTGCTGCTGCCCGGAGAGGGAGAAAAAGATGCATCAATAATCTTCATCTTCTCGAGGTACCCCACAACAGCCCATGCCTCAGTAAACTGCAGACTTAATTCTATCCTCTCACAATAAAATCTGACTCCCTTAATTCATTTTGCCAGGCTTTTTGACTCCCTCATCCCCATTCTGTTTTCAGAAATCATATGAAACAGACAACTAAATATTATACATCTTTTTCGTTCAAACTTATTTGTGTTCAAGCCTACAATTTTCATTGCTGTTACCAGAGGCGGCCCTAAGTAATTTTCAACGGTAAGCAAACAGTATTTTGGTGCCCCCCCCCCCCCAACCAATTCACTATTCTCTCCCCTTAACCAATCACTGATATATATTTTCTGTTCGTCGTGGGAGTTCTGTGTGCCATATTTGGTTCAATTCCATCATTGATAGAGTTCAGAATGCTCTTTTATTTTAGGTGAATTATACATCCCAGTCAAGGTCTATTTTCCCCCAAGAGCGCCTCAAGAGTGCCCCTGGGCAAAATCAACTATACTGCATTTGCTTACTTTGCGTAATGGGTTGAGCCGCCCCTGGCTGTTACTTTTTAAAAAAGGGAAATTACAGGAGGCAGGATATAGGATATGTGCATTAACAAGACCCATTATTTCATTTTGCATTTTGGAAACAGAAGTACCTTTATACTTTCTATCTCACTGAAAACTATACAAAGAATTTCAGGCCCCTTCTACACTGCCATATAGAATCCAGATTATTTTCTTGAACTGGAATATATGGCAGTATAGACTCAGATAATCCAGTTCAAAACAGATAATCTGGATTATCCGCTTTGATAATCTGGATTATATGGCAGTGTAGAATGGGCCTCAGTCATCTATTTAGGTCTTATCTAGGCGCTCTCTACACTGCCAAATAGTCCAGATTATCAAAGCAGATAATCCATATTATCTGTTGAATTACCTTCCACCGTTTGATATTTTTGCTCACTTTGAATCTGTGGGCAAAAGAATGCTCATGTTTCAACTCTGTATGCTGCATACTGTACATTTAAGCATGCTTAATTCTTTTTCTGTTTGATTATTAAGTGATGATACAAATGAATGCTGAAAGTATTTGCAATCAAAAAGAGCATTGAAACTTGTTTACATCAGTGCAACATAGAAATAAAAAAAGAAATATTGTGGATGCATTTCGCAAGAGGATTCTGGGAAAGAAAAAGAGCAAAGGTACTACTACAACAGAATTGCAGTATGGATAAAGAAATTTTACATGCATGAGAGTTTAGGAAAAATATTTTGATAACTGTCACTTTTCTGACCAGTCTTAGCCTCCAAAGCAATTTTGACTGGCAATCATATTAAGAGGAAATGAAAATTCGAATATTAACAGATGGGAAAAACTTTTGAGTAAGGTTTTGTATATAAAAGAGCAACACTACATTTCTCTCATCAGTGTGAAGGCTGCTGTGTGTGAAGCTACTGTGTGTAATGCTCCTGTGTAAGTTTGGCGTGAGAGGAGGCTCTATGAGAGAAAAGGTGGAAGCTGTTTATCTGCATGAGAAAGAAGCCCAGCGAGCAAAGAAACAAAGAAGGAAGTATAAAGAACTTTGTGTTATGGAACCTTATTTTTGGAAATAGTGCAACCATATTAGTCTCCAAAGGAAGAGATAATATTGGTCTGTGTGTTTTTGTTCTTATTATCACTTTTGGCTACTGGTGCTGGGTAATACTGCTGTTAATAAGTTACTCTGTTGTGCATTTATGAGGAGTATCTTTTGTTAATAAGCTCACTCGTCCAACAATTTTTTTAGTCCCAATGCTGGGTGCCACTTAATTTCTAATAATGCCCCAAGTTCTAGGGTCAAAATCATTATCTAATATTCAAGTTATATGATATTATGACTGAGGCTTCTTTTTCAGCCTCAGGAAAGTGTAAGTTAGCATGATAGAATGATCTTGATATGCCAGCTGAAGGTGTACATGGACCTATTTCTTCAGTCTCTGCTTCTGTTAAGAAAGCTGATTCATACATACATATAGATTGTAGTATTATTCTCCATTTAGATTAACTTGCATTTCTGAGAATTTGAACTCCAATTGTTTTAATGCCAGAAACACATTGGATCAGTTCTCAATTTATGATGGCATTTTTAATTTTTAGTTAAAAGTCACAAGTCAAAAAGTTATTCTAAATCAGTCTAGCTAAAAAGTCAGGCTTTTAAAGGACAGGGCTGTGGCACAGCTAGTTAGTAGCCAGCTGCATTAAATCACTACTGACCAAGAAGTCATGAGTTTGAAGCCAGCCCATATCGGAGTGAGCTCTTGACCATTAATAGTCTAGCTTGCTGTTGACCTATGCAGCCCAAAAGACAGTTGCATCTGTCAAGTAGGAAATGTAGTTACCCTTTAATGCAGGAAGGGTAATTTAACTAATTTACTGCACTATAAAACCTTCCAGCAGTGTGTGTAAGAATGAGGTTCTCCATCAAGGACTCTGTGTCACAAGTGGCCAGAATCGAGCATATCCTCATGAAACTGGAAAGCTGGAATGTTAAATTGCCTCTGTGTCTGTCTATATATGTTGTACGTCTATGGCATTGAATGTTTGCCATGTATATGTGCATTGCAATCCACCCTGAGTCCCCTGCGAGGTGGGAAGGGCAGAATATAAATACTGTAAATAAATAAATAAATAAATAAATAAATAAAGGAGACCCTAGAGCTTTAATGGCCTTTAGATTGTAATTCTGGACAGTCCTGAAGGTCCATCATGATTGCTTGCTGTGTTTTACCTTAAGAAAATTATATCTATAAAAATGTGAGTATCCCCATGCTATATCATAATTGTGCATGGACAGGTTATTTTTGTTTGCATTTGTACAGGGATAGGCAAATTGGAGCTGGCATGAGATTTGTCTCACTGTTAATAAAACAAAACCTTTAGTTCTCTCATACTACATTTGGCACTACTGAAAGTCCAGTAAAAAGTAGACTTATCTGTCAGAAGGAATGTCAGTGTCAACAATGAGCAAGAAAAGGTCCATCAACCTTCAGCACCGTTCACAGTACGTTTAGTGAAATACATTTCACATTTGACATTAGAACACAGGTGAAGATGATTTTTTGAATTGACCTTTATTTGTAGACTGACCTTCAGTTGTTCTCTTGTAATAGGCAATGATATCCCAAAATAACACTCTCTTGATATTTGTACATCCTAACCCAGCTGTCATTTTGGGATTATTTTTCATCAATTATCTCAAATATATACCAGGTGGGAAAAGATGAATGGTTTGGTTTTTTTTTTTCAGTCTGACATTTGTATGTGTTGGTCTGAATACCACATGAACATGAAAAATTGATATTGAACATGACAGTGCTGGATTAGGTGTCAGTCCCACAATTATCTGTTCATCTTCCAGTCACTCTAGATTATATTGCTTTGTCCACCTATGGAAACTTTATATTGAAGGATATATAAGAAAAGGCAGGTTTCTGTCTCCTTCGTTTATCCATACCAAGCAGAGTGAATTTATGATGCCTCCCTCCCTCTGTCTCTTTAGCTCTCCCACATCTCTCTCTCTCTCTCTTGCTATCTTGTTTGTTACTCTTTTACTTGTTTTTTAGAAGAGAAATTTGACACTCAAGACAAGAAACATATTTCCCTTTCTTGACACTAATGAACTTTGGCACTTGCCCATTTGGAAGATTTTTGCATTTATTCTCAGGATAATCATGTTTTGATTTTTAAAGTTGTCTCCAATAAACATTTGTGTACTTCTTATGGGAATTAACAGGTCTCCAATATGCTAAACTCTTACATAAAGGTACAGCCACAATAATCTAGGTCTAAGTAGATTTCAAAAGCACATAAATGTGATTCATTCCTCCTAGTTAAGGCATCATTTCTGAATTGTAAAACAGTGATTCATAATGTAACATTTAAATGTAACATTTCACTTCCAAAATACCTCAACTATCCCTCTCATTTTGGAAAGTACTGAGTAGGTTTCTAGTACATAGTTAATGAAGTAAATGTATTCTCAAACTGAATATAACTTAATGATTTATAAAGCAGATATATATTATCCTTTCATGTCACTTGAAAAAAAAAACCCAATACTATCGTTTCTAGTTTATTGGGGCACACAATGTGCTGAATGTCCATCATGAGGGCAGGGCTGCATAAAAATCAATGTGCTACACAATGAACTGGACACAAACATGTTGGGTCATTGATGGGTCCAATATGCTGCTTGATCTGTTGCAGAAGAACTTGACTTGACCCTGAATCTGTATTAAATTCAACTGTCACTTTGAATCAATCCTTTTCCAGGTTTGAGGATACCTCAGACTCTCCATCTTGGTTTCCATCTTATGCTTTGGTTCCAGATTGCAGGTTTTGGTGAAATTTGTAGTGACTCATCTATTTAAGCTTGTTATCCGATGCCAGCTTTTGTTATAGCAAGAAACAAAAGGAATAAGTATTTTGACTATTTTTCTGTTTCCTTAAAGGTTGAACACAGCCAAAAGAACATATCTAAATAGACAAAGACAGTTACCTTGATCCTACAAATGTAGAGTGTTTCACTAAGATACTACAGAAAGAAATTAGTGATGTGATGGAAATTGCTTCCATAAGGCAGTGTGGTATAAGGGTAGGCCAAGGATAGAAGAGTATTGTTATTCTGAACCCATCATTTCCATGGTATCCTCATTCTTGTCAGTGGAATGAAACATACAGGGTAACATACAGCTCATTGGCAATATTTCCCTCAATTTTGGATGGCAGAGGATCACACAGTGGCAGTGTATCAGAGTGGCTCCTGAATTGCCAACTCTGGATCAAGGGGCTGTATTTGGGGATGCTCTTGGTTATTTTTTGGCATTTCTGAATCTATTCCTTATTTCATGCCAATCTTAATAGCCGTGACTTCAATAAAAATTCTGTCCAACAGTCTTCTAGCATCAAGTGTCGGTATCCTTTTGTGTTGCCAGATCTAGCTCTTACCCACTAGATCAGCAAATATGCAAGAGCTGTATTAAAAATTACAAGAACTCAAAATCTCACCCATATAATCTTTTACTGTACTGAAAGTAATGCATGTCAGAACTCTTTTATGAACAACATGAGACATATATAGGTATATATATGTTTACATATATGTTACTTTTTGTCTGCAGCTATATCTACCTTCAAACCAACTCATAGAATTCACTTTGGGGAAAAAAAACTTATTTGGGCACTCCCTGATCCTGGATGGCTTTCTGCTGGGAATGTTTTGAATGTGAATGATAGGGGGTTGGACTGGTTGGCCCTTGTGGTGTCTTCCAAATCTGTGGTTCTGTAATTCTGTGATCCAGGTCTGAGTGACTTCTACTTTGCCTGCATCATTGAAGTGCTATCCCTAAAGGCATGCTGGGTTACTTTACAACGAAAAGTTAAATTTTAAAATGTTACTAGAAGACTTTCAGGCAACTAATTTATTTATTTAAAACATTTATATTCTGCCCTTCTCACCCCGAAAGGGACTCAGGGCATATATATGGCAAACATTCAATGCCAGGACACACATTCTTAAATACATACATAAACATTAAAAACATTTATCAAAATATTAAAATACACCATTTAAAACTGTCCTAGTCATCCACGTCAAATCCAATTGGCCTGGTAATCTTTCCTATTGCTGGTTTATTGCCCTGTCCCAAAAGCTTGGTCCCACAGCCAAGTTTTTACCATCCTTCTAAAGGTCAGGAGAGAGGGGGCCGACCTTATCTCACCAGGAAGGGAGTTCCATAGCCAGGGTGCAATCACCGAGAAGGCCCTGTCTCTCGTCCCCACCAATCGTGCTTGTGACAATGGAGGGATGGAAAGCAGGGCCTCCCTGGAGGATCTTAATCTCTGCAATGGTTCATAGAGAGAGATGTGTTCAGACATGTAATTTGGGCTGGGGCCATTTAGGGCTTTATAGGCCAAAGCCAGCACTTTGAATTGTGCCTGGTAGCAAACTGGCAGCCAGTGGAGCTGGCATAACATGGGAGTTGTATGTTCCCTGTATGCTGCCCCAGTTATTAACCTGGCTGCCTCTCGTTGGACTATTTGAAGCTTCTGAGCAGTCTTCAAATGCAACCCACGTAGAGTGTGTTGCAGTATTCTATCCTAGATGTAACGAGAGTGTGGACCACTGTGGCCAAGTGGATAGATTTTAATATGGTGCTAGATGCATCTTCTCTTCTGAAACACACATAGCACTGCTCCAAAGTTTTCAGGAAAGGAACAGCTTTATAAGTAGCTCCATTTGATGCAAGGCGCACCTACAATCATCTTTCAGACATTTACAAGTGGAAGTATGGAAACGAATGCTGAGCCACAATATTTATAAGTGGTGGATTTTTTACTCAATGTTCTGAACTTTTTGTTTTTCTTCTCCCTCTGAAAATAGAAGACTGCTTCATAACACCTCCCCAAATGTTCTCCATTGAGTGTATGTATGGAAGGAAGGAGGAAGGAGCTACTTTTTATAGAATATATAGGATATTACAGAACATGCAAATAGCTCACCAGATCACCAAATCATAATCTGCAGTGACAGCACAAAACCTAAAAACCCTTGAAAAGAAAAGAAAGATGTTGTGTTCTACATCATGGCTAATAGCAAGTCCTACTTTGTTCTCTTGAAGAATTTCAGCGACCCTTTTTGTTTCTCTCTCTCCAAATAGGATGGAAAACTTTAAGAGGTCATTTGTGGACAGATATATTTTAGAAATGTATCTCAAAGAGTATTTTAAACACCTCTATAAAAATTCATGCCCTTTGTCACATTGAGGAATTTTCTTGGCATTCTTTTTATATAGACATATTTTAAGATGGAGTGATGAGATTTAGTCAGAGCATGGCTTCAAGATAAATGTCAAAATCTATGACATCAATTCTACTTCATATTTACAATGCATTCACTGTACCAGAAAGGATGAATTTTGAACACTAAAGGGTTTATCCTCATCAAAATATTCTTCCAGCAAAATTACTATTTATGAAATTGGAGCATAATGATTAAAATTCTGTTAGAACAAAATGAATGTTTAAATTAAGGTTCTTGAGAGGTCTGGCTGTGCTTGGGCTTTCAGTCATTTTTTGTAAATGGGACCTATCTATAGATATAGTTTAGATCAGGGATGGAGTGTTTTGGACTCTTGGGTTGAACAATGTCCCTAATCTGGTCAATGGATCTTCATCAAGTCCTTGGCTCTTCAGAAGGGAAAGTGGGTAGGATAGCAACTGAGCTCAACATTACAACTTTCTTCTTTTTTCTTCACCTGTGCTCCTCCCTTGTAGCCCAGGCATCAAACTCACATCTTTTGTAAGGGGGAAAAGGAGTAACAAAATGTGATGTGCAGTCAGTTGGCGTTATGTGGCATTGGCTGAGCTGTGAGTTCAATAATTAGTAGGATGCACCCAGAGTCATGGTATCAACAATGGCTATTGGTGCTGTGCAAAATTATTGTTGGTCCTGTAAGTCGTTAGTAATTAGTTAAATTTGTGTAAACAAATCGCTATTAAGAAACATGTAAAAAATGGGGGAGAAAAATGGAAGAATCAAAACACTCTCCAATAATTTTAGTTAAGACTAACATTTGGAATCCTCTCAAAGTCAGCTTAATTTTCAGTATAAGCATTACACAACTTTGATAAAGTAAAAGAGGCCATTACTAGTGTTTAAATTAAGACTGAAGCCGCCTGCTGGTCGCCATAAGGAAGGGCAGCTAGCTGGTCTGGGCAGGAGACTGAGAACACAGCATTCTGGGAAATGTAGTTTGGGAAGGTGAAGCTTCCTGTGGCAGAGAATTCAAAAGGCCCTGCCTAAATTACATTTCTCAGAATGCAGTGCACAGCATCAGAAAGCCCTAATGAGGGCTGCAGCAGTCAGCTGTTTAGAGTCAGTCTAACAATAATAATAAAATAACATTATTGAATCTACAAGGAGGACTAAAGTATGTAAATAATCATATAAATCTATGCACTGCTAAGTTGAAGTTCTATGGTTAATTGTGTGTCATATAGATACACTATTAGAGAGACATTCAAGGGGATTGCTGTTGTGGCTTTTGGGGGAGATAAATATTTTTGCCTAAAATTTTAAAAATCCTCCAAAATCAGTAGATGTGTGAATCTTTCTGAAACTCAGGGGGATTGATACCCTGGTTATCTTGCACATTGTATATAAAATTCAAGTAGATAGCTCTTGTAGTTTTTCAAAAAAATATTGTTTGTAAAATATTCTAAATTTTCCCCAAAGATTAGTGGATGAGTATAACATTCTGAAACTTGGTGGGCTAACAGTAGAAAATATGTGGTACTATTATAGCAAGTTCCATCACAATAGTTCTAAAAATGAGGAAGAAATAAGCCCCTGAAGTTACCCCACTTGCTCAGTTACTTAACGAAAAAAGTAACAAAAATTAGGACTTCATTATAGTTACAAAAATTAGGTCTATAATTCTGGAAACACTCCCAAAAATGATTAATCTCCTCCCCAATTTTGTAATGAGTATTGAAGCATAATTTTCATTGATCGCATAGCCCTAATGGCTATAATAAGTGGAAACACTTCTAGGCCAGATAAAAAACATATTTTTGGGTGCCAGAACTAACCATAGTGCACCCAACTAACCATAAATAACTAACCATAACTAACCATAACTAACTTCACCCCATGCTTTCACATAAGCATTAAATACTTATAGACAAAATAGAATTTGTAGCAGTGCACTGTATCAAAGAAATGTGGAGCAACAACACTTTCTGAAAATCTCCCACTGAGCAGGAATAGAAGGATCAAAGTTTGCATGATCAAATCCTATGTTCCTTGGATGACTCCTTATAGGATGAGGACTATAACAATGTAATGCAAGAAATGCTACATGATCGATATTGTTCCTTGCAGGCTTCATACATTACCACAGCCTTTGAAAAAAGATTTTCATGATGTGTTGTTCTGGATGAACTTTTGCTCGTTATCAGGTATTTTTAGAGAGAAAGGTGAGATATACAGTTTAGAAACAACAATAGCAAGGAATAGCATTAAAATTACAACAGAACTTAAAGCATGAAACAAAACAAACAAAACCCACACAAAATCATAAACTCACAATATAACCTAAAGATAAAGTCAAAAAGTATTTTACAAATTATTCCAGTACATACACAATCCTTGTTCTCTCGCACGCATACTCGCTTTCTTTATATGAGCAGTGAAATTTCTTTCAGCCTAAGATATGATCTTGACTTCTCTTCACTGAATGGTATTCTTAACTATCTTACTTACTCTGCCAAGAATGTATCTGTTTACTCAGAGTGAAGTGGCTGTAATGATGAAGTGTGTGGGAAAGTATTTTCTGTTTGCATCAGTGAGGTCCATAGGCAATATTGTATCTTCAGATCAAAAGAGTTCTCTGAGGGCTCCTTCAGATATTACACTTCCATGTGTAGTGGTCTCACACAGAAGCATTTCTGGCAGTCTGCCATGCGAGGGATTAGAGTATGTGTAACAGGTCAAATGTAAATCCCAAGTGGCAATTAATTTTGAGTATTTTTGTCTGCCAACCCCTGAAGTAAAGACTCACGAATAAAGACACAACAACCAAGTCAATGGGTTCAAATTGGGCAACTTTTATTTAACGTTACCTATTTAAGTGCTTAACCTAACTCAAAGGGGTGTCGGGAACTGGTATAACAAACCCAGGTAGAATCACTACCCAATCTTAAGACAACAATTTTCGGGCGAAGCACCTGGGTTTCCTGGTAATAACCCCGGACCACCAAGCAAGGGAAATGAGTGAGGAGTCTCTTCTAAAGATCTTGCAGCCTGACTCCTCTCATTTCACGGCCATTTGACTTCACTTCACCTTTTAACTAAACAGTAGGTGAGTGTTTAACTTAATGGCCTATCACCCCTTAAGGGGGTGCCTTAGGTGCACACCGACTAATGGATTTCCCTAACTATTTTACGCCACGGATTGGGGGCAAATGTCTATTTCGCCCCCATCCCCCACCAATTCCTCCAACACCCCCTGGATACCTTGCTGTAAATCTGCTAAAAACTGTTGGTTGCCCAATTCGGAAAGGTGCACTCCGTCCACTCGATACAATCTCTCATTCTCTCGAGTGATGGCTACGTGCTCAATGTAATAGCCTCTCTGATGAATCATAAACATTCGCATGGCCCTGTTTACTCTCTTTCTGGCTCTCTCAAGCCTCCGCACATCGCCTCCTCCTAAGCACCTGCGACGTGGAATAATGGCCGACCATGCAATGTGCACACGGGGCCATGCCCGCCAAATCTTTTGGATATCTGCACGTGCTTGTAGGAAGAGTGCTTTCCCCGTCAACAAGCCCAAGTCGTTACCACCGAGGTGGATAACTAAAACATCAGGAGGTGGTCCGCTCCTGGCACTAAACAACAAGGGGCACAAACCGTACCAACGCAGGCCTCTCACGCCTCTCCATTCGACCGTCGCGATGGAAGCGAGACCCAAATGCTGGCCATAGGCAGTCTTAAGGGCCTCTCTTTCTGCCCAGAAGACAAAACTGTGTCCGCACACCAGGACCCTTCTCCTATGCGCCAGCCCTTTTACTCCATCAAGCCGGTATAACCTTTTGTCGTCTCGGGTGATGCCTGGATGCTCTATGTAATGACCCCTTTGTCGGATCATGAACCTTCGCATGGCCATATTCACATGTTTCCTGGCTCTCTCTAGCCTCCGCACGTCACCTCCTCTCAACCACCTGCGACGTGGTATAATGGCCGACCAAGCGATGTGGACACGGGGCCATGCCCGCCAAATCTTCCGCATATCAGCATGCGCCTGTAAAAAGAGCACCTTTGCCGTTAACAGGCCCAAATCGTTACCACCGAGGTGGATCACTAACACATCAGGAGGTCGCAAGCTCCTGGAATCAAACAACAAAGGGGGCACAAACCGTCCCAACACAGGCCTCTTTCGCAACGCAGGCCTCTTACACCTCCATTCGACAGTTGCGATGGACGCGAGACCCAAATGTTGGCCATAGGCAGTCTTGTGGGCTTCTCTTCCCGCTCAGAAGACAAAACTGTGTCCGCACACCAGGACCCTCTATCTATGTGCCAGCCCAACATGACCAATGATAACAATAACTATAATGAAACTAGACGTACGTAACTCTTAAAAGCGCTGGACCTCCATCTGCCCAAGGCCTTAATTTTTTCCTCTTCATATCCCATTGCTGATGCTGATGAGGCCGCGCCAATCCTAAATGAGTGTGTGTCTTGGAAAACCTTAAGATCAGAAACGAGCAGAGCGTGGTGTGAGGTATCAGACTTGGATAATGACACCCATTCACTCACACGAAGGGCTGCAGAAAATGCCGTCAACGCTGCTGCATGAAACAAAGCCTGCTCGTATAATGATGTGCACAAACGGGGCCATATTTGCCTAAGTCCCTTAAGAATTGTAGGTGTCAAGGGCTGGCGGTCCTCCTTGGGATGCCCGCACTGCCTGGACCATCCGGCTATAATTTTGTGGATGCGAAAGTCGTCAGTGGGATCGCTAAGGCCCTGGGCCTTAAACCAATATGCGAGCGCTGACAACTTTGATTTGATGGATTGTGGGGCCAAACCTCTCCTTTTGTGGTAAACACAAAACTGAGCCAAGTGCTCATAAGGCACCGGCATGGACTCGGGTAATTTATAATGCTGCCTAAAGTGTCCCTCAAAGCAAACTCCAAACCCTATGGCGCCTGAAGCGTCCGATGAGACTTGTAAAGCATTCTTAACCATCATCTCCTGTCACCAAAACGAAACTCCATTAAATTGGCGAAGGAATTGTAGCCAAATGAACAAATCAGACTTTATAGCTAGCGTTATCCTAATGTGATGTTGTGGCATGGCTACACCCGAGATAGCATCACAAAGTCTGCGAAGAAATGCCCGGCCAGGTGCTATTACCTTACAGGCAAAATTTAGATGGCCAATTATCTGTTGAAACTCCCTTAAGGTAGCCTTCTGCCGTGACAAAAAGTGTTCTAACTTATCTATCAAACCCTCAACCTTTGCCGCCGGCAGCCTGGAAAATTGATTAACTGTATCTAATTCTATCCCCAAAAAGGTCAAAACCGTATGGGGACCTTCCGATTTTCCTCAGCCAGAGGCACAACGCCGCAGCAACCGCACTGCTGAATCAAAAGATGTGTAGTTTACTGAGCATTGCTCATCGGGAATGGCGTCATTCACAGAGCCCCCTCTGGAGTAAGACAAATGATGAATGAGGTGAGATTCACTGATGGCTTTTTTGGGCACTATTCCCAACGGGGAAAACCTAAACTGAGGCATGGGGGGTGCAGAAAATGGTCCCAGAACCCTGCCCTCCTTTACCTCTTTATCTATTTTTTGTTTCACCACTGCCTCCAAGCCTATAACAGATTTCAAATTAGGAGATAAACAGGGGGAACATGGCCCAAGGCCCGGAATCCGGAAACAATCCATAAAGCCACGAAGCAAATAAATTGCCTCAGCTCTGTCAGGGTATATTTCCAGCCAACCACTAAGAGGACCCACCTTGACTGGGCTGGGGCCCTTTCTGAACATTAGCCTGGGCAGGGTTCTTTCTATGAAACTGGGCGTCCCTTGGATTAAATCTTGCGGGCTTTCCTTTATAACAGGTCTTAGCTGCGTGGTTACCCTGGCATATTGTACAGGCGTGTTGAAATCTGCAGTTCTTGCAGGAGCAAGCTCCCTGCGCCGCATAGTCCCAGCACATATGCTTTTTTCTTTGTGGCTGTTATGCTGGGCCTCCTTGCTGAAAGGGCTGACCTCCCCTAGTGTTTTGGATGGTGTGGTCACTACCGGCCTTCTCACCAGAGACGATCTGGTTGTATTCATTACCTCCATCCACAGCTGACTATCAATGAGGTCCCATCGCTTATTAGGCATCGTGGCAGCCTCAGCACGAAAGCGGCTATCATAAACCAGCCACGCCTGACTGGAGTAATTAACATATGCCCCATGAATTATATTTTGATATTTAAACAGGGACTTAGCCCTATATGGATGAGCCTCAACTATCAAGGATGCATAAATGGTGTAGCAAGCTATCCAGTTTTTCCAATTTTGTTGCACCCTCCTCTTCTTTAATTTTTCGTTGCGTTCCTCATCCAGATCCTCTTTTTCCTTCTTCTCTAATTCTCTAAAGAATACAGAAAAAATATCTATATATTCATTCCTGAGGATCTTATCAATGGTTTTTTGAGACAAATGGGCCCCTAGAGAGGCTGAGGCTGCCGTAGAAATTATTAGCAGAACCCATTTGTCAGTTCCCCAAAATTGGTTGGCCTCCCCCGTTCTAGCCACTTCTAGGAATATTGGGGCCACAGCAGTGTCATGGGAAACGGCCTTAATGACCGAAACCCCAGGTGCAGCCGGCGCTGAATCCGTGTGAATAAGTGATGTAGTTTGCATCTGATTTTGGCCCCAGGGCCAAACCAGTGTGGTGCTGTTACCTGTAGACGTGGAGGGTCCCTCCGGGACAGCAGGTTGCGAAGAGGGGTGGTCGACACCATGATTTCAGGCGCGGAAGGTTGACTCTGACGTGCTGGCAGCACTGGGTCAGCCGGCTTGGGCGTAGATGTCGCGGCTGGCCTTGCTGTCGGCACTTGACCAGCTGTTGCAGTGCTCTGTGGTTCTGCTTGGGCCACCATGGGCCCAGTTGTTATCGTTGAACTCGCCGCTGGAGCTTGGACAGCCATTGCCTGGGGCTGAGATAAAGCCCAAGCCCCGGGATCACCGTCGGGCTGGTTGGACTCCGACTGGGTGGCCTGCTCTCCTTCTTGAGTCCCAGCTTTTTGAGCAGACTCTAGTGGAGACATGCGAGAAAGCAAACTCTTAAAGATTAGCTTAATACTAGCCCGTCGAGCCGGGCGCAGCCAGGCCTCCCTCACCGGCAAACCCCTCTCCCTCTCAAACTTATCCATTCTGGCCATTAAGGCCTCGATGTCCTCGGCCGAAACGCCCTCATCCTCCGATGATGACTCGTGAGGAGGGGGGGCGTTTCGCCGGCGTCTTCTTGGCCGGCCCCTGTCCCTTAGAGCAGCTCATGTTCTTCTTTGGCGCCATCCTGAAGGAAAAATTGATGCTGCTCCATCAAATATAGCAAAGAATGCTGGTCTCCTCTAAAATGTCATCAGTTCAAGCTGGAGCTAACCTCAGCAGCTCACTTCCCACCTGTGATCTCCTATCAATGGTAAACAGACTTTGAACCTGACTGGCTTAAGCAAGCCCTATGCTCATGTGGTCTGCCTGATGAACTGTCGCTGACTGATGGGGCCTATTGACCTACTCACATTTGCATATCGCAAAGATATCCCTATCGGAAGCTGGATCTAACAGCAGGAGCTCCCCTCCTGGCGTAATTAATTTTAATTAATTTTTTTTTGCTATCAGAAGCTGGATCTAACAGCAGGAGCTCCCCTCCTGGCATAATTTTTTTTTTTGCTATTCAAAGCTGGATCTAACAGCAGGAGCTCACCTCCTGGCGTAATTATTTTATTTATTTATTTATTTCATTAATTTTTTGCTATCAGAAGCTGGATCTAACAGCAGGAGCTCCCCTCCTGGCGTAATTTTTTGTTTGTTATCCGAAGCTGGATCTAACAGCAGGAGCTCCCCTCCTGGCGTATTTTTTTTTTGTTATCCGAAGCTGGATCTAACAGCAGGAGCTCACCTCCTGGCGTATTTTTTTTGTTGCTATCCAAAGCTGGATCTAACAGCAGGAGCTCACCTACTGGCGTAATTTTTTGTTGCTATCCAAAGCTGGATCTAACAGCAGGAGCTCCCCTCCTGGTGTTGGTTTTTTTTTGCTATCAGAAGCTGGATCTAACAGCAGGAGCTCCCCTCCTGGCATAATTTATTTTTTTTGCTATCAGAAGCTGGATCTAACAGCAGGAGCTCCCCTCCTAGCATAATTTATTTATTTATTTTGCTATCAGAAGCTGGATCTAACTGCAGGAGCTCACCTCCTGGCGTAATTTTTGTTGCTATCCAAAGCTGGATCTAACAGCAGGAGCTCACCTCCTGGCATAATTTTTTGTTGCTATCCAAAGCTGGATCTAACAGCAGGAGCTCCCCTCCTGGCGTTTTGTTTTTTTTTTGGGTTTTTTTTGCTATCAGAAGCTGGATCTAACAGCAGGAGCTCCCCTCCTAGCATTATTTATTTATTTATTTTGCTGTCAGAAGCTGGATCTAACAGCAGGAGCTCCCCTCCTGGCATAATTTATTTATTTATTTATTTTGCTATCCAAAGCTGGATCTAACAGCAGGAGCTCACCTCCTGGTGTAATTTTTTGTTGCTATCCAAAGCTGGATCTAACAGCAGGAGCTCACCTCCTGGCGTAATTTTTTGTTGCTATCCAAAGCTGGATCTAACAGCAGGAGCTCCCCTCCTGGCGGTTTTTTTTGCTATCAGAAGCTGGATCTAACAGCAGGAGCTCCCCTCCTAGCATAATTTATTTATTTATTTTGCTATCAGAAGCTGGATCTAACAGCAGGAGCTCCCCTCCTGGCGTAATTTAAATTTTTTATTTATCTTATTTTATTTTAATTAGAAGCTGGATCTAATAGCAGGAGCTCCAATTCATTTGCAAAGCTGGTTTAAATCATCAACCAGCCAGCTGCTTGCACTGACAAAATGCCCGAGCCGGCCCTGCTCAAGGTTAGCCCAAAATGACGGCCGCCTCTTCTCCTAAAATGGCCGCCATCAAGTGCAACCAAACCAAAACTGAAACCAGTATCAGGAGGGCCCAGCCGGCATATGAAACAGAAACCTGCTGCAGTAATGACCTCACACCAGGCCCACATGGCGACCCAAGGCCGAGCTCGGCCTAAGCCTCCACGAGCGGGCCTGGCCAAAGGACGAGGAAAGAAGAAGCAGGAAGTGGGAGGGGTGGGTGGGTGCTCGAAACCAGACCCCCGATGAAGCGACCCACAGGCCTTCCTGGAGGAGGGGGTGCCACCCACCCCCACAGGGCCCCGACACAGACCTGTAGGTATTCTTTTTCCCTTCTGCTTCGTCTGGTCTTCTTTCTTGAGTTCTTCACTCCACTCTCCTCTTCACTCAGATCTTCTCCCAATCTTCAGACCTCTTTAGTCTGCCTTCACTCTGTCTTCTCTTTTCTTCTTTCTTCCCCTTTCTTCAATCTTGTCTTCTCCCTGGTCGTCACTGCGTCCTCACTCTCCAGCTTCCAGGGTCAGAATGAGCCTGGGTGGGGGCTGGCTTGTATAAACAGGCCACACCCCCTAGTCCTCTGGAAGGTTCCATTGGAACCCATCCCTGCCTCGTGGGAGGCAGTCAAACCATTTTCTCTCTCCCCATTTCACGGGGAGAGGAAATTTATTCTCTTCATAATGCCAACTGCCACATGGTTGTGTGTGTGTGTTGGGGGTCTGTATTTGTCATGGTTGGGGAGGAAAGCATTACACCTGGGGTCTATTCACACTGCATATTTATAGCAATTTCATTCCAATTTAGCTACCATGACTTTGCTCTATGGGATCCTGGGACCTGCAGCTCAGGAGCGGCATTTAGAATTCTTAGTACCTATTCAAGCTACAAACTTCAGGATTATGAAATGAAGCTTTAGGAGTTAAAGTGCTATGATGACGACCCTCTATATCCATAGTTTCATGTTCTTTTGATGAGTTCAGATATTTACCTAGGAAAACTGCACCATGGCCTTGATCACCCTCTGGATCAGTGGGGCCCTCAGAGATTATGTCAGAGGCTTATCCATAGCCCAGGATGGGATGGTACCTTCAAGAATGCTGACCCATGTTCAGAAACTGTCCTGCCAGGGAACCCTGCAAGGTGATGAGACACAGCATACCTATCCTATTTCCTTCAAGTACTGCATTTCCCCATGTATTCTGCTACATAGCAGAATACTGCATTTCTGAACTTTTTATCTGTGAACTCACAGAGCAATACTTTGATAATCCCAAGGTATTCAGATTCACTGATTTATAAAAACCAGACTTTGATTATATGAAGGCAATCTACACAGCATTAAATGAGACTTAGAGTTGTCACTGAAAGAGTAAACACTTTAACAATGTCAGAACAAGTACATATTTTTGCTATATGTGCTTGTTATTTCTTATACTTATTTCACTTAACCCACCCCTCATTTTGTGTTTTTGTTGGAATTTAAAGTTCAAATGTTGGGTAGATTAGATTTAACAAATCAATTACTAACTGGTAAGTCAACATTTATGTAAATTGTATTGATTCAATAAGTCTAATTTTAGTTACATATATTGAAAGCTAGGAATGAAAATAATGTATGCAGCCAGATGCTGTTGGCTTGCAATTCTTAGCAGCCCTGCACACCATTTTCAATAGGTCAGAATGCTAGAAGTTATAGTCTAGCAACATCTTGAGCACTGTTGATATTCATTCTTGATTTATGTCCAGATTTTCTCTGCTTCTTCCTTGGATTTTAGACATAAGAATATTGATGCAAACAGAAATAAACCACTAGTGGAATTATGGAAGCCAACAACAGTGATCCTTACACTACTAAGCCCAACAAAAATTCCATTTTCCTGAATAGTTTGGCATTAGAGGTGTGCACTGGGGTTGTGCGCATTTCTGTTTTTGAAAACGGGCTCTGGATGGTTTGGAGGATTTAGTTTCCAAATTCATGAAAATGGGCCAGGAAGGGGGCAGCCAAAGCCTTAGCTGGAACCGACCACAACAGCCAGATCTGTTTGGCTAATGGGGCTCAGAGTGCGGCACTCTACCTGAGGCGGATGTGGCGGTGTGTGGGCAGAGCATCCTCACTAATCAGGAAATGTACAGGTCTTTTTTCATTCACTGGATGAAATTTGACACAAATACCCAATATGCCCAAGTTTGAATACTGGTGCAGCTGGGGGGTGGGGTGGATTTTGTGATTTGAGTGTAGTTGCTGGAATTTATAGTTAACCTACGATCAAAGAACATTCTGAACTCCACCGACAATGGAATTGAACCAAACTTGGCACACAGAACTCCCATGATCAACAGAAAATACTGGAAGGGTTTGGTGGCCATTCACCTTGAGTTTTAAAGTTGTAGTCCCCCATATCCAGAGCGCACTGTGGACTCAAACAATGATGGATCTGGACAGGGGCGGTTTTTCCATTACGCTAGGTAAGCGACCGCTGAATAGTTTTTTTTTTTGCCAGAGGCACAAGGGCGCCTTTATAAATGTCCCCTCCCCTCGGCAACCTTTCTCTGCCTCCCTCTCCCTCTTGAAGGCTACACAGAGTCCGCAGCCTCCCTTCTGGCTCTGCGCATGCGCCCCACAGTTGGACGAGAAAGGCGGGCTCGTGTGTTTCCCTCCACTCTGTGCCTGTGTGCCTGCGTGCAGGAGGAGGCGAGAGCAGCTGTGTGCGAGGAGGCGCCCCCGTGCCTCCAGTTATTCAAGATCGGGGAGGAGCAGGAGGGGCTCAAGGCCAGGTCAGTTCTAGTCACCTGCTTACAAGGAAAGGGCCTGTGGCTGCGAGGAATAGTGGGAGTTGGAGTCTTCCCCTCTGCATCCAAGAACTTCCTGGCCCCACTTACTGTTATTGTTATTATATTATTATTATTATTATCATCATTATTTTATTATATGGGGCAGAAAGGATGAGGGAACCTGGTATAACTTTGACTTGCTGTTGTTTGTGGGTTTGTTGTTGTTTTTGTTGTTGTTGTTATATGGGGCAGAAAGTTGTATTGGATCACACGTGGGACACTTCACAAGTATCTAGGACTGTGTGATGTATAGGTGAATAATGCATGCAGATCCCAGTAAGGTCGCCTTCTGCAGCTGGCAGGCAGATCATGATTTTGTCAGTGCTGATTGTGTTTAAGTGCAGGCCAAGGTCTTTAGGGACTGCACCCAGTGTGCCAATCACCACTGGGACCATTTTCACTGGCTTGTGCCAGAGTCTTTGCAGTTCAATCTTTAAATCCTCATATTCCAGGTTTTCTGTTTATCCCAGATTATCTGGCAGTGCGGACTCATATAATCCAGTTCAAAGCAGATAACCTGGGATCGGATCTTGGGTTATAAGGACAGTGTAGAAGGGGGCTAGGGACCCTTCCAGACAGGCCCTGTATCCCAAGATCTGATCCCAGGTTTTCTGTTTATCCCAGATTACCTGGTAGTGCGGACTCATATAATCCAGTTCAAAGCAGATAACCTGGGATCGGATCTTGGGTTATAAGGACAGTGTAGAAGGGGGCTAGGGACCCTTCCAGACAGGCCCTATATCCCAAGATCTGATTCCAGGTTTTCTGTTTATCCCAGATTATCTGCCAGTGTGGACTCATATAATCCAGTTCAAAGCAGATAATCTGGGATCGGATCTTGGGTTATAAGGACAGTGTAGAAGGGGTCTAGGGACCCTTCCAGACAGGCCCTATATCCCAAGATCTGATCCCAGGTTTTCTGTTTATCCCAGATTATCTGGCAGTGTGGACTCATATAATCCAGTTCAAAGCAGATAATCTGGGATCGGATCTTGGGTTATAAGGACAGTGTAGAAGGGGTCTAGGGGCCCTTCCAGACAGGCCCTATATCCCAAGATCTGATCCCAGGTTTTCTGTTTATCCCAGATTATCCAGCAGTGTGGACTCATATAATCCAGTTCAAAGCAGATAACCAGGGATCGGATCTTGGGTTATAAGGACAGTGTAGAAGGGGTCTAGGGGCCCTTCCAGACAGGCCCTATATCCCAAGATCTGATTCCAGGTTTTCTGTTTATCCCAGATTATCTGGCAGTGCAGACTCATATAATCCAATTCAAAGCATATAACCTGGGATCGGATCTTGGGTTATAAGGTCAGTGTAGAAGGGGTCTAGGGGCCCTTCCAGACAGGCCCTATATCCCAAGATCTGATCCCAGGTTTTCTGTTTATCCCAGATTATCTGGCAGTGTGGACTCATATAATCCAGTTCAAAGCAGATAACCTGGGATCGGATCTTGGGTTATAAGGACAGTGTAGAAGGGGTCTAGGGACCCTTCCAGACAGGCCCTATATCCCAAGTCTGATTCCAGGTTTTCTGTTTATCCCAGATTATCTGGCAGTGTGGACTCATATAATCCAGTTCAAAGCAGATAACCTGGGATCGGATCTTGGGTTATAAGGACAGTGTAGAAGGGGTCTAGGGGCCCTTCCAGACAGGCCCTATATCCCAAGATCTGATCCCAGGTTTTCTGTTTATCCCAGATTATCTGGCAGTGTGGACTCATATAATCCAGTTCAAAGCAGATAACCTGGGATCGGATCTTGGTTTATAAGGACAGTGTAGAAGGGGTCGAGGGACCCTTCCAGACAGGCCCTCTATCCCAAGATCTGATCCCAGGTTTTCTGTTTATCCCAGATTATCTGGTAGTGCGGACTCATATAATCCAGTTCAAAGCAGATAACCTGGGATCGGATCTTGGGTTATAAGGACAGTGTAGAAGGGGGCTAGGGACCCTTCCAGACAGGCCCTATATCCCAAGATCTGATTCCAGGTTTTCTGTTTATCCCAGATTATCTGGCAGTGTGGACTCATATAATCCGGTTCAAAGCAGATAACCTGGGATCGGATCTTGGGTTATAAGGACAGTGTAGAAGGGGTCGAGGGACCCCTCCAGACAGGCCCTATATCCCAAGATCTGATCCCAGGTTTTCTGTTTATCCCAGATTATCCAGCAGTGTGGACTCATATAATCCAGTTCAAAGCAGATAACCTGGGATCGGATCTTGGGTTATAAGGACAGTGTAGAAGGGGTCTAGGGGCCTTCCAGACAGGCCCTCTATCCCAAGATCTGATCCCAGGTTTTCTGTTTATCCCAGATTATCTGGTAGTGCGGACTCATATAATCCAGTTCAAAGCAGATAACCTGGGATTGGATCTTGGGTTATAAGGACAGTGTAGAAGGGGGCTAGGGACCCTTCCAGACAGGCCCTATATCCCAAGATCTGATTCCAGGTTTTCTGTTTATCCCAGATTATCTGGTAGTGCGGACTCATATAATCCAGTTCAAAGCAGATAACCTGGGATCGGATCTTGGGTTATAAGGACAGTGTAGAAGGGGTCTAGGGGCCTTCCAGACAGGCCCTCTATCCAAAGATCTGATCCCAGGTTTTCTGTTTATCCCAGATTATCTGGTAGTGCGGACTCATATAATCCAGTTCAAAGCAGATAACCTGGGATCGGATCTTGGGTTATAAGGACAGTGTAGAAGGGGGCTAGGGACCCTTCCAGACAGGCCCTATATCCCAAGATCTGATTCCAGGTTTTCTGTTTATCCCAGATTATCTGCCAGTGTGGACTCATATAATCCGGTTCAAAGCAGATAATCTGGGATCGGATCTTGGGTTATAAGGACAGTGTAGAAGGGGTCTAGGGGCCCTTCCAGACAGGCCCTATATCCCAAGATCTGATCCCAGGTTTTCTGTTTATCCCAGATTATCCAGCAGTGTGGACTCATATAATCCAGTTCAAAGCAGATAACCAGGGATCGGATCTTGGGTTATAAGGACAGTGTAGAAGGGGTCTAGGGGCCCTTCCAGACAGGCCCTATATCCCAAGATCTGATTCCAGGTTTTCTGTTTATCCCAGATTATCTGGCAGTGCAGACTCATATAATCCAATTCAAAGCATATAACCTGGGATCGGATCTTGGGTTATAAGGTCAGTTTAGAAGGGGTCTAGGGGCCCTTCCAGACAGGCCCTATATCCCAAGATCTGATCCCAGGTTTTCTGTTTATCCCAGATTATCTGGCAGTGTGGACTCATATAATCCAGTTCAAAGCAGATAACCTGGGATCGGATCTTGGGTTATAAGGACAGTGTAGAAGGGGGCTAGGGACCCTTCCAGACAGGCCCTATATCCCAAGTCTGATTCCAGGTTTTCTGTTTATCCCAGATTATCTGGCAGTGTGGACTCATATAATCCAGTTCAAAGCAGATAACCTGGGATCGGATCTTGGGTTATAAGGACAGTGTAGAAGGGGTCTAGGGGCCCTTCCAGACAGGCCCTATATCCCAAGATCTGATCCCAGGTTTTCTGTTTATCCCAGATTATCTGGCAGTGTGGACTCATATAATCCAGTTCAGAGCAGATAACCTGGGATCGGATCTTGGGTTATAAGGACAGTGTAGAAGGGGTCGAGGGACCCTTCCAGACAGGCCCTATATCCTAAGATCTGATCCCAGGTTTTCTGTTTATCCCAGATTATCTGGCAGTGCGGACCCATATAATCCAGTTCAAAGCAGATAACCTGGGATCGGATCTTGGGTTATAAGGACAGTGTAGAAGGGGTCTAGGGGCCCTTCCAGACAGGCCCTATATCCCAAGATCTGATCCCAGGTTTTCTGTTTATCCCAGATTATCTGGCAGTGTGGACTCATATAATCCAGTTCAAAGCAGATAACCTGGGATCGGATCTTGGGTTATAAGGACAGTGTAGAAGGGGTCTAGGGGCCTTCCAGACAGGCCCTCTATCCCAAGATCTGATCCCAGGTTTTCTGTTTATCCCAGATTATCTGGTAGTGCGGACTCATATAATCCAGTTCAAAGCAGATAACCTGGGATCGGATCTTGGGTTATAAGGACAGTGTAGAAGGGGGCTAGGGACCCTTCCAGACAGGCCCTATATCCCAAGATCTGATTCCAGGTTTTCTGTTTATCCCAGATTATCTGCCAGTGTGGACTCATATAATCCGGTTCAAAGCAGATAATCTGGGATCGGATCTTGGGTTATAAGGACAGTGTAGAAGGGGTCGAGGGACCCTTCCAGACAGGCCCTATATCCCAAGATCTGATCCCAGGTTTTCTGTTTATCCCAGATTATCTGCCAGTGTGGACTCATATAATCCGGTTCAAAGCAGCTAATCTGGGATCGGATCTTGGGTTATAAGGACAGTGTAGAAGGGGTCGAGGGACCCTTCCAGACAGGCCCTATATCCCAAGATCTGATTCCAGGTTTTCTGTTTATCCCAGATTATCTGCCAGTGTGGACTCATATAATCCGGTTCAAAGCAGATAATCTGGGATTGGATCTTGGGTTATAAGGACAGTGTAGAAGGGGTCGAGGGACCCTTCCAGACAGGCCCTATATCCCAAGATCTGATCCCAGGTTTTCTGTTTATCCCAGATTATCCGGCAGTGTGGACTCATATAATCCAGTTCAAAGCAGATAACCTGGGATCGGATCTTGGGTTATAAGGACAGTGTAGAAGGGGTCTAGGGACCCTTCCAGACAGGCCCTATATCCCAAGATCTGATCCCAGTATGATATTTCAAGCCTTGGGAAAAGTTTGAATGAAACAGAATTGAAGAATGCCTGTCAACACCTTCAAACTATTTTGGCTGATAGTGAAGACTGTGATGTGAATGGTGATGATCTGTTTGAAGAGCTACAAATATTTGCAACCATGCTGCCCCCTGGAAGTCATCCAGCTAAAGCGTTGTCTTTCATAACCAAACGTGGTTATGTGGATACTTTCCCAAATGTTTATCTTGCATTGAGAATTCTGTTAACACATCCGGTATCTGTGGCCAGCGGTGAAAGGAGTTTTTCAAAATTAAAACTTATAAAAACGTACTTAAGATCAACTTTGAGTCAAGAGCGCTTGAGTGGACTAGCAACCTTGGCCATTGAAAATGGCTTGTTGGATGAAATGGAAACAGATATAATAGTACACGAGTTTTCAAAATTGAAAGCCAGAAAAATATCTTTTTAATTTTAAAAGTGTTCAAGTTTATTTATGTTAAAAAAAAACTGGATGTTAAAATATCCAGTCAAGTGAAGGGGCCAGATGCTGGCCGTGTTGCCACACCCATTGCAATGGTCCAGGCTGGCATGGCACTTTTGAAGGACAAGAGTTCGCTTTCTTAAAAAGGAGGTGTCTATTCTCCTAGGGCTGTGTTCTCCAAAACAAATCTGATTTACAGACCCAACAAGCATGGGTTTGAGTTCTCTGTTATTAGCAAGACCCTAATCTGAAAAATCTTTTGAAGAGACAGCATGACCAATAAACCTTTGTGTAGTACTTGTAGACCAAAAATAACAACAAAAACTTAAAATTGTTGCGAAGTTTAATAAAATATTTGCATTCTAAAACAAGTTAATTTGTGTTAATTCTAGGTAATGTAACTATATGAACATAATGTTGTAAGTAAATTTCTGGTTTGTAAGGTAACTCTTTTATTCACCTCTACCTTCTATGTTTTATTTTTCAGTGATTGGTTGGGGGGGGGGGGGCGCCAAAATAATGTTTGCTTACCTTTGAAAATTACCTAGGGCCGCCTCTGGATCTGGACCAAATTGGCACAATACTTAATATGCCCAAATGTGAACACTGTGGAGTTTGAGGAAAAATAGATCTTGCCATTTGGGAGCTGTAATTGCTGGGATTTATAGTTAACCTACAATGAAAGAGCATTCTGAACCACAACAATAGAATTGGGCCCAACTTCCCACACACCCCCATGACAACAGAAAATACTGTGTTTTCTGATGGTCTTCGGTGACCCCTCTGACACCCCCCTCATGACCCCCCCCCCCAGGTTGAGAAATGCTGGTTCAATTTATATGTTATCATTTTAGTTATTATGCTTTGGTTTCGTATATATGTTGGCATTGAATCTTGCTATTATTTGTTGTACATCCCTTTGAGTCCCCTCAGGGGTGAGAAAAGCGATATATAAATGCAGCAAATAACTAACTAACTAACTAACTAACTAAATAAATAAATAAATATTGTTTTAGATTAGATAGGGAAAATACTATTCATATAGCCCAGCGTATACAGTACTGGGATATGGCATATAGAGAACTCTCTTCCCCCCCCCCCCCTTCTATATATAACATAAGTATTCATATATTCAGTTAAAAACGGTTAACCATCAACTTAAAATAGTTTTATAGAATACAAAAATAACTGAGCTTGCAGTTTCTTCTCTCTCTTACTGATGAAAATGGATAGTACTTGGGGGTCAACCATTCTATTAAAATGATTTGATACATTACCATATTTGCACTGAGGTAATGAACACAGATGGTGGACTGGTTAGTGGTTGCCTCACTTGGAGGGAATTTTTCTTTTTGTTTTCAATTTTAGAAAACAAAAACCTAAGTGTCAGTTTTTCAAGTTAAGATGTCTCTATGGGAATCTTAAGATCCATGCTCCACATCATTATTTATATACCATATTTGGAGGGGAAAGTCAGGGCATTTCTCAAACAAATACGCTTCATATTTTGCATAAAGCCAAAAATCAACTGAAAAATAATTAATTAGATATATTCATTGTCAATAAATAAATGTTTTTTTTTAAAAAAAATGAGGTGAGTTCACAGCTTTGAAAATGCATTAAAGAAAATAGAACTAGACAAGTTAAAAATACAATTAAATCAGTGATGTTGATTGTCAGTGTATATTTCAACACTGTACACTTCCACCCAGCATGCTGTCCACTCCATGATGCATGCAGTGCTCCCATTATCTAAATGTCAGTGACATTAATCTGCTTGTTCCCCACATGCTGTTGTAAAGAAATGATTGATTGATTGATTGATTGATTGATAGGATATGTATTTTTGCTCACAGTCAATTCACAAAAGGATGAAGGAGAAAAACATGTCTAATCCCCAGAATCTAGTTATTTCAAATTTCACTGCACTGCACTGGTTACTGTGGAAATCAGACTTTTCTGCAGCACATCCTTGTTATTACATTATTTGAAAGAAAAATAACATTTAATTGAAATATATATTGCTTAATCATTTGACTTGTCCATTGTATTACTTTATCCTCAAATTTAAGTACTTTGGAGCTATAAACCTACATGCATTAAAGTTGTTGATCCATATGGATCTTTTACGACATTCATTTGAAACAGATTGGCTAATTTAAGGGTGTTAGTGGGAATAATACCACCTGTAAACAATTTTTATGATAGTCTCTTTTACAGAAGCAGATAATGATGTATAAGAAGTGCAAATCTTATTCCAAATTTCCTCTGAAATACTCTTTTTTAGATATGTTCTCAAAAGAATTTTGATCTTTTACCCATAAGAATTAGCAATAACATTATCTGTGTTTAACTGGAGTTCTGTATTAATTAGGGGCATCATAGACTTAATTAGTTACAACAAAGCTTGAATGCAATAGGTGTTGTTAGATATGCATTTGTATGAAACACAAATGAAGTGACATTGACAATTTGCAATGACAATAGTTTTATTGATTATTTATAGCTATTTTATTCTTTTGTAATAGGATTCTGGCAATGAAGAAGGTTTCAAATTTAATAGATTCCAACCTTTTTACAACATTTATATTGTTTGCATTTCCCTTCATCTTTACCACTCATGTGTTTTCATAGTCAATGGAGAAACAAAAAGGGTGATTTCCCACATCACTGCCAAATATTTCCTTGTTTTGTTATTTATGGTGGGTGCCTTAAAGTCAATTCAAATTTATGGTCACCCTAAGGCAAACCCATCACTGCACTGAGGCAAGCAGACCATCTGCTCTAATAAATTTCATCATTGGTCTTAATCAGAATGCATCAGATGTAAGGCATTTATTTATTTATTTAGTGAAAGATTTATGCATCACTTCTTAGCCTACCTACCAGGGCCTTCAAGACAACAAGACATAGTTAAAAACATTTAAAATAATAAAGCAGGCTCTCAGTTAACCAGCACCCATGGGTAAGCACTGGATAAATGCAGTTTCTGGTTGCTTAAGAGTCACTATTAAAAACAGAATTAATTGATATTAGATTCTGTACTATACTATCCCACACTACAGACTCAGTATTGATGTGATTTTAACATTGAAATACAGCAATTAAAAGCCAATTAAGACAAATAAAGTCAAATGTAATTTAATGTAACAGAGATTCAAAATTATGGACCCAATGTCAAAGAAGTATACTTCACAAGGGTAATATGTTACATTTACACAAAAGTTACAAACAGTTTAATGTGTTATCGGTTTACCCAGCTTTATTAACCATATTGAGCCAGAAGCATATCTGAAAATTAACCATGCAAATCTTATTGTTCTTTATTTTGTGGGGTCACCATCTTGCAAATGATCAAGGCTAGGAGCTGTTTGTACACTAGGGACCTCATCACACTAGAGAATGAATCCACTTTAAAGGAAGTTGCTACCTTCTGCAGAATTCTGGGGCTTGTAGTTTAGGGAGAAGCCTTTAACAGCTTCACTAAAATACAAACCCCATTATTCTGCAGGAGGCAGAAACCGGATTTAAAGTGGATTCATTCTCTAGTGTGATGATGTAGTAGGACTGTGTACAGTGCATTTTTCAAAACAGGGTCCGAGATATTCAGCAGACTTGACAACCAAATGTTTGGAAATGGGGCTCAAATTTACTTCGCTGAAATGGACCACATGGTGACAGAAAATGGCTGATATCAGTTCTTTTCAGCTGTGCCATGGCAGAAACCAGGCATGCATGGTTCCCCCCTTAGCCTTGCCTTAGCCAACCAGATCAAAAAAGAGAATCATGAGTCTTTTTGTGAAAAAAAATGCAGTGAAAGCATAAAAAATTAAAAGCCGTTATAAGTTGTTTGCTCATCTCTTTGACTGTTTTATTTTTCTTGTGGCTTCTGAGTGTCCTCCTTCTCCCCTATAGAGAGAGAGAGAGAGAGAGAGAGAGAGAGAGAGATGGGGGGGGGGGAGGTGGTCGTGGTGTGGATGCTGTTGGGTAAAGTGGCTAGCCATTCAGGGGAGTAAAAGCCCAAGGGGAGACAGAGGTACTGAATCTCAATCAGATCCTCGTATGGAATACCTTTTTAGGGTTCTTTTAAAGAAGATTTTATTTCTAGAAACTTTAATAATTTCATAAAAATAAGTGGATGACCCAAACATTCTGCAACTTGGTGGGCTTGCAATGGTAAATGTTCCCCCATTGCCGCCAATGGGCTGGATCTTTCCAGAGCGAAAATGAAACTTCCAGCTGCTGGACTGAAAATGACATTTTGCCCTTCCAAATTTGGGCAACTCTGGAAAAAATGGCATGGGGCCAACTGAAAATCAGACACTGAAAGTGCCACAGGGTATACCCAAGTTGCGCACTCCTATTGTGCACTGGGAGAGGAGTCTAGCACCCATCATTTGAAATGCTATGTACCACCCTTTCAAGTGGTAAAGTTTTCATTCAAGAGTAGTTCAGGGTTGCAGAGATACAATGATTTCAAATGATGTCCATCTTTTTGAAACATCATAGTATATTGCACATATAACAGCTTTGTGGATGTAGTTTTTTGGCTTGTTTGAGAGATCTGATTGCTTGAGTTCTGGTTAATTGAGAGTGTATGTACATAGATATAACCTTTGGAAAGAAACCAAAAACATTCCTTAAAACAATTTAAAACTAAATCATTAAAACAGCCAGCTATATTTTGAGAACCAAAGAAGACCGAACACCATTCTAGCTATTGACCAAAAGTTCATAAGAAGTTGTGGTCTAAAACTATGTTCCCTTTGCAAAGAGTTTCATATAGGGATGTGTCAGAGAAAACCCTCTCACATGTTCACACCAAGCAAGACTCACACATTGTAGAGACACAGAACAAGGCCTTCATTAAGGGTCTCAAGTTTTGGGCAGGGTCATGTGGGATGAGGTGGTATTTTGGATATACTGGCCCCAGGCAATTTAGAGATATGTAGGTAAAAACCAGCACCTTATATTAAGCTGATAAGAACACTGGAAGTCAATGTGGTTCTATTAAGAACAGTGTTACATGGTGTATTCACCACACTCTACCCCACTTTGTACCAGCTGTACCTTCCAAACACTTTTGAAATACAGTCCCATAGAGCAAGTTAGTCCAAAAAAACCAAAAACAAAACCCAACCCCAGACACATCAAAGCACGAACCATATAATTCCCAGGGAAAGGCACACTTGTGCCATCAATTCTCTCCGTATCTACTTATAACCCAAATTTGTTATTGTTGGCAAATCTCAGTATTTATAGACACAATTCACTTTTAATTATCATTGCCAGATCTTTAGTGTTGTTTCAATTGAATTGTTTGAAATAGAAATAACAACAAAAACAAAAAACAAAACAGTAGCATATATGCTTTGTCTAGCCACATGCCTTTTCTCTAAGCTATGCTGAACAAAAGAAGGAATTATAAAACATGACTTCCATGTTTAATGGGGGCAGTGAATTGGTTCTGAGTTTTAGTTCCAACATTAAATACATCATTGTAGGTGCTGAAACCCATTCTCAAAGAAGATTCAACACCATAGATAACACTTTTAAAGTTCAGACTAAACTTGAGATTATTTACCATGCCCACTGACACTGAGGCTACTGAGTTTCATCGGTTACGAGTAACCATGAAAATTGCAAGTCTTTATTATTTAAATTTATTGTTCTGAAGTCTTCGTACAAATTAAAAAAACAACATGCATGCTGAAAATCCTATATTTCACCTGTCATAATCAGCAATCTGTACCCATTACATTCGACCCGGCCCTAGTTTTATTGTGTTATGGTGTATTGTTTTTATTGTTTACTGTTATTGATTAACGTTTTGATTTGCTTTATAATGTTATGTGTATTGTTATGCTGTTGTTTTTATTGAGGCCTTGGCCTTTGTAAGCCACATCGAGTCCTTTGGGAGATGTTAGCGGGGTACAAATAAAGATAATAATAATAATAATAATAATAATAATAATAATAATAATAATTTATTCCTACCTTTAGTTTTGAACACATATTTGGCCAGAAAAGGGGGTACGGTGGGGAGTAAGTCCAAATCTGCAAATCTCCGAACATAAATATAAAATACAAATAATGTATAGTCTGATTTTCCAGTTTCTATATTCCTAAAGGAATAAATGTAGGAATGAAGATGACTAAAACAAAGTAGTTGCTATCCCTACCTTGTGGTAACAGAAGGTTTTGGTAACTGCCCAGAATCCCTCATTCCGAATTGCCATTTGAGGCATTTAGCTCCTTAAAATAACATTGCCAAGTTCTTTTTATTTGTGTTCACTCAACTAGCTTGTAAGAACACAATCTCCACTTAATTTGTCAGATTTAATTTTCTCATATCCAGGATTCTGTTCCCCAACAGCAGCCTCGTGACTTGTTCAGTGAAGAACTTATCTCATGAATTAGCTATGTGCATCTAGACCCTAGTGGAATATGCAGAACAGCCTTTCTCTGTTTGGGATTGAAAATGCTGAAAAAAATCATGTTGCTCCATTGACAGCTAGTGGGAAAATATTTAGCAACTATTTTAATCATTTCAAAGATTGCAACATTTCAATTTATAGTAAATCATTTTTGAATAGAGTTGTACAGGTTATACAATTACAATATGCGACTCTAGAAGCAGGTCATGGTTTGAAGCTGCCCATTTGACAACTGTAGAGACAAGTCTATTAAAACTGACATACATTCTCCCCCACCTTTCAAAAAAAGAAGGAAAAGAAATTAACACAAGTGTCAAATCAAGAGCTCAAAATAAGAATAAAAAATTAAAGCACGGAATGAAGTTGATCTTTGAATATTCATGAATGCAAACAATATAAATACACAGAAAGAGAGATACCCAGGGGACAAGTACGCATAGAAACCCAGAAGATTTTCTTAGGGAAGCAACAGAATGACAGGGGGCTGCCACTAAGGCTCTTTCCACACAACTGTTAAAAAACCACATTGATGGCAGTGTGGACTCAGACAATCCAGTTCAAAGCAGATATTGTAGATTATCTTCCTTGATATTCTGGGTTAAATGGCTGTCTGGAAGGAATGTAAGTAAGCTACACCTGAAAAGTAATCTACACGTATCTATATACTTGAAAAAAAAAAGAACTCCTTATTTGTTCTGTTTTTCCAAATCTACATAAAACCCCCATTTCCTCATTAGTACCACATGGAGCAATCATATTGTGAAGTCAGTCTTGGTTTTATTATCCTTTCATAGGACCTTATCACACACACACACACCGTGCTGTTTCACCAACAAGTTGGTGAAATAGCCGGCATGGCAATCTACTGCATCAAAAACAAAGAATCAAAGGCCTTCCATTATTTAAAAATGTAGCTATCTAGGGTCATCATCACACCTGCCAATTTAAGCATCCTTTGATGCTTGCCAGCCAGCTGAGGGACAGATGACCATCACGTGACGTCCCTAAACTTCCAGTGGAGGACCCATCCACAACTAGCTTGGAAGCATCCTAGAACACTTCCTCATCAGGTTCTTGTGGGTTTTTTCGGGCTATAGAGCCATGTTCTAGAGGCATTTCTCCTGACGTTTCGCCTGCATCTATGGCAAGCATCCTCAGAGGTGTGAGGTCTGTTGGAAGTAGGAAAAATGGGTTTATATATCTGTGGAATGGCTGGGGTGGGGCAAGGAGCTCTTCCCTGCTGCACTTAGGTGTGAATGTTCAGCTGATCACCTTCATTAGCATATGAAGGCCTGCCTGAGTCTGGGAAAATCTGTTGCTGGGAAGTGTTAATCTGTGCCTGGTTTTTTTTTCCTCTCTGTTGTTTAGCTGTTATAATTTTAGAGTTTTTTAATACTGGTAGCCAGATTTTGTTCATTTTCATGGTCTCTTCCTTTCTGTTGAAATTGTCCACATGCTTGTGGATTTCAATGGCTTCTCTGTGTAGTCTGACATGGTGGTTGCTGGTGTGGTCCAGCATTTCTGTGTTCTCAAATAATATGCTGTGTCCAGGCTGGTTCATCAGGTGCTCTGCTATGGCTGACTTCTCTGGTTGAAGTAGTCTGCAGTGCCTTTCATGTTCCTTGATGCGTGTCTGGGCGCTGCGTTTGGTGGTCCCTATGTAGACTTGTCCACAGCTGCATGGTATACGGTAGACTCCTGCAGAGGTGAGAGGATCCCTCTTGTCCTTTGCTGAACGTAGCATTTGTTGGATTTTCTTGGTGGGTTTGTAGATTGTTTGTATGTTGTGTTTCTTCATCAGCTTCCCTATGCGATCAGTGGTTCCCTTGATGTATGGCAGGAACACTTTTCCTCTGGGTGGATCTTCATCTTGACTCTTGTGGCTTGTTCTTGGTCTTGCAGCTCTTCTGATGTCTGAGGTGGAGTATCCATTGGCCTGGAGAGCCCAGTTGAGGTGGTTCAGTTCATCTTGGAGGAGGTGGGGTTCGCAGATTCTTTTTGCACGGTCTGCCAAGGCTTTAATGGTGCTTCTTTTTTGACTTGGGTGATGGTTGGAGTTTTTATGTAGATATCTATCTGTGTGTGTGGGTTTTCTGTAGACGGTGTGACCCAATTGTTGATCTGGTTTGCGGATGACTAGGACATCTAGAAAAGGCAGTCTTCCTTCATTTTCTTTTTCCATGGTGAACTGGATGTTTGGGTGGATGCTGTTAAGATGGTCCAGGAACCTGTTGAGTTCTTCTTCTCCGTGGCTCCAAATGGTGAAGGTGTCATCCACATATCTGAACCATATCGTGGGCTTTTTGGTTGCTGTTTCCAGGGCTTGTTCTTCAAAGTGTTCCATGTAGAAGTTAGCTATGACCGGGCTGAGAGGGCTCCCCATAGCTACTCCATCTTTCTGTTCGTAGAATTCATTGTCCCACTGAAAGTAACTGGTGGTAAGGCAATGGTGAAACAGAGCCGTGATGTCTTCTGGGAACCTCTGGTTGATGAGTGCCATGGTGTCTGCTACTGGGACCATGGTAAATAGAGATACCACATCGAAGCTGATCAGTTTGTCGTTTTTATTTAGCTTGAGATTGCTGATTTTTTCTATGAAGTGGGCTGAGTCCTTGATGTAGTGTGTAGTGAGCCCAATATGGCTTTGTAACTGTGCAGCAAGAAATTTTGCTAGGTCGTATGTGGGGGATCCAATGGCACTCACGATGGCACTCACTCACTTCCTCATCAACTTCTGTCCTGGTTGGATGACACTTCCCCTGTGTGATGGACTACATGTTCATCTGTCTCTCAACTGACTGGCAAGCATCATAAAATACTACATTTCTAGATAACTACATTTTCTAGATAACTACATTTTTTTATAATGGAAGGTCTTTGATGCTTTGTTTTTGATGCAGTAGGTGTTGAACCTATTTTGAGAACAGATTCTTTAAAATTCAAAATAATTTTTCTCTCTCATTACCATTTACATTACAATTCATAACAATAGTTGTGAAGTAGCAATGGAAATAATTTTATGGTTGGGGGTCGCCGCAACACGTGGAACTGTATTAAGGTGTCACAGCTTTAGGAAGGTTGAGAACCACTGCTCTAGACTGAATATGTTTGTGATGGATTTGGAGCTGCTCATTAGATACCAATCACACTGCAATATTATAGTAATTTGACACTATGGTTTTCATGACTCCATTTTATGTAAGTTGCCCAGGATTCCAGAAAGGGGAGTTTCCGACCCCTACTTGGTGATGTCAGAGATTGGATTTCTCTGCATGAAAAAAATGCCTTCACAATAAACTGCAATGTCTTCTGCAGATAGCCAAATATTTTAAACCCAAAAGCATGAAGTCCACCTAGTCTGATTCCTACTAGAATGCTAGGAAACTCAAGTGACTATTCAGTAGCCTCTCTTTTATTGCTTTCTTTCCATGGAGAGTTGAGGGAAAACATTGTTCAGGAGAATGTAGCTTTTAATTAATATTAATAATCCACTAAGTTTGTAGAAGTATACATAAGGAATTTAATTAATAGAGCACTGGTATCAGTTATTTGTCCCGAGAATGGAATTTACAATGTCTGGGACACTAGGGTGACCAGATTCAATGAAGGTCAGGGTTTTTGTTCACGATGGATGATGGGATTTTGTTCATTCTCATGCCACTCTGGCATGTTGACTCATCTCAATTGACACTTCTATGCAAGTTTGAAAGGCAAATGAGCCTTTCCCTCCAGATTTTCCAGTCATCTCACTTTACATGCATATTATTTATACACTGCTTTTCTTCTAAAATTGGCACTAAGTGGTCAAAACTAATTACAATAAAATTATCAGTATGAAAGATCCATGGAATTGTATGTGCATATGGCGTAGAAACACCTGTCCTTCTGTCTTGTATTTTGCATTCTTGTCACTGCCTCCTTGGCTAGCTTACTCCATCTTGTGCATTTTAATTAGAGTTTCTGGGCATTTATAAAATATGCAATCTTTTTCTTGATGGCTGCAGAGAAATGCACAGTCTTGAATATCTTTCTGTACATACTGTGAGACATTTAACAACATACTCCATTAGTAATACAAAATTATCTCAGAATATGTTGAATAAAGAGAGACACTCACTGAAACTTTGAACCAATATCACTAGGTGCTATGTAGAGAAGACACACAGATGTTCTCATCCTCAGAGCAAAAACGTGTCTTCCTGACACATTGAGACATCTTATTGAGAAAGTAGTCAACTAATTATGTTTTTCACACATGGTGATTTTTTTTAATGGCAAAAGTGTCAAAACCCTTGGGTTCTGCATAGAAAATGTGGTGTTTTCTACCAAAATAGTGTTTCCCCCCACAAAGTATATCTTTTCCAGCAAAATATACCATTTCTTTCTGTAAAATACACAGGAAGTCACTACTACAGTCCACGACCCTAATACAAACAAAGTAGGTCTATTTAATCAGGGACGAAAAAGGTAACTTGTCTGTCCTAGAATGGAAAAATGAGTCAAGAAACAAAACATTAAGGCCTGTATGAGTTCTGCCAAAATTTTCAATGAAAGGTATCTTCTTCCACAGACCATGATAACTTATCCCAGCATATTGCTGTAGTCTTGAACTTTCTTGGATTGCAGTCCATCTATCAAAGATCAATCAAGTTTGACAAGGTGAAAATAAAAATATTACAAACATGAATCCTATCAAAGTATAACAATTCAGTTTGTGCATGTCAGAAATAAAAAAGAACTTGATTACTAGTCATGGGCAGGGAAATCTGATTATCCAAATATTCAATTTTACAATTATTTCTGAAAGGCTCTTTTAAAAAAGTATTTATTCCCTGTGTCAATGTAAGCAATTGTTCCATTTATCAATTCTCATGCAGACTTTAAAAAGAGAAATGTAAAACTACCTATTTGTCTAAGTAGTGCTTTTTGGAAAAAGTCAGTTTACTGCTATCCTGAAGTCTAGTTATAGATGCATCTGAGGACATTATCAGACAAAACTACTATTCCATAGCAGTTAGGCTATCATAGAAAGTGGATATCACACCTCTCTCCGTTTTCTGTAATTGTACTGATTTGCCAATCCATAGTCCCACAACTGTACTTCCACATGCCCTTGTAATTCCACCTTCTAGCACTTTGTCTGTTCTCTAAGTTTTATCATGTTTTAAGAGAAATTTTGCAGTTTCAGTAATGAATCACAAAAAAGGCAAACTTAACTGTAAATAACTGTAAAATATTGAATAAACTCAAAGCAAAGAGTTGAATAATAGAGAAGGGGAAGGAGAGAGTGGGAGAGGAGGAGAATTCCACATCCTGATGTCACTTCACTGGTGGCACAATGGCATAGAAGTGGAAGGTAGGTGATGGGAACACAAGATTAGAGATCTTCACCAGCTTCAATGCCATTTTTCTGCCTCATGTGATACAGTCTCAAGAAAGGAGACCATGCTACATTTGATGACCACTGTTATTTGAAGTCTCCTAACTGTGGTAGCTGGTAGGTCCCATATCGACAAAATGTTGAGGCTGATCTGGATTCAGACTTCAAAGATCCAAACATTTGAACCTACTTTTGGCATGAGGTTTAATGTCTTGGATAACTTTTAAAAGGTCCACAGGAAAGGACTAACTAGAACAGATTAAACGCTTCACTGACATGGAAATCACCAATCACCACTGTTACTGAAATATCCTTCAGGCAAAAGCTGAAAGCTGCAATAAGGTTTTGGCCTCATCAGACACCTGCCAATGCCCACGATCTACTCTGTTCTTTCTGCTCACTGTTTTCATTCAGTTTGTACAACTGAGTGAAACTACAAAATTTGCAGGATGTAGGTTGATTGAGGACTTGTTTACGCAACTTTAATTGCCATGTCTCAATGTAATCATACGAGTTGGCCCTCACCAGACTACAGAGCCCACAATTCCATAGCATTGAGAAATGGTAGTTAAAGTGGTGTCAAATTACACTAATTCTACAGTGTAGATGCATCCCTAGAAGTTTCTTAACTAAATCCCAGAGCATACATTGTACATCCTCTTGCAGCTTTACCACTGTACCTCCCGATGAGAAAGTTTAATCTCTCAGAGATCTAAAACAGGCTACTGCTGCTAGATTTAGACAAAATGAATCCCTTTCCCAACATAATTTCTCTAATATTTTACTAAGTTATTGAACCAAGAAATGAAAATTTGATCCATTTCATCTGAACTAGTGAAAGCAATTTCAGATAGTGTATAGTGTCTTCTGTGTCTCTTTGATCATGGTTTAGCAACGACCTTATTACATTTTTCTTTTGCTTATGATTAGTGAAAGAAAAGCAGAGGGAAATGTCTATGCATGAAACAGTCTTTTGAAAAAGTATTATCTCATGTACAAAGTAAAGCACATGAAATGCATTTCTTTTGTTGAGCTCTTTCATTTTCAATACTCTTAGGTGTTAGCAATAGTGAGTAGAGAATATTCAGGCACAAATGTGGTATTTAAGCTGATGGTGATTATTGGGAACTCACTCTGTTTATTGTGCTATCTTGTAAAAACCCATCTCTTGTTTTTCAGCTCCAGCTGTAGAGTTTGATCTCAAGCATTATTGAAATGCTTGGGTTCTATTGAGCATACAGAGCAGATTCCAGAAAAAAAGGTGGGTGGGAACCGTATTATCTTCACTAAATTTGCTCTAGAACGGAAAATGCTCTAGTTCTGATTTTCAGGTGGTGACAAGTTTAAGAGGAGGAGATAAAAGTTGTGGCATGTTTGATCTAACATTTTGTATCTAGAAATTGCATGTGAAGATGACAGGAACTCCACTACAACCAAAAATACATTTGTCAAATGATTTAACTAGTTCTAATGAGCTTAAGTCACAAAAGGTATTACTTCAAGTGATCAAGGAATATTCCTTGAATAAAGAACATGATGTTACCATGAACTGAGAGCTTTCAGAAGAGCAGGCAATTAGATGACTCAATATTAGATATGGAATAACCTTGTACTTTCAGAAATGCCTAGCAAATGCAGCAACCCTGTCTGGAGGCCAACTGGGATGGAAAGATTCAGCTACTTTGTCCACCTGGATACCATTCCTGTACAAAGCTCTGAACAGAAGGTTGAGCAGTGATGTGACAGCCATATTTAAATATTTGAAAGGATGTTTTATTGAAGTTGGATCCTGTTGGGGTTTTTTTGTACTGCACCAGAAACAGGTTGTATCTATGGGTGCATCTACAATGTAGAATTAATGCTGTTTAACACAACTTGAACTGGCATGCTTTGATCCAGGGAGCTGTCATTTTGTAACATCTTTAACCTTCTCTGCCAAAGAGTGCTGACTCTTTACCAAGTGACATATCCCAGAATCCCATAGCGTTAAGCCATAGCAGTTAAAGTTGTGTTGAACTGCACTAATTCTATAATGTAAAGGCATCTTAGGACATTAAGCAATGGGTTGAAACTAAAGGAAAAGAGAATCCACCTAAATGTTAGGAAAAACTTCCTGATGGTAAGAACTGTTCAGCAGTGGCATATGCTGCCACAGAGTGTGATAGACTCCCCTCTCTGGGGGTTTTTAAACAGGAGCTTAGTGCTTTGATTATGTATTCATGCATGGAAGGGTTGAACTGGATTGTCCTTATGGTCTCTTCCAACTCTATGATTCTATGAAAGCCATGCCATGTATGGCAGATAAGTTTTACAAAACATTGCAAGTTCTCTTTCTGTCCCGTGATCTGCTTACAAAATTGCATTTTATTGATGTGTACATCTGTAGTGATTAATGTAAAACCAGAGATGAAGTGAGATTTTTCAGAATGATTCAAACATAAAGCAGAGTTTCTCTCAAGTTCTCTGTGTTTTTAAATGTAAAAATGCATTTGTTAGTGAAAACACACACAGAGATGTTTATTAGAAAATGTACAAAATGTACAATATTTTGTGAGATTGTATATCAATGTAATTATATTTAGCCATATGTACTGGCATTCTACTACGTATTTACATAATCATAAACTGGCTTATAATCACATACGGGTGAATTGCAATGTTGCATGATGCTTGTATGCAGAGGAGGGAAGCAGAGGCATAGCTATGGTCATTGGAACCATTCTGTAAATGTGTCCAACAGTATGACCATTGTACTATGTCTCCTAATAGGACCATAATAGAGCTAAGAATTAAATTAAGAAACTCATTGTGCAGTGAACACCTGAATGGTTTGGGTCTCATGGCACAATGAGAACTGCCAAAGGTCACGTTTTGTATTTATTAAAAATATTGTATATCCTATTGTCCACTGTGGAACTCATCTCACCATGCTAAAACAGTGGCTCTTAATGAGACATGCCACATTATGACAGGATGTCTATGTTCTACACCAGGGGTCCTCAATTTTTTTAAACAGAGGACCAGGTCACAGTCCCTCAAACTGTTGGAGGTCCAGATTATAATTTGAAAAAAGCATGAATGAATTCCTATGCACACTGCACATATCTTATTTTAGTGCAAAAAACACTTTAAAACAATACAGGGTTTTTTTTAGGCGAGTCCTCATTTGACGAGTAAGATGGTCTTCCTTGATGACTATTTTTGTGGGTTTGTAGGTGGCTGTCGAGCCCTATTCTTGACCCGCATCTTCTCCCACAGTGAAGGCATTGGTTTCCAGGTGGAAGGCGGTCCCGGTTGGGGTTGGCTTGACGCGCCTTCCTCCTGGCATGTTTCTCTCTTTCACCCTCCACTCGTGCTTCCTCGAATTCTGCAGCACTGCTGGTCACAGCTGACCTCCAGCTGGAGCGGTCACGGGCCAGGGCTTCCCAGTTCTCAGTGTCTATGCCAGAGTTTTTAAGGTTGGCTTTGAGCCCGTCTTTAAATCTCTTTTCCTGTCCACCAACATTCCATTTTCTGTTCTTAAGTTCAGAGTAGAGCAACTGCTTTGGGAGATGGTGGTCAGGCATCCGGACAACGTGGCCGGCCCAGCGAAGTTGATGGCAGAGGACCATCACTTCAATGCTGGTGGTCTTTGCTTCTTCCAGCACGCTGACGTTTGTCTGCTTGTCTTCCCAAGATATTTGCAGGATTTTCCAGAGGCAGCACTGATGGAATCGTTCCAGGAGTTGCATGTGACGTCTGTAGACAGTCCACGTTTCGCAGGCATAGAGCAGGGTTGGGAGGACAATAGCTCTATAGACAAGCACCTTGGTATCCCTTCATTCGGGAAAATGCTGCACTCGCAGAGCTCAGGTGGTGTTGTATTTCGGTGTCGATGTTGACTTTGGTGGAGAGGTGGCTGCCAAGGTAGCGGAAATGGTCAACATTTTCTAATGTTACACCATTAAGTTGTATCACTGGCATTGGGTTAATTAAACAATAATTAATATGAAGAACAATTTTAACAAATATAAACTAATTAGTATTTCAGTTGGAAGTGTGGAGTTGCTTTTGGTTGATGAGATAGGATTGTTGTTGTTGTTGTGCACTTTCAAGTGGTTTCAGACTTAAGTTGACCCTGAGCGAGGGCCGGGTAAATGACCTTGGAGAGCCGTATGACCCCTGTTCTACACCACTGGAGAAATTATACTGTTTAGCTGGTATTACACCACTTGACATAGGACCAAGGCAGTGACGTCTCCGGCCCATCCCCTGTTCAGATATCAGCCAGCATGCCAACGCCTTAAATCAAGAAATAGTTTTCTAAGATCTACGGAGATACTTGTAGGAACACCTCAGCAAGAGAGAGTCCAAAAGTAGCAGGCTAAAACCCGAAACCTCAAACCATGGCTGATACTGAATGAAAGAGTCCCCTCTGGGCACACAGAAGACTGGGTGACTTGGAAGGCGCTAAACAAACTGTGCTCTGGCACCACAAGATGCAGAGCCAACCTTAAGAAATAAGATGACAAAGTGGAGTCTATGACATGAAAGTGTGGAGAAGAGCAAATTACAGACCACCTGTTACAATGCAGTCTGAGCTCTGTCACATGCACAATGGAAGACCTTTTTATAGCAACACCATAGGCCCTACAAGTGGCCAGTTACTGGTCAAAGGACATTTAGTATAATGCCAAATTTTAAAACTTTGTGTGTTTTAAATACATTACAATTGTATCCTCAGTTTGCTTCTGTTACAATAAATAAATAGCCAGAGATGTAGCCACGACATCATAAAAGTTATGAAATATTGACTTTGAAGCAATATTTCATCAATTGTTTACCAAAATACTGTAGAAATTAGTTGGCATGTACATAACCTGTGTACATATTTTTCATGAGAATTTCAAACACCAATTTCTCTCTCCCCCCCCCCCCCCCCCCGCAAATTGTCTTCTCTAGAAGAGTCTCTAATCACACTGATACATACTTGAGCCAGAACAAATGTAAGATTAGGGGGGAAAATGTGAAATGGATACAAAATTATGTGCACAAGATTGCTTTTTTCTAGCTGTAGTTCTGAAGCCTCTCTCCACTCAGAGAACAAAGGAGTTCGTGAAAACAGCAAAATGCAAGGCAAGATGTACTAGGCTGCATTTTGTAAAAATCAGCATCAGAATAATAAGTTGGATGAGAATGAAGATCAATGATAACTATTTTTAAAATGACTATAATGATATCTGTTCCTCTCCAAGCAAGTTTAACCAAGATGCCATTGGTAATTTAATTGCAGTGGGAAATGCATTGCCAGAATCGATAATGATCCTGCTTTATTAGTGAAATCTATAAACCTTAAAGACCTTGTTTAATCCCCTGAGATGAATACCCACAGATGAATAGTTTTTGCAATTCTTATTCTGCTACTTCTTTTATTTTAACAACTTAGCATCAATAGATGACACTACAACATTTTTCATCCTCAATCTGTAATAGTGTTAAAATAAATATAAAACAGAATGGAATCATATTGCAGCAAGAGATTATCAAGTTAAAGTAATTCCAAAATCTGAACAATAAGAATTACTTGACCATTTGCTGAAGGCAGGAGTAAGAATCACATGGCCCTCGAGATATGGTGGGAATGCAGCTGACAGCATTCCTCATCATTGACTAGGGTCGCTTCAATTTGCAACCAACAATATAGAGTCATAATCAGAGCTGGAAGGGACTCCATGGGCCAAGTAGTCCATGTTGGAGCATGCAAGAATCAGTGAGTGTGTGTTTCAACTGTAAAATAAGATGCATGAAGCTGATTGGTCGGGCAATGTCTGGGATGATGGCTAAGCCTGGAACTTTTGGATACTGATGCATTTTTGTTCTGACTTGAGCTATGCAGGTGCACAGAGAGATGAAGAGAGAAGCAGAGAGAGATAGATGGATTTGCTTCTTGGCTGCTGAAAAAAGGTCTCCCACATGCCATTTTAAATCTCTGTAAAAAGACATTTAGTGATTTAATGCACCTGATCATATTGTACATATGTTGTTCTGAATCAAGAAAAGTAAACTGCTTGTTCTTTATTGTTCACTTGCGTGGCATATTTTCTTTCTCTGGAAAGGCAGTGTGTGGGCTGATCAAATGTGAACTTCACGTGGTTTATTTTACATTATGCCACAGTCCAACCCACTGCTCAATACAGGATCTCCAGTTAAACTATCCCTATTGCCTAGTCTAGCCACTTTTGAAAATATAAACAGAAGGAGACTCCACCATCTCTCTAGTCTAGGCAATCAGTTCAATTGCTGAACCACTCTTACTATCAATAGGTTCCTTTTCATGTTAAATCAAAATCCACTATCTTATAACTTCAAAACAAGGAAGTTTGGTTCTACTCTTTGGACAACAGGGATCAAAGCTGCCCCCTCCTCTCTCTTCCTCTCTTCAAGTATGCCACCGCTCAATGTTTTCTCCACCATGCTGAACATGTTGAGCCACTTCAACTTTTCCTCATATGTTTGTTCTCTATACATTTTCTCATGCTTGTTGCCCTTCTCTGAACTTCCTCAAACTGTTTTCTTCTTAAACCAACTGTCCCAGACTGAACAAAATACTGCAGATGAAACCTGACTAGTTCAGAATATAGTTAGACTATTTATTTCCTTGACTTGGAAACTATATTTCCATTAATGATACTAAAATAGCATTTGGAGGGCCATTTGATTCTCACCTTAGCCTAAAGACTGAAAGGGAAGGAGTTTGCAACCTTCCTTAAGGAAAGAGGGTCCATAAACTTGGTGCCATAGCTGAAAATGTCTTGTACGGTGAGCCAACTAACTATACCTCTGTAGACAGAAGAGCACAGGCTAAGACCTCAGATGATAAGCATAAAAGATAGCGATATTCATAGAACAGGTCAGTCCTTAAAATAACTTTTTTGGGTTGTTCAGATAAACAATAACACATTGTGCTATGAATTTAGAGGCCAATATGATTTTTGTAAAACCAGAAACCAAGTGAAAGAAGGGAAATGGAAGCCAGTTAGATTTTTCTAATATCAGGGCAATATCCTCCAGGAAGCACAGAGCTTGGCTGGTTTGTTTCCTTCCTATTTATCACATGAAAGCTCTTTCAACTAAAGTAGGAAAGTGATTTCCAATAAATACATTTGAGGTGGGTCCCTTCTCTGTGCTGGTCCTATAGTCCCAGCTCTTGCGTTCCTGTCACATTTTTACCCCTAGGATTCCTCCCTGGATTTCGTACTTAGGCCTCAAGGTGATTTCTGTATTGGGCATCCCAAAGGCTGTGCTTTGCAGGTGTGTCTAACTTCTAATTTCAAAATATTCTTGTGTGAAAAAGAGACAACATATTGACAACCCATAACTCCAAACAGTATTGTCATAATGCTCAAATCTTTTTCAGATCATGGCAATTACATGCAGACTTTAATTGTGATAAAAAATGAATTTGTGAATCAGTAGCAAGTTGCTGGTTGACTTCAATCTGCTAATAGCATGGTTCTTTCAAAGTTTCTTTTGTGTGTGGCAGTTCTCTGTTGGGATTGTAACAAAAGGAAAAAAGTATCTGTTAAGGCTATAGCCATTTCCCAAGATTCTTAAAAGAGCAGAAGTTCAGCAGCATACTTCACTCAAATTACATTGTAAAATAAATTCAATTTCAACAAAAGCATATCTCATTTTAAAAAGCATCACATCTTATCATACTATAATGTGGCTCAAAGTGCATTAAAAGAAGACTGCTTAGAAAGCCTTAAAAGCATAAAATAATTTAGCAAAACTGCTATCCCCATAGCAAGAGGGTAAGCTGGTACGATGCTAAAATCAAACCCTCTGTATTCATATTCAGTCATAAAAGCACTCTGTTAAACCAGAAAAGCCATTTATGCCTACAGGGAAAAATGGGAACACAAGCTGTGTCAGATGAGGAAATGGAACCAGTTTTAAATTGCTTTCAAAAATAGTTTGGATCTTTAAATAGATTTGGGGTTTAGCTAACATTTCATTATTGAACTGCCTTTTAATCACAAGTATATATTTTAGCTGTGCTTGAGATTTGTAGATTCTACGCTGTTTGGCATTTGGCAGATTTTGCAGAAAACTTGAAACTTCATGTTTCATTTTTCTCCATATGCAAGAAGATGGGATTCAGTGATGAGATGCCTCTGTGAGAGGAAAATAGTGAATAAACTGTTAGTAGATGTTAGCAACTTGCCTATGCCTCTTATAGTTAGCCATCCTAGGTAGCCAATGCTGATAATTTTATGATGCATGCCACAGACACGGAAACAATAACCTTGAGCCACAATTATGCAAGTTTTCTCAATGTAAGCAAAATTTGAAATGGCCATTACTTATTTTTTTCCTGCTGACAACAACAATAACACATGCAACATTTTTCATCTTGATAGTATTTTGGGAACATTAACCTCTTTGAATCATGGAGGTACATTAAGAAACCTTTGAAGGAGAAACCAAATCTGGTAAATTAAGCAGTATGAACAAAATGGATTCATAAATTTGTTTTCATGTAGGGGGGAACAGAAACCAGAACACAACTACACTTGTCTCTCCATATTTTGATTTTTGCAGATTTGATTTTCCATGGATTTTATAAATACATTCTCTTTAGGAATCTCTACATCCTCCATTGTGGTTCTATGGTCAACTTTCTCCAGTCATGCTGGAGGATCTAGAGATTTCTAGAGAGATCTCTAGAGCCCCTTTCACACTGCTGTGTAAAATCCAGATTATCTGATTTGAACTGGATTATTTATTTATTTATGACATTTATATGCTGCCCTTCTCACCCCGAAGGGGACTCAGAGCGGCTTACAAGGTATATATACATAGTATACTACAAGGTATATATACATACATACGATATATTATATTATTAGCATAGTACAATATCATAGCAGTGTAGACTCATATAATCCAGGCCCTTCCACACTGCTGTATAAAATCCAGATTATGTGTTTTGAATGTCTTATATGGATGTGTGAATTTCATATAATCCAGTTCAAAGCAGATAACGTGGATTATCTGCCTTGAAAATCTGGATTATATGTTTCAGTGGAAGAGCTCTAGGTCAGGCATCCTTCAAACTGCAGCTTTCCAGCTGTTTGGGCTTCCAACGCCCAGAAATATCAGCCAGCATGTTCAATGTCCAGGAATTATACGAGTTTGAGGTTCAAACAAATGGTGGGCAGCAATTTGAGGGTGCCTGCTCTAGGTCCTCCAATGCAATTCCGTGTTTGGTTTACAGGATATGGTTATCATTGAGTCCAGCTGGAACACCTAGTAATTCCTAAAGAGATATTCTCATGTTTTTTTTAAAAAATTGCAGTTTCTTTTGTTGTTGTTGTTGTTGTTGTTGTTGTTGTTGTTGTTGTTGTTGTGAGTTTTCACTTTTACTGGGGTCCTATGCCCCTAACCCAGAAAATATGGGTTCAGGAGATGACTGAACCTTTATGCTACATCAGCTTCATGTGAAACTGTCACTAGAGTGAAATCTCAGGTGGTTTTGAAAAAAGTGGTTCTCAAATGTTAGTCTTCTGCTGTTCTTCCACTTCAGTTCTTAGAAGCTCCAGCTTATGGTAAAGGATTTTATGACTTGCAGTCCATTATTATTTAGGGATCAATTTGAGAATCATTGCACAGTTCCATTGATCAGTGCTTCCCAAACTCCGGTCCTCCAGATGTTCTGGGAGTTAGTATCATAGAGTTGGAAGAGAACACATAGGTATCCAGTCCAGTCCCTGGCATGCAGGAAAAGGACAGTCAAAGTACCCTTGACAGATGACCATTGAGAATCTGTTTAAAAGTGTCCAAAGAAGGAGCTTCCTTCCATCACACTCCAAAACCTGTGGAGGTCCAGAGTTTGAAAACCACAGTGTAGATTTTATGTGGTGAAGGTGAGTTGACTGTATGTCTGCAATTACACTCTGAATTGGGCTTACTATTCTGTAGTAAGAAAATAGTTTTGCTGAATATCCTGTAAAGCAGTGGTTCTCAACCTGTGGGTCCCCAGATGTTTTGGCCTTCAACTCCCAGAAATCCTAACAGCTGGTAAACTGGCTGGGAGTTGTAAAGTTGTTTGCTCAAGATCTGCTTCTCACATTAGTGAAATTATCAGTTTTCTCATCTACTGGCATGTGGATTACATGATTTAATGAGTTAAGGAAGTTTGAGCATGGTATACCTTGTCTCCAGGTTGGTTATTGAACTTTAAAAACCTCTGTGACCAATCTAACCATATTGTTAAGTAACTAAATAACTTTTTAGATAAAAAAATATTATCTGTTCATGAATATTACCTTGAAGAGTAGCCATCTCAACCTAATAATTATTCCAGAATTGCTTTAGCAGAGGTTTTGAAACTTTGTCAGGATGATTGCAATTTTACCTATGGGTCTTTTCTCAACAGATGTTTAATGAGATTGGAGACAACTGCCTGTTTCATGATTCATAAATGAAACAACATGTACAGAAAACATCCAGATGACTCAAAAATAGCTTTAGATAAATCTAGATATCAAAATTCATTCCAAGCTACAGATAAGCCTATGTGTAGACAAGTTATAAAAGCTGCAGGTAGACTGGGTATACAAACAGATTTCTATCAAGTTACAGATAGAATGAATGTATGAATAAAGTTATAAAAGTTGCGGATAAACTTGATTTATAGACAGATGACTACATCCAACAATGCAACATTGCTTTAAAAATGCTGTTTTCATTCTTTTAATTTACAAATGGCAATGCAATGATCATGCAAGAAACATAACAGTTTCCAGTTAATCACCTAGAACAGCATTATTAAGTGTATTATTACTTGCAAAGCAGTATGGAGAGATGTTTTTCTTAGGACCTACAGAGCCTCTGTCGTTGTTTTTGAATGCAATCAAATCAACCCGATATTATGGCAAGGATGTGCATAAGACACCACCAAGAGATCCCGTGAACAGTCCTGCTCAGTTCTTACAAACCAGGGACTGTGGCTTTTTTGATTAAGTCAATCCATGAGAAATTTGTTCTCCCTTTTTGATACTACCTTTAAGCATCTACCAAGCATTGACCTCTTTTCCAATTAGTCATGTCATCTCATGTTATGTTTTAGTTTAGTCATTTTGCTCTCAAGTCAAATTATAAGCCTGATCTACTCTTGTACTCATTTCTTTGTCTTTTTGAAAGTCTATGGCAGTGGTTCTTAAAGTGTTGTGTGGAGCCCTTGGGGCTCCACAAAACATTTATGTCAACATAATACTTTTAAGTCAGTGACAAACCTGATTAGACTTTGGATCCCTAGTATATCTGAAGAGAGAGAGAGAGAAAGCTTTGATCAGAAAGAGTTCATTGGAAGAGCCAATTAAATTATTTTTATATCATACATTGCTTATGATGCTGAAATGAATCCAGTTTTAAAGAAACAGTTTGAGAAATAATGTAGATACATTAGTTACAATATTGTATATGAAATTGATGTTCTTATGAGCAAAGGAAGAAAGGCTTATTTTATACTCATTCCCATTCCCCAAATCTTTTTCAGATTAGTTCCTAAAAATTCATAAACATTGAGTGTATAAATATGAGACTGCACTACTTAGAGCTCTCACAAAACTTTCAACTGCTCTCCTATCTTGCCATTTTGGTATTACAAAAATGTTAGCATTGGTTTAAGTTGTTTGATTTAATGTGTATGTACGCATGTAATGTTACATTGCTTATCAACCTATGGTGACCTGTGAATATCAAAGGATCTTCTTAGGAAGGAATACTTAGGGTGGTTTTACTAGTTTCTTCCCTTGGAATATAGCCTTCACTACCTGATATTCATTGGAAGTCCTATTCAAGTAATAACTAGGGCTGACCTTCCTAGGCCTCCAAGATCAAACAAGATCTGATGCTTTCAAATATTTAGCCATTTGAACTAACAAAGTGCATGAGAGAATGTACACAATTGTTGAAATGGGTTTTTGCTGGCCATTGCTCTTTTTCTATATCATCGCTCATTTTCAAATTAGCGATAATTGTTCCAATATAATACCTGTTAGACTCAAAAGGATAACAGATCCATTTTCTGTATGAATAATTGGCACACATAACATGTTAAAATAAGTAGCTTGCTATTTTATAATTGCAGAAGTGTGAGAACTCACCACTAAGGAGTGAAATACAGCAAAATCATTTCTAACACCTAATATCTTTATTATACTGTCATTGGCTATTGATTCCTAGGCAACCACAAATACACAGGAGCCAACTTATATGGATCAACTGGGATGCAACAGGTAGTACTAACATTATGAAGATGTTTTGTAGAACAAGTGGGTGAAAGATGACAGTTAGAGGACATAGTTGGTGTGTCTTCCAATTGCCACGCTATTGCCCTCCTCACAACCCTCCCCCCCCAAAAGAAAATCAGGCCAGCAATAAACAATTCTACTGCCCCCTCTAGGACAACTGACATTAAGTTTTATTACCATTATTTGTAATTTTGTCTCAGTGTGTGGCATTCACTTTATTATGGCCTCTTGACAAGCATAAATCACTACTTAATACTTCAGCTGCAAAGAGATGCCACTGAAATATGAACGAACTTATATCTGATCAAATAAATGAGATCAGAATGAAAAAAGAAGAATATTCTATTTCTGTATTTCTAGTAATTTATATAATTGAGAATATTGGGGATGGTTTACTGATGAGAGACAGGACCTTCTTAGTGGTGGCCCCTCAAATATGGAACTCCCTTTCCAGCAACATTAGATTAGCCCCCTTCCTCCTAGCCTTCAGAAGAAAAGTAAAAACTTGACTTTGGGATCAGGCTTTTGGAAAATAGTCCAGTGCAATAACAGGTTTTGGAATATGTGCAATGACTATAGAACAGCTTGGACTATGATTATGGATGGCATGATTTTAATATGGAATGGAATGTTTTTAAATGCTTAATATGCATTATTTTTTAATTTAATTTTAATATTGGAATTGAATAACAGCCTATATTTAAGCCACCTTGAGTGTCCTTCGTGGTAGAAAAAGAGGGGGTATAAATAGGGCAAATAAATATATATTTTAAAATCACTTTTATTTTCTAGGTATAAAATTTGGTATTGAAAAGAAATCCAATGGTTCAAATAAAAACTGCAGTTCTATACAGAGAATTTGGCCGAGTGGGTGGGGGATTGGCCAAGTGGGTAAAGGTGGTGGTTAATGCCTCCCTTCAGGAAGGCAATATTCCAGTGAGCTTAAAACAAGCTGTAATAAAACCACTGTTGAAAAAACTATCACTGGATCCCACTATCGGCCTGTTTCCAATCTCCCCTTTTTGGGCAAAGTTCTGGAACATGTGGTGGCCTCACAACTCCAGGTATTCTTGGAAGACACGGATTATCTAGATCCGGCACAGTCTGGCTTTAGGCCGGGACATGGTACTGAGACAGTCTTGGTCTCCTTAGTTGATGATCTTCACTGGGAGCTAGACAGGGGGAGTGTGTCCCTGTTGGTTCTGCTGGACCTCTCAGCGGCCTTCGATACCATTGACCATGGTATCCTTCTGGGACACCTCGCGGGAATGGGCCTTGGTGGCACTGTTTTGCAGTGGCTCAGGTCCTTCCTGGGAGGTCGATCTCAGAAGGTGTTACTGGGAGACACCTGTTCAACTCCACAACCATTGTCTTGTGGAGTTCCTCAGGGCTCAATATTGTCTCCCATGTTGTTTAACATCTACATGAAGCCGCTGGGGGAGATCATCCGGAGTTTCGGAGTGCAGTGTTATCTGTACGCAGATGATGTCCAACTCTGTCACTCCTTCCCATCTACTACTAAGGAGGCTGTTCAGGTCCTGAACCGGTGCTTGGCCACTGTGTCGGACTGGATGAGGGCTAACAAATTGAAATTGAATCCAGACAAGACAGAGGCACTCCTGGTCAGTCGAAAGGCTGAACAGGGCATAGGGTTACAGCCTGTGTTAGACGGGGTTACACTCCCCCTGAAGATGCAGGTTCACAGCTTGGGTGTGATCCTGGATTCATTGCTGAGCCTGGACCCCCAGGTTTCGGCAGTGACCAGAGGAGCATTTGCACAACTAAAACTTGTGTGCCAGCTGCGCCCGTATCTTGGGAAGTCTGACTTGGCCATGGTAGTCCACGCTCTGGTTACATCTCGCATAGATTACTGCAACACGCTCTACATGGGGTTGCCTTTGAAGATGGCCCGGAAGCTTCAAATGGTCCAGCGTGCGGCAGCCAGGTGCTAACAGGAATGGCGCTCAGGGAGCACACAACTCCTCTGCTGCATCAGCTCCACTGGCTGCCAGTTTGCTACCGAGCTCAATTCAAAGTGCTCGCTTTAGCCTATAAAGCCCTAAACGGTTACGGCCCAGCCTACCTATCCGAACGCATCTCTTCCTACGAACCCTCCAGGAAGTTAAGATTGTCTGAGGAGGCCCTGCTCTCGATCCCGTCTGCTTCGCAAGCACGCTTGGCGGGGACAAGAAATAGGGCCTTCTCTGTGGTGGTCCCTCGGCTGTGGAACTCCCTGCCTAGGGATATTAGATCAGCCCCCTCCCTCCTGACTTTTTGGAAGAAAGTAAAAACTTGGCTCTTCGAGCAAGCATTCGGAACCCCGGAATAAATAGTAAAGCTTGAGATGGAGAATGACCCAGGAACGGCCAAGACGATGAAACGGATGAGGATTGGAACGAGAGGATATAGCTTTTTTTAAACTGTTATTTGCACTGTCTTTTTTTGTTTAAATGCACTTAATTGTTTTTGCTTTTTGAACGTATGTATTGATGGCATCGAATTGTGCCAATATGTAGACCTTCCTGAGTCGCCTGCAGGCTGATATGGGTGGGATATAAATAATGCAAATAAATAAATAAACAACTTCAATAGTTTCACAGTTTTCCCCATACCTGAATTCACATGTGGCTATATCTTGCCCCTGCAGTATCTACCAAATGTACTAATCTGTTGCCCAAATCATTGGTCCTTTAAAAAATGTAACAGTTCTAGAAAGGCAGCATGATGTAGTGGTCTGGGTGTTAGCAAAGGGCTGCACGAAATCAGGGTTCAAATCTGTTCTCAGCCAGTATTCTCAACTTGCTTCTGACACAATAAACCATCACTTGACCCCACTAAATTGGACAACTTTCGGCCTGTTTCCAATCTTCCCTTCTTGGGCAAAGTCATGGAAAGCGTGGTGGCCTCACAACTCCAGGTATTCTTGAGAGACACGGATTATCTGGATCCGGCACAGTCTGGTTTCAGACCGGGACATGGTACCGAGACGGTCTTGGTCGCCTTAGTGGATGATCTGCGCCGGGAGCTAGACAGGGGGAGTGTGTCCCTGTTGGTGCTCCTGGATCTCTCAGCGGCCTTCGATACCGTCGACCACGGTATTCTTCTGGGGCGCCTTGCAGAGATGGGTCTTGGGGGCACTGCTCTGCAGTGGCTCCGGTCATTTCTGGAGGGTCGTACTCAGAAGGTGTTGCTGGGGGACTCCTGTTCTACGCCACAGCCGTTGACCTGTGGCGTTCCTCAGGGTTCCATCTTGTCCCCCTTGCTGTTTAACATCTACATGAAGCCGCTGGGTGAGATCATCCGGAGTTTCGGGGTGCGGTGTCACCTGTACGCAGATGACGTCCAACTCTGTCACTCCTTCCCACCTGCTACTAAGGAGGCCGTCGAAGTCCTGAACCGGTGCCTGGCCGCTGTAATGGTCTGGATGAGGGCGAACAAACTGAAATTAAATCCAGACAAGACAGAGGTACTCCTGGTCAGTCGCAAGGCCGAACAGGGTATAGGGTTACAGCCTGTGCTGGACGGGGTCGCACTCCCCTTGAAGGCACAGGTTCGCAGCTTGGGTGTGACCCTGGACTCATCGCTGAGCCTGGAGCCTCAGGTTTCAGCGGTGACCAGGGGAGCATTTGCACAGCTTAGGCTCGTGCGCCAGCTGCGCCCGTATCTTGGGAAGTCTGACTTGGCCACGGTGGTACACGCTTTGGTCACATCCCGCCTCGACTACTGCAACGCTCTCTACGTGGGGCTGCCCTTGAAGACGGCCCGGAAGCTTCAGCTAGTCCAACGCGCGGCAGCCATGTTGTTAACGGGAGCAGGACGCAGAGAGCATACAACGCCCCTGCTGTCCCAGCTCCACTGGCTGCCGATTTGCTACCGGGCCCAATTTAAGGTGCTGGTGTTATCCTACAAAGCCCTAAACGGTTCCGGCCCAAAATACCTTGCAGACCGCATCTCGGCCTACGAGCCCACGAGGGCCTTGAGATCATCCGGGGAGGCCCTTCTCTCGGTCCTGCCTGCCTCACAGGCACGTCTGGCGGGGACGAGGGAGCGGGCCTTCTCGGTGGTGGCCCCCCGGCTGTGGAACACCCTCCCTGCTGAAGTTAGACAGGCGCCCTCCTTGATGGCCTTTCGTAGGGGCCTGAAAACATGGCTCTTCGAGCAGGCCTTCAACTGAGTGTATCTTGGAATGACACTGGAATGAACTAGGACTACGAATTTGGCTATGACCCCAGGATTTGACGAAGCGGATTTTTAGTATAAGTATATGTTGTGTTGTATATGTCTGGTTTGTATTGTCGTGATTCACTGTACACTGTCTTTCTCTGTTGCTGTTCACCGCCCCGAGTCGCCCTCGGGCTGAGAGGGGCGGTCAATAAATGCAATAAATAAATAAATAAATAAATAAATAAATACAAAAAAAATGTAAACTTCATTTCCAAGACTCCTGTAATCTGGAGTCAGAGGGCAATTGAAGCTGAAAAATTGGACTTTTCCATAGCCACCAATGAGAATCAGAACTGCCAAATCCTAGTTGAACTTGATCATGACAAATCATTTGCATTTCCAAAATGTGAGTCAACACTTTTGATAAATTCTTGTGATTTGCTTTCAAAAATGGTTTCACAATTTATTGCAACTGAGAACTTCACAAAATTTGTGATTGTCCCTCCAAGCTTATGTTTAAGTTAAACTGGAACAGTTGATGTTTTCACTTTAGGAAAGTCTTATTACTTGAAAGAGGTTTTCAAGTCTTAGCCCTTCATTTGCAATCATTTAATCATTTCTTTCTGTGCAAATACTTCATCACACCTTTAACAACAGAACAATGACAAAAATGGAAATCCATATTGTGAAAGTGGTCTTAAATCAGTCCTAACTGATTAATTCCCCCCTTATTCACAAAGTCTAACTCATAGTGACTGAATCAATCAAAAAGCTATTACTTTCATACTTGCAAGTGTTGCCTTCAAAATCAATAAAAATTGAGTTCATTTTTAAGATGCAATATATTACCAAAATAAAAATTCCCATTTATTTGAGCAAGAAATTTATCAAAAAACATTGTAGTCGACAGAATCTTGTTTGTTGACCCTGCTGGTATTCAACTGTTTTGCAGTCTTCAGCTTCTTCCTGTTTTTCCCACTTTCTTTCATTTATTTCAGAAACAAGATCATTATTAGTTCTGTGCTTTCTTTTCTGTACCTGTCAAGAATCAGCTTAGCTTATGATCAATGGTTTCTTGGGAGGTCTCTCTGCCCCATAACCCAGAATATGTACTATATTTTTTAGAAAACCCTTTTCTGTAGAAAAACTGTTGAAGGTGCACTTTGTGTTCTCACAAGCGTGTACTGTAAATACAACAAGGTACATTGCTGCATACTTCAGCTGCTAGTAAAATAATTTAAGATACACTAAAAAGTTTGTGGGTGGGGATTGGGGTCAGCACTGTATGGAGATGAGCTCTCTTTAGAGCACAAAATGTCCTTAGGTAAATCATTGTTCTGTTTAACAAAGCTTCTTAGGTCATGTCAACATGGGGCAGGTTAATGCAAGGCATCTGTGCCCTGAAGCTGCCCTGACCCAGCACATGCCTTCTGAATCTGGAGCCATATGTTCAGACAGCCCTGTCCATCCTCTTGTGTGCACCATGCCTTGCTGGCCAATGAGCTTTTTGTGAGTTCTTTGGCATTCCTGTTGCATTTGCTGAGATTATAATGGGGTACAAGCATGAGGACGGGGTAAAGCAACCCCCTCCTTTTTGGTGATTGCATCCGTGCCCCATCTGCACTCCACAGATCCTTTGTGATGGCCAAGTATCCACAGGGAGATCCATGGCTGGCAAGAAGCATTGGTAGTAACATAGGGTGATCCATCCCCCTTACCTACTGTGATGATTAGCACAGGAAAAGGGTTTTCCTTTTGTACATCTGTGTTGTACATCTGGGTGGGTGATTAGGTCAAAATAGAGCTGATTCAGCAGTCTAGACATCCACGAAGCCCTAGGATACTCTGGAGTTACTCCAATATATCTCTGATTATGCTTAAAGTTGGACAACTTTTGATTAAAGGCAAAAGAATTGACATGCTTACAGGAAATTGTTGTGCATCATGTAGACTGGCATCACAAATCAAGCTATATTATTTAATATTTCACCTTATGAATTGAATTATGTGACAAAATTGTCATATAAATCTGGTTACAAAACTGTATGTATATTAAAGAATGATACAGAAAGCAGAAGCAAATATCTCCATGTCCACTGTTCCCCACCCTAGGTGCGCAACAGCAGCAGAGGAAAAGGCTCCATTCTTTAGTAACCAAAAAGGCTACAGTTGTGCACATATCAGTTGCCTTTTTGCTGTCATATGATGAATGTCTGTTTATTTCAAATAGTGAGTTTTGATTGTTTTTTAAAAACCTGTTTTTATAATTAGCCACGTTGCGTCCTTTTATTGTGAAACTGGTGGGATATATGCAAATAAAATAATAATCATAGTAGATAAATGTAAACTATGCAGATCCTTCCCTTTTTATTGTCGAAGGCTTTCATGGCTGGAATCACTAGGTTCTTGTGGGTTTTTTTGGGCTATATGGCCATGTTCTAGAGGCATTTCTCCTGATGCAGGCGAAACGGAGCTTTAAAAGCTTGCATGATATATTTTGAGCTTTATAAATGGCCCCAAAAAGTGGGTTTCAGATTTTGGGGTTTTTTAAAAAAAATGCTGATAAAAAAAAATATCATGCATATTTTTAAAAATTGATCATATGAAGGCTCACTTTGATATTTGAGGTACAACTTTTGTTTTTCCTTTTCAAAAACAATAAAGATAAAACTCAAGGGGGGTGTTAATTATACATAACTGGGAGACTTGAATTCACAACTTGATTTTTCATACATATTTTTTCAAAGGTACACAAAGTTAACAATCTTCTTGTAATCCCAAAGAAACAGGGATTCAGTCTGAATATAGTTGGTAAGTTTAAGAGACTTCCCTTGTTAGCAATATAATGAGCCAGAGATGACTAGATTTAGATTTCTTGTCTTTTTCTTTTCATAAAGCAGATGCAACACAGTCTGTTACATCTTTGATGTGCAGCAGATGTGTGTAACTGGTAACCCACTGAGCAAACTGCAGCCTACAGCCAAGTATATTGACTCATCAGCCGTCTGATGACTCTTGCTTAGACAAGGCAAGTTATAAAATTTATCAAGCATTCTAACTGCTAGCTATGTATATGTCTGCCATAGATTCACTTTTTATTTACCTGTTGAATATACAGTAGGCCATCCACTTTGTGAGGGTCAGGGTGCAGGAAGTTGGGAGAAGGTGAGCAATAGTCTGCAATTTTTTAAACTAGAGAATTACCTCTCCATAAATGGATAAGTCCTCCACTGTGACTTTGTGGTCACCTTCCATTGGACATTGACCAAAATTACACTGGGGAACCTTACAATACACAGAGAGTGTTCTCTCTGAGAATTGCTTTGTTCTCCACTATGACTCTATGGTGAGCTTTCACCAGACAAGTGGAGAAGAGATAGCTGCATAAGAGTTTAAGATGTTTTGGGTGAATAAAAACTACATAACCCTATCAGTCTCTCCAAAATACCTCTAACTCTTTAAATTCTTGCAATTCAATAGTTGGGGTGAGCATAGGTACCAATAATACAATCTTGTCTTCCACCTCTTTCTTGGGCCCTACAATTTAGTCCCAATGGAATATGCGTGTGTATGCTGTATCTTCACTGGATAGTGTTGGGTTTTTCACCCCATCTCAAATCCTGACAGAACATAGTCTATCTTTGCCATCTCCAGTGTAATATTGTGAGCTTTGAACTATTATGATAACAGCCTGTGTGGAATGAAGTTTTTCCCCCTCTCCTTCCTTGTCAGTGAAGTACCGTTCCCTGCATGCACACCAGTACAATGTGTGAGCAATACTTCTGAAAGGAATGTCAGCAACAAAGCATACATTCCTTGGGGGCTTAGACAGTACATATGCCATTGTAGTCAAAATTTTCAATAACTAAAACAAATGTGAATTTAGATTAGGCTTTTATGTTCGAATGACTGCTTATTAAATGAGCCTGTTCCCTTCTTCCAAGTGATCTCTTGCCTCACGGTTCCGTTGTTGCTGACTCAATAGGGTTTCTTCATAATTAGGGAACAAAAACTGACAACTGGAAATATTTACTCATAACTATATACCTCTTCCAATAAATGAGTAGAAGCAAGGAAACAAAAAACAAAGTACTCAAAGCCGCCCATATACTTGATTTGAACATATGATATTTTAGCCAAAATAAACAAATTATGGACCTTTAATTCACCAAGGCTCAGACTCATTTAGACCTGTCACACCTTACAGAAGAAAATTATCAAGCATAGAGGAGCAGTCAGGCATGATATTAAACAGCTGAACTTGTCAAAATAATCACAGTGTAGTTATGAAGTCCTATACAACACACCATATTGTTACACTTATTTGCTATTGTGTCTTTTTTTAAGCTGCCATAGGAGAGGTGATTTGTTTTCAGGATACACTCATTACATGGTGACTATAAATTGAGTTAAATCAATGAATGACTTTGCATTTATTTGATAATTCTATTATTTAAACACTTTTATTTATTTAAAATGAAAGAGATGTTTTGTGGCATGATAATCCTTCCTGGGTAGGCTGTCATCTTTTTCATAGGACATACTCTAGTCCTTTTAACTGCACCCAGATACATGACATTTCTATAGGTATGGCTTTTCTTGACACAGAGCAAGGAAATGGGAAAGCTGCTAAAGCCATGAGGATTTAAAAGGGCTGTCAAATCTATTCAGTGGTACAGCATGGTAATTCTAGATTATGGACTTAATAGTCACATGCCTCAATTCCTTAAGATGGTAAAGTGTGTTACTTGAGTTGCTTTAAAATATGGTAATCTTAATCTGTTTAGAAAAGGGTGAAAAATCTATTTGGTTTGTTTATTTAGATAAGCTTACCCAGTTTGTGAACTCCTGACATAAACATGGTCTGATGCATAATTTGTGTTAAGAAATTCTTATATTTACGAGCTTAGGACCTGATTCATGCAAAGGAGGGAATGCAAAAAAATTCAAAAAATGCACCCATTATGAAAGCACACAAGGAGAAATGCATACACTGATCAGCACAGGAAAAGAGTGATGACGCATGAGGCAGTGGTGGTATCCATGTGAACAATGGATCAGGCCAAAAAAAGACACAATCCAGCTGTCCAGATGGTTGTGAAGTCCCCAGATACTTCAGAATTTTCAACAAACCCTGAATATTCCCAATTTTGTTCAGCATGGAGCAAAGTTGGATTAAGGACAAAATCTTGGAATAATTATCAGACGTTTCTGGGCACTGGGAAGACTGCCAATGCTGGACTAGGGGTGGATGTTGGCTTTTTTTTTTTACTAGTGAAAACAAACCCAGAGAGTGAGGGGGCATATTAGTCAATTAGATGATTTGGTTAATTAAAAAAATGCAAACAAACAATTTCCCAGTTCTTGTGGGTTTTTTCGGGCTATATGGCCATGTTCTAGAGGCATTTCTCCTGAAAAAACCCACAAGAACTGAGTGATTCCAGCCATGAAAGCCTTCGACACAACAAACAATTTGTTTTGAAAAACACAGAGAGAAACACATTAAAATTATGTACAAGAAAAAAGCCTCTCAATTAATATTAATGTGAATTGGAACATATTCAACAGCAGAAAATTGAGAACCACAAAGGACCTCCAAGTAAGGCTGATTTATCCCTGCCTAGAACTGACGCATTTGAGGGACTTTCTGTTCACTACCCATAATGTTGGGGTTTTTTTCCTGTAGTTATGTGCCTTCATGTTAGCTCTGATGTGTGGTGACTCTATCATGGTGTTTTCTTGGCAAGAATTATGCAAATGAGATTTTCCTTTGATTTCCCTTGAGGTGGAAAGGGTGTGATCTGCCCAAGGGCACTCAGTTTGTATTAGGCTGGTGCAATGAATTAAAAAAAGTTTAAATACTCATTAGGAAACTGTTGGGGCTCCTTTCTCCCTCATGTTTTGAGCTATCAGTATGAAGCTTGCTACAACTGTTGAACACATTTACCACTGTTACCCCCCCCCCCCAAGTTTCAGAACATTTCACACATTGATAAATTTTTGGGATTTTTTAAAAAATTATGAACAACATTTTTAAAAACAAAACTACAAGAGCTATCTTCTTGAATTTCTATTTTCAATGATAGAACATAACCAGGGCATAATATTTTCTCAAGTTTGAAAAAGATTTGCATTCCCCATGGATTTTTAGGAAATTTTAATCAATATAAATTTAACTGTTACACTGGAAGAACCGTGTTCATCCAGTCCAATACCTTTTCTGCCAGTCAAAGAACCCCAGCAGACGCCCACTCAGCATTCGAAAATAATAATAATAATAATAAGAAGAAGAAGAAGAAGAAGAAGAAGAAAAAGAAGAAGAAGAAGAAGAAACCTACTAGGTTTCTTTGGAGTTACTGCCTCTCAACTTTGTCTACCTCATAGAGTTGATTCAATTCCCAACAATCCCCCCTTTTCCCCTCAAAATCCTTTTAGAGAACAAACACAGGTTTTCCCCCATGGAGGGAGGCACAAGGTGGCTTTAATGCAAACAGCGTCATTATTTTGAAGTGAACAGAATTCTGGGAAATGTAGTTTGGGGAAGTAAGGACCCCTGTGGCAGATAATTCAACAGTCCCCATCCTAAACTGCACTTTCACGAATTTTGGTCACTTCAAACTACTGCGGCTGCCAGCCTTAAAGCCTCAATGTGATGGTCTTTGCCTGTTCCTCTCTGGGCTGGCCGTGTGCTGGAGGGGCTTCTTCCTTGCCTGGCCATCCAGCCAGGCATCCCTCTCTCCCTCCCATCTGTTTTGCCCCCCCCACCCCTCACAACGCTTTTTGGGGGAAAAGCAGTGCTTCTCCCTTGACTCTGGGTCTTGCCATCCTCCTTGGGGCCCTTTGGGGGAACTAAACCCAGCCCTTTTGGGGGAGAAGTGGTGCCTGCAATGGAGACCTGGAGCCACTTAAAAGACTTACATAACTCTACTGAAAAGTCATAAGTTAGTGCAGTGGTTCTCAACCTGTGGGTCCCCAGGTGTTTTGGCCTACAACTCCCAGAAATCCTAACCAATTTACCAGCTGCTAGGATTTCTGGGAGTTGAAGGCCAAAACATCTGGGTACCCACAGGTTGAGAACCACTGGGCTAGTGTTTTGAATCTTAATTTTTTTGCACAGGTGCTGTCAATGTTTTTAATATTGTGTTACATGTACAAATCTTACAAAATAGATCCAACATATGAGCACAAACAACTTTTTGCACAGTCCTAGTTTGTATCCTTGGAATTTTATCCCAAAGTTCTATCTACTGAATCTATTAGTGCTCATCTGTAATGCCATCAGTTGATTGCAACATCATCTTTGTTTCTTTATTAAATGTATCTAACTAAGAAGTTACAATTAATGTGCAGATATGACCCCAAGTGTTTTATACTATTCAGGCTCTGTCCCAGAATATATTTGCTTTTTTGTTTTTAGCAGGCTTCTGTGTGTGATCCAAATGAGTTAGTGTTGGCCTAAAAGATAAAAATTATTAAGCTTCTATTTTGAAAAGCAAGACTGAGAATTACCATAAAGAAGAAAAGGGAGCAGTAAATTGTTTCATTCAAAGCAAAGGGCTTGAATTCTGTTCCTGTGTGTGCATTTTCCTGTCAATATTGCTGACAGCATATTGCGCCTTGCCTCAGCATTAGACAACTTATGCAATATTAATTGACCAGTCATTTGTACATAGAAACCCAGTGAATTCTGAATATTAATCAGGATTATACTAATATTATGGTAATAAGACAGCTATTTAGGCAACTTTCTCCATGCAAACCTGCCCAGGACATGATTTGTTCACCATAAATTATTTACAGAAAGACTTTCAGACTTCCTCCCTGCTCCCCAGGTCCTTCCGTTATTGTTTCAAAGTCAATTGACAAAATAACATCTAAATCCACATTTTCCCCTGAAGCCTGGCAGGAAAGTACAGCTATGTTTAGCAGATGTTTGCAACTGATAAGATGTATTAATACATGGACCATTAGCTCAAGTATTGTATAAGTCATGAAAGACTCAAAAAGTTTAACAAATGGATATCTACTTGAGGAGGTGGCGGGCGGGGGGGGGGGGCACCCACTCTCAATTGTCTGTGAAATGATGCAGTAGTTCTTAGTGACAGTCTAAGAAATCAAGAAGACAATTTTCATGAAAAGGGTGTCAAGGAGAAATGTGCTAAAAATAAGGAGCAGCTTAAAACAAAGACATTAAAGAGTGCAGAGTACAAAAGAATAAAACTCATAATTGTGATCTAAAATCCCTTTTCCTCCACAAAGTATTTCATACACTCTGTTCCTGTTATACCATTTTCCACAAACCACAAGGTTAATCTAGTATTTAAAGTAATGTGGGAAAATGTATTTATTTTTAGATAAGTCTGCAGAATGCAGAAATCCTTACACACACACAGGCACACGCACACTCACACGCACTGTCCCTTCTACCTTGAAGAAGTAACAGGAAACTCTTCAAGGCCTTTCTTAGAAATGTATCTCTTCACTGAGTTTCTTCTTTCAGGGAGCAATGTTGTCTACTCTCTGCAAGAAGATTGCTGAAAACTATTCAGTTCCCATAGGTCATTCACATTTTTACTTATTCTTTGCAAAATTTGCATAGAAACAGCAAATGTTCCATAGGAAACAGCATAAACATTATTTCCTGTATATAAAATGTTGTTTTCCAAGCATATCAACCACAAGCAAATTTTGTGCAAAATAAATTAGCAATTCTTGGGTGTTTGTGCTGAAAGCAGCATTTTCTACATAGGAAGTAATATTTCTCTGTAGAAAAAATATTTTGTTGTTGCTGAATTTGTTGTGCAGAATAAGTGCTGATTTGTGAAGATTTTCATCAGTCCTCAACATTTCTCAAAACCCAAAAAACATGTTTTTCAACATTTTCATCTCTTTTTTCCAATATTTTTGCCATCGCTATGTGCTTCAATATATACGTCTCATACTGCAGAAGGAAGCCTGCTTGATTTGTGCAGTTTTCCTGTAGAGTTTTAAACTTTGCAAAAAGAAAGTTCTAAATTGCTTGGGGCTAAATGAAAAAGCAGCCTCCCTAACACAAAAGTTCCCCCGATTCTTGGAGGGCACTGGAGCTAGGCCTAAACATGAATGTAAATATTTGGATACCACAATAAACAGTGATACTTGAACATGTATGGGATGGGGGCTTATAAGGTGATGTCTTTTCAGAGGAGCATTTGTGAGTGACCTTTTAAAAAGATAGCATACCATTGGTATGTATTATAGAGACAAGGGTGGATGAGCTTGATGGTGTTATCTTGCCTCAGGTTTCTCCATCTGGACACTCACTGCAGCATCAATCCACATTGAGAGACCAGTAGGTAGGAGCTCCTGTCATGCATAAAGTTTGTGCTACTCTTACAAGGAAGTTGATCCATTATATTGTTGACTATTAAGATTTGTTCCAAAAAGACGTGGGTCTGCTGGTCCATTGCCCATTCCACTGCTAAGGAGCCTCCCTACTTGAGCTGGTTGAGGTGCTATCAGAGATTACAATGGAAAACCTCAGGAGTAGGGTTCTGGGGAATTTCAGCATCCACACTTTGGATGTCCCAGAAGGAAATGCCAAGAACTTCATGCTGCCAAAATGACCATGGGGCTCTTTCAGTGCATCATTGGTCCAACCATGTAGCAGAACATACCTTAGATTTGTTTTTTGCTGTTGGGTGGATGGAAGATGATCCAGCCTTTGTGGTGTGTAGAGAACAACCCTGGAGTCATGGTTAAATCACTTCCTTCTGAAGTTTGGTAGTAGCAAGAGTGGAAGACTGATTAAGATGGCCCATCCCTCAGAAACTTATGGAATCAGAGGAACTTCTGAATGCTCTGGGGGATTTTTCAGCAGTCAGGGCTGGCGATTTTGTCAAGTCTTGGATACACTATGGTGAAGTGGAAAGGACCGTTAATATAATCACCCCTAAGTGCCCAATTCAATACAATTATGATCACCATGGTTTACATAAGATGTACAGGCAATGAATCAGGCTAGACAAAGGCTAGAATGCATGTGTTGTAGATCACAGAATGAATATGACAATAGATGGGCAAACCCCTTTCATTGTGCTTATTATGCATGCAGCAATAGAGGAGACAAAAATAACTTACTATACCTTCTCTATTGTGCCTTGAACACAGTTGAAGTTGAAATTATACTACCTGCCAAAGGGAGGGAATGCGGATAGGCTGACCAATGAGCCTGTTACTTTTAAACCAGTTCAACATGCAGACTGGATTTGAAGTATTACTTTCAGGCCTGAAAAGATGTCTGATACAAACTCTACGCTCAAAAAGAAATTGGACATAACCATGCAATATAGTACAATACATTTTATCCCCTTTGACATTTAAGGTCCTTACACCCTCCCCCATTTGGCTGAAAAGTGATCAAGTTTGGATTCGGGTTCTCATTGGCTGATAAATCCCTGTGATGTCAGAGATGGACAGAGTCTCCTTCATGACAGAAAAAAACGAAGAGCTGTCATTAAAAACTCAAGTCGTTTGGAGCTGGTTTGGCAAATGGCTGGTTTGGCAAATGGTCTGAGGCAATATGCAAACAGTCCAAGATGTTATTATTGGTGAGGTCAAATTTACACAAAAGGTCTCAGCAGTTGAGACAATGAGGAGGTTATGCAAATTTAAACAGTTCAATTGAAGACATACAGTTTTATACAAATCTCATTGAGGCACTGTTTGTTTCTGGTTTTTCCCACCACCTGGATCCCCTAAGGAGAGGGAATATCCTTTGTTGACAGGATTCGTCCTTTCCTGTTGGTAATGTTCTTTTGAGTAAGACCAACTCACAGCTGGATGCTGGAGAATTCCCCTCAAACATGAACAGTATATGATACCCCCTCCCCCCCCCCCCCGCATATTATGGATTGTATCAGCACATATCCATTTCAGCACATGTCAGTCCCTTTTAATATAAAATGCATATGCCTGAGCCCCAAATAGTTTATAACCATGTGTAGACCACAAAACCATGGATGAAATTTGAAGGGAAAACAATGTGTGTGTGTGTGTGTGTGTGTGTGTGTGTGTGTGTGTGTGGAGAGAGGGGGAGAGGGAGGGAGAGTTCCAAAGCTTGGAGTAAAACTCCTTTATCAGGGAATTTGAGATCGATCTATTGCGTTAGGTTTTGGTAAGTTTCCATTTCCCTTCTACTTCTCCCAGGGCATTCTGATTTCAATGAATAACTAGTTAATCCTCACTGGAATTTGTTTATTTGTTTTGCAATGGCTTAACTGGGTTTTTTGGAAACATGATCTACGTGTATGGGCCTATATATATAGATACACACATATAAATGCATTTATAATTTGTTCCAGAAATGTATTTAAAGTTATTCTTTTGTCAGAATTTGGCAAGAAATCAAGTATGACAGCATATCCAGGTGGTGACTGCAAGGTCAAAATGACAAAGCAAATTTAAGTATCTGATGAAACCATGAGGTAATGCCAAACCACCAGGGGTGATGAAATTCAATATTTGATTGGCTGGGCCTTGTATAAAAGCAGGAAAGCCAACATGGTGGTTTGTTGGTGTTGTTACTTGTTGTTGGTGGACGTTGGAGTGAGAGATCTACATTGGAGAATTTGCTAAAAGTAAGAGAAGGAAAGAATGTGATTTTTTGTACCGAGCTGTTCATGTTTGTGTTACTGAACTGCAAGATGAAAAGCCTTCCTGATTTTGGAACAAAACCTTTGCTATTTGCCTGTGTGCACTGTTCAGTCATGGTATCTCCAAACTACTTAGAGCTAGATCTGCTCATTCATACAATGAGCGGAAGATCCTAACATCTTTTGGGAGAGAAGGGGTCAGTTTCTCAATAACACAGTGACCAGCAGAACTTTTCTGAGTGGTGAAGAACCTTTTGAAGTCAGGATCATAAAAGGTTAGGATTAGAAAACTAGTTGTACCCTGTGATAAATTTGTTGTATAAATAGTTGTATAAATAGTTCTTTATATTTGTTCAGAGCTTGCAGGTACAAATTCTGGGTATGCTTTCGGCTTCATCCTTATCTCTCAGGGGCCAGATAGCCTTGGTGTCTCAGAGCTTGAGGCCAGCTTCAACTGGTCTATTATTATTATTATTATTATTATTAACTTTATTTGTACCCCGCTAGCATCTCCCGGAGGACTCGATGCGGCTTACACAGGCCGAAGCCTCAAACACAATACAATAGAGAATATAACATCACAACAACAAGGCAAATCAAACAATAAGCAAAATAACATAACACCGCAATACTAAGCAAATCAAACAATAAGCAAAATAACAACACTGGCAGTACATCAGGACATTATTAAAAATTGGTTCGGCCGGCGCACTGGGGTACAAGGGTTAAAAGTGCTGAATGGCAGGAGGTATGTTATGGCCTTGCTTTAGCCACATTAGTCCACACACTGCTGATTTGCTGGTTAGTCTATTACAATGGACTCTAAATGGGGCTGCCTTTAAAGATAACTCCAAAACTGCAGTTAGTGTAAAATGCTGCAGCTAGATTGCTCACTGGAATTCTATTCAAATACTATATAACACCTATTCTGAAGGCTGCCAATTATAAGTGCTGGCCTGCAAGGAGTTGGCAATAATATTTAAAGTCCTAAACTGGTTTTTACCATGTTAGGCCTGCCTGCCTACTTGTCTGTCTAAGAATTGAGATCTGTTGGAGGCATCCTTCTCTGTGCCGAAGGACATGGAGAGAGGGCCTTTATTATGGTAGCACCCGAGTTATATAATTGGTTATAGACTCTTACAAATCTCTCTTACAAATGCTTGTGTTCTTAGTTTACTAATGGGATAATCTCTACATGACTGCCCTCCAGAGTATAATGGGTTCCTCCAGAAATCCTGCTATTTTAGACATCTAAAACTATTGACACACTATTATGCATTTCCCCCCACTTTTATACTGTTCCCATGTCTGTTTTGCTTTTATCTGTAGAGTCCAATCCTCTGAGAATTGCTGGTGTCAATGCAAATGTCATGGGAAGAATATTGCAAAATGTAAACATATCATAAACATGGACTGATTTCCTCTTTTTTTAGACTTCCCCTGTGACTTAAACAGTACAATAATTAAATGCAGATTCTGTAACGAACCTGTTTTGAGGATTGAATTCCTGCATATTACCATAAAATGCAGGAGCAGACCCCTCCAATGAAAGACAATTCCAGAACACTAGATTATATGTTAACACCTCCATTAAATATAAATGTATACATTAGAAATGGACAGAATCAGGAAAAGAGCAAAGACATTAAAATTCCTGGAGATACAAGAAAAGGATTTGTTTAAACATTGTGGACACACACAAAAAATGTTGACATATTACTTAGAAAACCCTTGAAGTGACAGTTTCCAGAATAACCAACCATGGTTATCAGATTCTAGGAGCTGGAGCCTTAAATAGAACATTTTAGGATTGAGAATGGCAATGAGTCTTTTCTTTGAAGTCTAAGGACAATTTGATCTATTTGAATTATATTGAGTCAAATGCTTACTAATGAAGCATTGTATAGTCTACATTATACAGGCAGTTGGTGGCTCAATCTTGGTGGCTCAATTCTGAAGATATTTGACCCCTTTCAGCTCTGAGTGGAATAAGCATTCATTTTCAATTCTGTTCAGATATTCCACGTGGACTTTACCCTCCAAATGTGTAAAAATGGAGGAGCTTCTTTGCTAGAAACTAATTGGTCAGCAAGGGAGTAAATGACCTTCAAGAATTCATTCATTTTCTTCTTCCAGTCTTTGCAAGCTTTAAATACTACACAGTTATGGGGTAATTTTTTAAAGTGTGTGTGAGTTGGAAATGTCTAGTAATTGCACCATTTCTTCCTTTTAAAATAGCAAGAAAATGTTGACACAAATATATAGATTTTGAAAAAAGTATGTTTTCCCCTACAGGCATTAGTTAATGTGAAACATAAAACATAGCAACCACTATGAAAAATCCAAGTGGTAGACAGTATAACAAAACACCACCTGTTTGTTCACCAAGCATGAAAGATTCAATTTGATCGGATCAAAAAAACCACACTGAAGATGACAGGGAATGGTTCCATGGGAAATCACAGTGCTTAGCTGCAAGGCACAAGGTGTCTATGAGAATTAAAATATCCATAGCCACTTCAGATACACAGTCACAATGAAAAGCACTTGCAAGGGAGTGGGGGCAGAATGCAATCATAAAATTGTAACAGTCATATTAGACAATAGTTTCTGTAACCAAGGCTCTTTTCATACCTTACAATGCTAAGTTGGTATATGAATAGAAAGCTAAATTATGTTTTGTCTTGTAGATGTCATTTCTAGTTGTATATGACTTGAGGGAAAGATTTTTCCATATCTTTTAGTAGATATGTAATTTGTTTTTAGGGTTGTTTCAGTTATGCAAAACCTCATTGTGTTTTGAGCAATGTTAGATTAAATATCTTGTCAACTACTTTACAGATTCTCACTATTGACCTCATTAGATGAAGGCAAAGAAACGTCTTCTCCCTGCTTCTCTGTGCTACCAAGACAGAGTCTCCTGGAGTACATCACATGTCACAAGGCTAATTCCATTGGGACTTTGTGGGGCTCCATGCTGGCAGCATTGCAGCAGCAGAGCCTAGAGAAGAAGCTGAAGAAGAAGAGGGGGGGAACATCATGGGAAGGTAGAGGACAGACCCTGATGGTAGGGAACACAGAGAAACAATTCCCTATGCTAACCCATGATTTCCCCTGCTGTGCTCAACTTTATAAAGGGACATCTCATGAGGTCCTATATGTGTACAAAAGAAGCAGAAATATGTTTTGCATTTACTGAAATCCTGAACTAAAATGGTCTGATTTGGAGATGTCCGAATGAAACTCGAACTCCTCTGAAGCAAACCAAATCCAGATTAAAGTGCAGTTAGTAGTTCAGATTTGAAAGGAAATTGAGATCTAGAATTTCTATAATTAGTTATACACTTCACTTTGGGATCACTATGTAATGAAAATAACATGATAGGGAGAAAGGGGAGAAACATTAGAGATTAGGTTTTCCGAATTATATATCTAACTTTCAATCATAGTAGGTGGTTTAATCAGGGTCTTCCAGGGCTGGTTTGCATTCACATCTACCTTAATGGTTGGTGTAGAAGCTCCCCAAGTCACCCTATCATCAATAGCCCTTCTCAGGACTTGCAGACTCAGGACCATGAATTCCCTGATTAAGTTTATCCATCTAGAATGCAATCTTCCTCTTTTCCTACTGCCTTCTACCTTACCAAACATTATTGTCTTTTCTAGTAAGTATTCTCATGATATGGCTGAAGTAAAATATTCTCAGTTTAGTTGTCTTAGCTTCTAGGGGGAGTTCCAACTTCATATGACCCATTTATTTATCTTTTTAGTAGTCTGCAATATCCATAAAACTTTTCTCCAGCACAATATTTAAATGAGTTGATCTTTTTCCTATTAGCTTTGTCTGCTGTCAAGCTTTCACAACCATACATAGAAGTGGGAATTGGCATGGACTATTTTCACTTTCGTGTTCAATTATATAGCTTTTAATTTCAAGTTTTTGGCTTGTTCCATTATAGCTGCCATTTCAAGTCCTTGTAATATTTGGATTTCTTGACTGTAGTCTGCATTCTGATTAATGACTGAATTGCAGACTGCAGTCAAGAAATCCAAATATTACAAGGACTTGGAATGGCAGCTATAAAGGAACAAGGCAAGGACTTCATGGAAAATCTTGAACTATCTCAAGGTCTTCATTGTTTATTTTAAAGTTCTAGTGAACATTGCTGTTGTATATCTCAAAATTACTTCCATCTTGGGTTGACCTGAAGGTGAATAATAGAGTTTTCTTGGCAAGATTTGTTCAGAGGGAATTTGCCATTTCTTCCTGTGATGCTGAAAGTAGCACAGTGGGTTTTTTGATGGTCTACAAAATTGGAACATGGTCTCAAGATTTCTGGTCCAACATCCAAATGATGGCACCATGCTGACTCTCTCAAATGCTTTTTGTAAAAAAAGCCCTCAAAATGCAGAGATCCCCTTTTCATAAATTCCTACTTTCCTATTCATGTTGTGTTTGGCAAGCATGATTCTATCAGAATGTCACCCATGTCTGTCAATCAATCAGTCAGTCAATTACTCAATCTTATTATAGTAGTTTCCTTTAACAAAATGAAAATGGAAAGAGAACGATCTTACATACACCAAAATTCCTGCATCACATTGTCTCATATTTAATAGGGACCAAGATTCATGCAAATTTCTTCCAGCTCTGACAAAAAAAAACCCTGTATTTTTTTCCAGATGTTAGTCAATGGGAGACATGATTAAAAGAGCATGATAGAGATATATTTTAAAGATTCCAGCTCTCAGGATGCTCAAACCAGAGTGGCCAGAGAGCATACTGGGTGGGGTACTGTGAGTTATAGTCCAAGACAGTGTTTCTCAAACTCTGCTCTTCCCAGGTGTTTTGAACTGCAGCTCCCAGAAATCCCTGTCAGTTTACCAGCTGTTAGGAATTGTGAAGTCCAAAACATCTGGAGGAGCTTAGCTTGAGAAACTCTGGTCTAAGAAGTAACTTTTCAAAAACCTTGGAATATTTAATATTCTGAAAAAAAATCAGACTAGTTCCTCTGGTTGCTTCATAATAAAGTCAAAACAAAGGGAATTTGTTTGTTTCATCCTTAGTAAATTAATTTTACTGGGTGAATGTAATACTATCTGTGCCTGAAAGTACACTACTATTCTTAGATTCAAATGTTCAGTTCAAATGACATACACAAGTATCCAAAATCATTGGTAACCATTCCTATTATCATCAGCATTTTTAAATTGCATGATTAAAACATCAGTTTAAATTGGATCTGGCTACAGTGAATACTGTGGAGGCATTTTGTTGTAACAAAATATTTTGCTCCCCTTTGATCCCCTCCCATACTAGTGATGTCCTGCCTCATTTTAAAATCCTGTGCCCCTCTTCTCCTGCCTTCAACATTGGCACCATCTTCTGGCAACTATATTCATGTGCAGCCCTCCACACCACAGGAGCCATCATCTGGAAACAACAGCACCTCCTGGTTCTTCCAACCATACAGTATACCCTTGTTCATTTGCTCTCTTAATCATTTTTGCTATTGCAGTTTCTCAGGCAAGGGATTAACTATTTCATTTAGACTTTTTTTTGGATGATATCCTATATTATCACACTTAACCATGATGATGGTGGAGCTCTAGATCTCACAAGACCATTCTAACAAAACAGACTTTTAGAAGAACGGTTTTAATAAGAAACAAAAGTGGGACAGTGAGGGAAAGAAGATAATATGATGTGCATAGGATAAACAACAGATGTAGGTGTTATACCTCAGACTGAGATCAATGTGAGGTATCAAGCCTGAAAAAAACAAGGTTTGTTGCTCACTCTGCAGCAGGCTGATGTCATGACTTCTGGTGCCATGAGCAATGATAGGTATTATTGTGCTGTTAGACTTGAACTTTCAAAGCTTGTATGAAACATGCTGCTCCAACAAGAATCTTAGATGTTTTAAGCCTGGGCAGAGGTGAATGGAGATTATAGTCATAATGCATTTCAAAGGTTGAAATTGATTGTGGTAGTTCAGGGTTTTTACACCCCATAGAACAAGTAAGCTGAAAGTGCCATTCATTCTACAGATGATGTTTTCTAGGTTTTTTTCTGTACTTCTTTGTGGGTGTATGAGACAAGACAGAAAAAGAGGGAGGGAGGGAAGTAAAGGACATCTTTTCCATTTTGGCTCAGATTGCCTGATTCCTTTGGCATGCTTATTTCTAAAGTGATCAGGTTTTTTATATCATATCAGGAGTGACTTGAGAAACTACAAGTCACTTCTGGTGTGAGAGAATTGGCCATCTGCAAGGATTTTGTCCAGGGGATGCCCAGATGTTTTTGTGGGAGGCTTCTCTTATGTCCCTACATGAGAAGCTAGAGCTGGTAGAGGGAGCTCATCCACATTATTCCCGTATTCAAACCTGCAACCTGTCAGTCTTCAGTCCTGCCAGCACAGGGGTTTAACCCACTGGGCCACTGGGGGCTCAGTGATTGTGTTATTCACCATGACAATTGCTTCTTATTCATTCAGCTTTGTAGACACATATTATGTGATGTGTTTCTTTTTTTTCCTATCATCTGCTGACCATATTGCAGATAGCAGAAATAGAAAATTTGTAGATTCGTATCACTAACCGAATAAAGATAAAGTGTTCAATCTGGCCACCTTGTTAAAATGGTATATTGTATATAGTAGATGTTCAAGACCATGACACCTGATTTATGGAAATAATGAGATTGTCATACCAGATGGGAATGTGATTCAACTGATGTTCATCATTTTAAGATCTCATTGATTTTAGCATGATGAAGAATAGAGGGAATTTGGCTAGTATTATGAAGCATTCTTTGACAGTAGCTACTTTGGCTACTGCAATAACATGCATGGATGCTGTCTTTGAAGAGTGTTAATAAATGTCAATCAGTTCAAATATAGTACCTAGATTAATACATGGGAATCACTGAAAAAAAAAAGCCAGGCTTTTTCAAACCATCCTGACTTAAAACACACACACACACACACAGTAAATGACATGTCCATCAGACTGGAGGTATGAGAGAGGAGAGTTAGGCTAAGAGATAAATGATAAAAGATATCTGAGGGAAGAGTTAAAATGTTGGTTATGATGTCTGATTGTTACCTAGATATACTAATCTGTAATGTCTACATATCTAATGAGAGTGGTGTAGTGGTTTGAATGTTGAACTATGTTGAACTATAGCTAGGGTTTGAATTTCATCTTCACCATGAATCCACACTGGGTGATCTTAGGCAATTCATACTTTCTCGTCCTCAGAGGAAGACAAAGGCAACCCATCTCTGAAAAAACATTGCCAACTCTTTGATACGTTCAGCTTAGGGTCCATTAGTTAGAAATGACTTAAAATATACATAAACAATTATTCCATATTCACAGTCACTACTTAGCATGGCATTACTGTCATTGTCTCAACTTCTTCCAACCTACTTTACAGGGTGTTTGCAACACAGGGAGAAAAAAAAATCACTCTGGCAGGGATTGAAGCATGACAAATGACATTTCCATCAAGCTGGATAGTGGTTGGGCCAGGAGTAGTTCCATAGCTAAATATTCATCTAAGACATTCCAATATATTACTTAGTACCACACATATTTGTGCAAATTGACCTCAGGTATAAGTTGGGGCCAGGTTTGGGGGCCAAAATCACGGGTTTCAATTTAGATAACCCAATGAGGGTCATTCTGCAGAAAATCAGAAAGCACCAATGTTGCTGCTGGAGGCAGGGGGGAATGCTCCAGACTTGGAAAAGGGCCACTATATTCCAATAATTCTCAAAAATAGCAGGTAGAATCAATGAGGTATTATATTTTGACATTAAAATGAAAGTATAAATAATATCCTGTGTAAGATTGGAGTCTGACTAGATGACACAGCTGAGAAGGACCTGCATAGTTTCCAGTGTAAATATATGTGTGAGAGAGCATTCATAATTCTGCTTTAATTTTGTTTAATTCATTGGTTTATATTATGGTATGGCTTAGATCTGTATATTCTTGGATTATTATTTTAGCTGAAAATAGCTATTAAATCTCTCTCTCTCTCTCATCTATACATTGAATATTCATTTTAACCATTCTAACTGGGTTTTCTCCTCGAGATAGTGATGGCATGCTCCCTGCATACTGGTTTTAGGTCATAGTTGCATATATTAAATATATAATGATGCTGAGAAGAGAAACAACAGATGCTTACTTTAATTAATATGCTCACAATATTGCTAGTATTGAGTGCCCGTTGAGCTACTGTGATATTTATTTTAATTGGCTAATTAATTAAAAGCAAGAAATGTAATTCCTCCCCTCAATCTTTAACATAGGCAATTATTTATGTTTGGATCAATTATTGTTGGCTTCTATGTGCTTTCACATTGAAATATTAAAGAAACTCTCAGTGGTTGCATTCGGTCCAAATTTTAACACAGCTTTGTCATTATTCATTTAGACTCCAAAGCAGTAGAAGAAAACTTAGTCCTCTAAAAGCTTTGGATTACAGAATTTCCTACCATTATAACCACATTTCCTACCATTATAACCGTATTCCCATATATGGTTATATGGGAATACAATAATTCCCATATAACCATATGGGAAACCTATGGTGGGCAAAGATTCTGCATCTTGGTTCTAAAAGATGCCAATATTTGGATCTGATGGAATATCAGTATGATCCATCCTATTTGATTTCTTAATAGTGCTACACTTGTACAACCATGTTATAAACCTTCTAGATTCATCACCAACCTTTTTCTCTTTTAAAATTCATTTATTTCTATTTTTAACATTATTACTTACTAGTTACTTTTATATCTTACTATTAATCCACAGAGCTTTAGATAGTGTGCATGGCTATCCTTCTTCCCATTTTATTTATTCTACAGCAGGGGTCCTCAAATTTTTTAAACAGAGGGCCAGGTCACAGTCTTTCAAACTGTTGGAGGGCCGGATTATAATTGGAAAAAAAAAAGAATGAACTCCTATGCACATTGCACATATCTTATTTGTAGTGCAAAAAACACTTAAAAACAATACAATAATTAAAATGAAGAACAATTTCAACAAATATAAAATTATTAGTATTTCAATGGGAAGTTTGGGCCTGTTTTTGGCTGATGAGATAGTATTGTTGTTATTGTTGTGTGCTTTCAAGTTGTTTCAGACTTCGGTTGACCCTGAGTGAGGGCCGGGTAAATGACCTTGGAAGGCTGCATCCAGCCCCCTGACCTTAGTTTGAAGACCCCTGCTCTACAGTGTTGGCAAGGTGTAGAGTTCCTGAGAATAGGACTAGACTCTGTTTTATCCAAGTCCTAGTCCATATTCTCACAATTCAACTTAATTTTTATGGTAGGTGTCTTGCCTAGGATCACCATATTCAGGGTGACCGTACAGCCTGATGGAACAGGTGAACCATCTATTGGAAGAGGCAAGGAAAGCAAAACTGTTTTATTTAAAGACAATAGAAGTTAGGAATGTTTTAAGAACTATTACAGTTTATGGAATAGGATCTTCAAAGTGAGAATTGTCATAGTTTGAAATTGTGACTAAATAGATTTTTTTTCTTTTTTGCTTTTCACAATGTGTTAACCTTAGGAAAACCTCAGGTTATTAGCTGTCCCCAAATTGTCACTCTCTTCAAATAGTTTTGGCAAAAAAATTCCTGCTACTCAGTGCCAGGTAAATAGAAAAACAATCATGATCCAGGGCCAAAACATGGATACACATGCTGATTTGGTTTGTATTATGGAGACCTGGCGAGTTGATGGGGTAAGAGGTAATCTCTACAGCAGCAGGCAAGGATTTGGAGGTGTATGACATTGTTTCAGGCATTTGTCATTTTTCCATTTCTCTCACCAAGTGTCCTTTCTTTCTGTCCACTGGAACAGAATAGAAATTCTATTGATCTCCCACCCAACAATTTCCCTTCCTCGTGCACACCAATATTTCAGAGATGTATACTGGTATATGTGTGGCCAACACAATGTAGTAAATATGACAAATTATAATGAAGAATACACAAGTTAGGACAGCTTGCAACAGTTAGCTTTTGTCTGAGCCTACTGAGAAGAGCAGGATTACACATATTCTTCTCCCCTTCCATCTGCTAATTTTGGATTAAAACCGCCACCTATTCCAGAAAAAGAGGGCAGCCCTACATGGTTCTTTGCCATCTTTGCTCAGATATAGTTTTGAAAAGACCCTCAAACTGCAGAAAATGTGATAGATTTGTACATTTCCAAAAAAGAAAAGAAAAGAAAAAAACGCTGCTGTCTTTGTGATACCAGATGTTGCATACTGATAGGAGTGCCCTTGGCAAGCATACAGTCAACCTAAAGCAATCTACATCATTGGAATTCTATCTTGCACCCAGAAATTAATTTCATTTTAAAATGGTCTGATCACAGCAGTAAAAAGTTATTCTTTTAATGAACCAAACACAGCCATTAGTAATATATCTTTTATTACAAGGTATTAAATAGATTTAAAGTATAATTAACTCTAAATTAATTTGATGCTTAAGATAACTTAAATTCAAATTTCTTTTTATCGCTTGGTTTAAAATTATTGGTTTCATCATTATAAAACACTGTGTTTTCAGAATCTTCATTGCCTCTAAATAAAGGGCTCCTTCTCACCAAGTGTTGGGATGCCTACTATATAATTCTTCTACAACAAAAGGCTATATATAGGGAATAATTATGCCAAACTGATATAATGTCTGGGGTGGGGCAGCATTGTTTTGAGGCTCTATTAAAAAAAAAATGATAACCCACATTTCATATCTTTTAAAAAATCTCCATGAAATTATTTAGATATGACAGAGGATTCACCAAAAGGCTCATATCAAAATGTCACTGCTTTCATTAAGGAAAAAAAAATCCTGTCTATCATCCTGAAAGATTTAATTCTTACGATGAACCCGTAATGCATTTATTTAAAAATATCATACACCTGATGTCTATAGAGGTCCTGACTGCAACTTCAAGATAGGACAATACACACTTTTCCCTTCACAATTCTTGTGAATAGAAACCCCCCCCCCCAGTCTAGAATCCATCTCTACAGAAAAGGGGACCAAATTGTTAATTAACCTATATCTGAGGTTTCATATTTGTGGTTCTAATGCACTTTTGTGGGAGCTTCACAATTGTACATGTCACTGCTGTTAGTTTTTTTAAAGACCCAGGATCCTGTTGACAGGGGGGTTGGACTGGCTGGCCCACGGGTTTCTTCCAACTCAGGGATTCTATGATTCTATGACATCGAGTTTTTTCTGTATGGAAAAGAGCATTTCCTCTGTTTCTCTCCCTAATATACATTCTTAGCTTGATATATTGTAAAGATTTCTTTGAATTTTTAAAATGATCTTTATTAAATAATGTTCCAGTTAACATAAACAGGTAATAGGGGAGAGGGTGAGGAGGGGGGAATAGGTAGAGGCTAGGTCTAGGGTAAAGGGGTTAGGGAATAGGGGGTGGTGATGTTGGATGATTGAATTAAAATGGATGGGGTAGGGGTTATATAGAGAAATAGGGAAGAATAGATTAGAAGAGAAATATGGGGTTGTTGTAAAGATTTTTTGAGGTTGAGATAAAGTGAGAGTGAATTTACATCCAGAATTCCAACCTAAGTTTTTATTAACAACTGCAATAAGAAATAAGAAATATATGCAGCAGAGTACAGGGCTTCCTTCAACCCCTGCCTTGTTTGTTACATCAAACTACAAAGGGGGAAAAGGAGACTCAGTTGGCCTTGAACAGCTCATAGAAAAAACTGTAGCTCATGGGCTACCGCAGGCTGCTAATTGCCCCCTTAAAATCTGCATACCCATGTGGATGTATGTGCACATGAGCATAGATATAAGTGTACATATATATACAAATATGCAGAGAAGATTGTAAAAAGCAATTTCTGTCCCATGGTGGTTGAGAAAGAGAGCCAAGGTGTGAACATACAGAGGATTGTAAAAGGCAGTCCCTAGTTCACTGTGTCTCTCTATATGAAATGAATGGTGCTGGGTCAAGAAAAAGGGCCAAAATGTGAAGGAAACCTGATTGACCATTTCTGCCCAGCCAGGAACTGCTGCACTCTGCACCAAAGTAAGGACATTTTCAAAGGCACTGTAATATTTCGTGGCTGAGGTTTGAAACTTATTTTAATGCTTATCCCACTGTCCGCTAGTTCTTTCCTCTCTTTTTTGTCTTGAACATTCATACCTCTAATCCTATGTACGTCTTGTCAGAATAGTCAATATCTGACATCAAATTGTTCCATGTCTAAATCTACAGTGAATTGCTTAAGCTGGGTAGGCAATATCAAATAACCTACCTAAGTCATATTCGTCAACTGTTATTTATTTACATAACATGCCCATCACTGGAACAAAAGGATGTTGCATTCCCATGAGTATCAAGTACAGTTTTGTGTATTTAGCTTATGTTCACATTTTCAAGGTGAATAAGAAAATATTGTACCCATTGAAAATGAAAAATGAACAATTAATGTAAAAATGCAAGTGTGCACTATGCAGTGGATAAAGTATTGCATTCCCTTGCTTTGCAACATAAATAGTGTGACCCTCAATTAGGCTGATTACTCTGTTTCATAAATAGGAAAGTGCGTGGCATTTCCATAATCTATAGTGCTACAGTACGAGTCCCCTGCCTTGCATTTCACCATTACTCACCTTTGTATGGACTCATAAAATCTCTTCCACAAAAAGTTATTTTCTGCTGGAAGTGCATTTCTTTTTAAAGTAACATCTGTTACTTTACTATCAAAATGAATGGAAAATTAATTTTCCATGGACTTTATCCAATTTATACCTTCCACAATCACATTTGGACCAAACAGTATCTGTAGCTACAAATTCATACATTTCCAGGACTGAGATGTAAAGACAAAATATAAAATATCTTCTTAAAATGTGTAACATTTGATGGACATGAAAAAAGGAAATGTACATTTTTAAATATCCACACAAAAATGCATACATTGCACGTGTGAATTTTGATGTGAGGAAAATACACAAGAATCTATTGAATCCATTGGCTCTTCCCATTTGTTTCAGTCACTCTGGATTCCTTTAAGATCTTTTTTCTTTATTTATTTTATAAACATGAAAATTGATTTTTAATGTTTTAAAGCTTTTTAGTCTGTCAGTTTTATGAATTCTTCACTACCTGAGTAAAAAGCATATAGTTGATCATTTCTTCCTATGTCACTGTTGTTGTTTTGTTGCATGCTTTGAAGTTATTTCCAAATTGTAGCAACCCCAAGGTGAACCTATCACAAAGTGTGCTTTTGTGTGTGCAAGATTTCTTCTAAGGGGAGTTGCCTTTGCCTTTCTCTGAGGCTAAAGGAATGTAACTTGGCTGAGCTGGAAATCAAATTTTGGTCTCCAGAATCATAGTTCAATATTCAAACCACTAAACTATGCTGCTTCTGTGTGCCCCTGCTGTGTTAAAATTGAAGTGCCAGACTTTCACTAACCAAATTCTGGTAAAGCAAAATAAACCTCTAAGTAGTGACCAGCACTTTCAGGGCATGTTCCTTTGATTTAACAGCATGTTTTTTTAAAGTTCTTATCTCCTACTCAACACAAAGAAAGCTTACAACTTTGGCAGTGAACTCCTAAGGTGTTTGGAAAGTTATTTTCTGGGCTGTAACTCCAGAATCCTCCAGACAGCATATCCATGAGGGTTTCTGTTAAACAAACAAACATTAAAGCTTTTGTTTCACAAGTGTACTAATCAGAAATAAGCAATAATGAGTTCAGTGGAAATTTCTCCTAACTATGCATGCCTATGATATGACAAAGCTAAAGTGAATGTAGATTTCAACAATCATTATGTGAGGCATGCCATATTGTGTATGTGGAATGGATATAAACCCAATTTATGGACCTTATTAGACATTCTTGGGGCTCCATTGTCATTCACATTTACATGATGGCACCTCTGGTGGGAATTCTTGGGGCTCTGTTTCCAAAGCACATTGAAACAGAGCGCATTGAATCTTCAGGAGTTGGGTCTTCCAGATTGGAGAAAGAGGGAGAAAGATGAGGGAAAGATAGTTAAGTACATGGGATGGCTGGTCATCCCCCAAGGTGGGAAAAGACAGGAAAATGAGTTAAGACAGTTCCCCCCACTTTCCCTTGCATCATATGACGAAATCCTCTGTCAGAAAATGTCCTTATGGGTCACAGCACAACAACAACAACAACAACAACAACAACAACAACAACAACAACAACAACACTTTATTTATATTCCACCCTTCTCACCCTGAAGGGGACTCAGGGCAGATCACAGTACACATACATGGCAAACATTCAATGCCATTTTGTGTAGACAATACAGAGACAGACAGAACAGAAGGAGGTGTATTGTTGTTTTGACTCAATGTCCAGCTTTTTGGTGCCATGGAAGGTTGGGCTTGAGTCCATGGAAGGTTGGGCTCGAATCCAGCCACAGAGGGTGCTGTCACTCCATCCTCTATGACGAAGAGCCATCAGGACTTCCTCCTTCCTTTTGGTCACCCAGCATTTTCTGACCATTCTTTATGGTGTTGAAAAACAATAAGATTTGTATATAAAAGAAATTATGAGAAAAGACAAATGGCTAAGATATAGACCAGGGGTTCTCAAACTTTTTAAAGAGAGGGCCAGGTCATAGGCCCTCAAACTGTTGGGGGGGGGGCAGATTATAATTTGAAAAAAACCTGAATGAATTCATATGCACACTGCACATATCTTATTTGTAGTGCAAAAAACACTTAAAACAATACAATAATTAAAATGAAGAACAATTTTAACAAATATAAACTTATTAGTATTTCAATGGGAAGTGTGGGCCTGCTTTTGGCTGATGAGATAGGATTGTTGTTGTTTGCTGTTTGTTGTTTGCTTTCAAGTCATTTCAGACTCAGGTTGACCCTGGGCGAGGGCCGGGTAAATGACCTTGGAGGGCCGTATCCGGCCCCCGGGCCTTAGTTTGAGGACCCCTGATATAGACTGTCAAGAGAATTGTCAAGAAGTGTATATAATAAAAATGAAAAAGCAGTTATTAGTGATAGGTTATGGTTTTCAAGCATTTTCTTAATTGCTGCTATCTCAAAGATGTAAGATAGATTTTTTAAAGTGTATGTATGTTTATGAACAAACTAAGAGAAAGTTTCAATTATAATTATATACTGACAATGAACAGAATTGGTAAAACACATGAGCTTTTGTTAAATTTTACATGTAAATAACTGTATGTTAAAATTTGCCAGAACTCTAAATATAATATTGAACTGGAACAATAGGAATGGATGTTGTCAAGGAGCTTTAAATGTATGTTATTTTATGATCATAAAGACATTTAAAATAATATGATGTATCATTAATATATGACACTTGAGAAATTATACAATATAACTTTGTGGAGGAGTCGTTACTTCTCATCTGTTTTTGATATCCTTTTTCTCTGCAGTTGTGAAAGTCCAGAAAAGAATGTGAAAAAAATAAAATAAAAATTATATGTTTATCCTTGTGTCCTTGGAGAAACTATAAATCATTGTCTGGGGGGGGGGGAAGGTTCATGTTCGACAACTTAATGGGCGGAAAAAGCTAAAACATACTGTGTGCAAATATGCAGCTCCAGAGAATTGTGAATATTAATTTACCTGGAATATTGAAACCTGAAATGTTCCTTTGGGGACTGACTTTTGATAAGAATTATGACATACAGTACTGTTTCAATACATGATTACAGCAGCAAGACATTGGAGAAAAATATGTCTTCTTTGGAAGACTGCCTGTCGAAAGTGAAGGAGTTAGCAGAAAGGGACACATTATCTACACTTTCTAGAGAGAATTTGATAACCTTTTTTTAAAAAAGTTGGGAACTCCTGATAGATTTTTTGAGACAGGAAGATGATATGATATCAGTTTTGATTATTAAAGTTGAATATAAGAAGACTTATAATACCCAAATTATTAAGAGTGAAATGGGAATGTTGGATAAATAGTTCATATAGTATTTGTACAATTGCAGAAAAGGTAGTTGGAAGCTATTTTTAGATAGATTTGTACTCTTCTAGTATGTAGGTTTTTTTTTCATTCTGTATATGTGTGTACTTTTCCTAATTGTATATTTGTTTGTGTGTCGTTATAGTTAGTTAATTAGCTAATAGCTATTATTTTGTTATAGTTAGTTAGATGTTCATAGTTCTTTCATAACTTTGTGGTTTATAAGAGTGTTTGATATATTTTAAATATTTGCAAACCACAACATTTAAAAAAATTTATATAGCCGACCAAATTGCAGTTGACACGCACCTCTGGACAGAAGGGGCCAACCGGATGGCTGGAGGAGAGCACTTGAATCCCCCTGCAAAGGATCAGTTGGTTCCTGCTGGCATTCCTGCCAGTCAGAAGATGGGAGGGGCCTTAGGAACCTTCCTACAGGTAGCCCCTCCCCTCTGCATTCAGCCTTCCAGCAGTGCAGCCCACCCTCCCCCTCTCAGTTCAATGAGTTATACTGGTGCACTAGGGCCGGGAAGGATTTTTTTCTGTCCTCAGAGAGGAGGGTTTTTCACTTACCCCATATTGAAGCTGATGGGAGTAAGGAATTTAAATGGGTGGGGGCTGTATAAATAGGTATCAGTGGCAGGAAATGGGGAGAGAGATTTCATTGGCGTACACCTTGGCATCCCTCCATTCTGGGGTGAAGGAAATTTGGGGTAGGCTCTGTGGGTTAGGGGGTTCCCCAAAATAACTTCCTTAGGGCTTTCCTTGAGGGGTTTGCCTCTCCTCTATGGGGCTTTATGATCCAGGGTGGGGGGGGGGGTGGGGGGTTCCCTGTGATGGTCTTCCAATAATGACTGGCTGGGACAGCAAACCATCAATGTGGAGTGCTCCCGGGGTCAGGTGTTTCACTTAGTGGTTGATTTGGCAGATTGTCCCAGAAAGATACCTGGCCTCACACCATTACCCATTACCACCACGACTAGTCAATTAGCTCCAATTACCAGTTTCTAATTAGGTCAATGAATGGCCCATTTATTTCTCCACATCTTGTGTCTGGTCTCTTTATTTCACGGTGGAGATTCAAAGCCTACTTTCATAGTGGTGATGGGGCAAGAGCCTTACCTGAAAGCAGTGAGATTCTGTAAGGTATGCATGATTCCATTTTCCACTTGGAGAAATATTCAGAACTGCCCCTTCCATAACTTCCAGAGTTTGTGGCCACCTCATTCTACTTAACTGGAAAATCAGTTATGACTGAGACCAACAATGGAAGAGAAAGGCGCTCATTTGGCCTCTCTCCTTATCTTTCTTCTTTGTGTTGATCTCAATTCAATGGTTCTGTTTTGTATCTCAAGGCAGTTGTTTCCATTCATCCATTTATATCCATTAAAACAAAAAAAATGTTCTTTTCAACCATTTATAAATTATAATGCCCTTCAACAATGTATAAAATTACATAACAGTTTTCTTTTACTGCCCTCTCTATTGTAATGGCTTTTTGGCCATTTACTGAATTCCTTTGTGCATGCTTATAAAAGCACTTCTAGAAAATCATGACCTTTTATGTGACATTGAAACAATTTGTATCACTTTGAAAACATGAAATAGCATTACCAGATCAGATTTGACATTATAGGCATGAATAGAAAATAAAATTTAATATTACTATTTCTTTGTCGAATTAAAATTTGCTCGTCAGAGAGGAAAATAAAAAAGTATAATTCTCTGCTGTAGGAATAAAATCCAAACAGCATGTATATTGATTTTAAAATTATGTTTCAACTGATCTTTCATACAGGTTGTAACCTTTTAAATTCCTTTTGAAAATAACATGAAATAGCTTTTCAATCTGGTGATTTAACAAATTAATGATGTTTCTCACTGATTTTATTGCCATGGTTGAATGCTATGAAATCATGGAAGCTCTGGTCTTGCAAGGACCTTAGCCTTCTCTGCCAAAAAAATCTAAGGATTACCCACCCTTGAGCCATGACAGTTAATGTGTTGAACCATATTAACTGACAGCATACATAGAGCCTTCTCTAGAATCTTGGAATATTTGGAATTCACATTTATGGAGTTTGTATCCAAAAGATACCAAATACATGACCAGTACAAATTTTACTTCTAGCGAACAGTGTGCTGCCAACAATAACTCATTTTTCAATTTTTTTGGGATTTGGTAACTTTTGGAAACAAACTCCACATTTACAGTCATCAGCACCTGACCGACCAAAACTTACCTATTCAGATAGACACATTATAACCAAAGGGATTCTGAGGCATTGCAGATTGAGGTTCTGGAAAGTAATATCTGCTCCCCTAGTCATGGAAAACAGTGAAACAGTTGTAACAGGACTTTCAGTAGTTTCCCAAGCTGCTTATTCTCAATGTGCTCCGTGATCAAGAAACTGTTGCACTTGACTTTTTTGTAATTTGTATGAATTGTATTTTAATGTATTTTATGTTGATGATGTATATTTGCTTTATCTTACTGTATTGAATCCTCTGTTGTTAGCCGGCCAGAGTCCCTTTCCGAGGTCGAGAAGACCGGGTTATAAAAACTCTAAATAAATAATAAATAAATAAAATTGTTGTTTCCTAGTACTTTGACACCTCATAAAACCTTGGGTTGTAACACTGGCTGGTTGAAAAGTAGGTTTTGTTTTGGAAGGGTGGCATCGATGAAGCTCTATCATCCCATTTATGTCTAAGAATGCAGAATCATCAGATGCAAGACAGAATTTAAGTGTGTGTATGATGTGATGGCTATACCTAAATAGGATATTGCTGAGTGTTTTCTTTTCTTTTATTGTTTCTGCAACTTTAGGAAGTTGCTTGGTGTCTCTTCACTACACAATAACAGCAGTTTGACACTATTTCATTTGACTTGGCTCCAATAATATGAATGAGGCACATGGATTTCTCTCCTGTAGTGTACTCCCTTGAACTGAAACACTGGAATTTTCTAGCAGAGCATTTTAAATTCTTTCCTCAAGCTTCATTGTTCCTATTGACATCCATGGGACAATTCTTCCCAAAGTAATCTAAGTTCAGAAGGAGTAGTTCCTTCAGGATTGGTATGCTTAGAGAATGGGGTGACAGTTCTTCTACATCCAGCTGATATAATGCATATATTAAATATCCTGCATGTTAGATGCCAAAATACCCATAAAGGCATTTACATTTTTAACCCAAGCAAAAAGAAATACATCAAATGCAATTCCATATGGTAACATTTACAGATTCACTTAATCTGGACCATTGGGCAGTTTTATGTGTCAACATGAAATGCTGTTTTAGGAGACTGCTGTGTAATTCATATATATATGAATTACACAGCAATTCATACATATATGAACAAGGTCATATATAAGGCAGATAGCACAGAGATGCTTTTGTTTGGGTAAAATTCCCAGTGACACAAAAAGCATGATCAAGAACCATTCCACAGTAACAATCTCATTAGATGAGACCTCTTATTGCTCACCACATTTGAAATGTTGCTTTCAGACTTTGGTCCATTGCTTGATAACCAAAGATGTATATCACAGAATGTGTTAACCACTGATGTATAATTAACTAATGACGTATATCAGAATTAACAAAACAATTCAACCCAAAGAATTGCAGGAGTCCAATTGACATATGCACAGCTTTGCTCATTCTCCCATCCCTTATATTATAATTGGAAACTTATGCTTGTTTATTAAGTAAAACTGTGTTTTCTTATATGGAAGACTGGTAAGGTTACCATGGTAATGACACTCATCCTTACTAAAAAGGTGTATACTGTGTTCTCTCCCCCCCCCCCCTCAATTTTTTATTGTTTCAATTTTACAATATCCAAATTATACTTTGTTTCCATTGGTGCTCATATTTACAATTGTGTTCTGACAGGTGTGGTGTGTTATAAGGCTCCCCTTTTAGGGAAACTACATTGTATGCAACACTATTTAAGAGAATAACTCTCTTAACTATTGCAGTCTAAGAAAATTAATTAGGGAAAACATTTAGCTTGGCTCTTTTATTAAAAGGCTCTGATTTTCCACTGAAGGTGCAGTTCAATTTTATGTATTGTTCTGAAGTACATATTTAATGCCACATTGTTAGCAAAAAACATGGTATGAATGTCTTTCTTCTTCTGTTCTTCTTAGAAATATGATCTTTTTCTCATTTGCTTTTTGCTTTAATTCCCTCTCTTACTATATTTCCTGTCTTCTTCCCTTCTATCCTTTCAATTCCTGGTGTGCATCTATTTTTTTTCACTCTTTCTTTGGTGCTCTTTCTCCTTGTGTATTTCCCCTTCATCTCATCCCCTTGCGCTTCTTTTCCTCCCTTCCCTAAATTTTCTTTCTTCACTTCTACCCCTGGTCAAAAGATCCCCTTCTTCTTTTTCATTCTTCTTCCTCCAGTCCACAATGTCCTTTCTTTTCTTTTTTCCTGTTTCTTGGCAGTGGGTTGGACTGGATGATCCATGAGGTCTCTTTCAACTCTATGATTCTCATTCATTTCTCATATTCTTCCTTCTTTAAGTGTACTTGTCTTCTTTCTTCCATAGTTCTCATCTTCACTCTCAGGTAGCTACAAATGCTGGCTTTTTGGGGGGATTGGGAAGGATGACTAGGATATGGATTCTCAGAATTTTAAAGCTGTTAAATTAAATTGAACTCAAGAGAGTTGGCTGCTGTGTAAAGATAGGTTTCATCTACACTGATTACTTACGTTGCTTTGTCATCAGATTAACTCCATGGCTGCCAAATGCCATATAGGGCTAATCCAGTTTTACCCAGGACCACAGCTCTCTTGAATGCCACCTGGCATTCCTTGGATTCAGATGGCTGGAGTCAGAAAATGGCAGTCCCCTGTTGTTCATCCCCTGTTTTATGACTGTCCCCCGCTGCAACATCCCACCAACCTCCATTATGGGCACTCTGACTGATGTCAGCCAGAATGCCCTATGCTGGTGAGATGGGAAGGGGAAGTGTCTTTCACAGATCTCAGCCAGAGTGCCCAATAAGTATTTTTTCTCACCCTTGTTCTCTTTTGCTTCCTAAATATAATATATTTTAAAAGGTTTTCCTCTAAAGGAGTAAATAATATATGCCTACATAGAGCGTATTGTCCCAATGTACATCTATACTGTAGAATTAATATAGTTTGATATTGCTTAAGCTGTCATGGCTGAATGCTATGGAATCATGGAATTCGTGGTTTGGTGAAGGACCAGTCCTTTTTGGCACAGAAGGCCAAAGACCATGATACACCATGACTCTGAAGAATCCATAATCCATAGCATTGATAGCATTGATGTGAAACCACGTTAATTCTACAATGTAGATGCACCGTCAGCCATGTCTGTGTAACTGAGTGTGTACATATTTCCAATGAGTATAATTTGCATTTTTTGCCATAACAGGCCTTGTTGAATTCTAAAGCAATGTCATATTTTGAGGAGGAGGAAGGGCAGGGGGAGGAGGAAACATTTCTAAATCATTTCAATACTCTAAGACAAAAGAATATATGGACCTACAGTACCCTACTATTATTTGATTTCATTTTGAACTTTCCATTTATTAATGAGATTAAGGACTTCATCACATTTCTGGGGGAAGCAGGGGAAATTGTTTTTTTTTTTTTTTTTTTGGAATGGTGTTTTGTTTCTCTCTTCTACTAAAAAGGAAATGGAGAATTTGCTAACCCCCATCACACATGTTTGCCTTTTCCCATTGTACTAATTAGCATAAATTCAACATTGTGCTCTTTCAACATTAAAAGTATATTTAAAATAATAATAATAATTTTCTTTCTTACTTGCCTTGCCTTGCGGCTTTTAAAAAGGAATTACCACTCTTTCTTTGTGTTCTAAGAGTAAATGTGAAAATTGGATACCTGAGCGGCATGTAAAGACTCCCCACACAAAACCATCACTAAACGGCAAGAAGACAGAGAAATAAAACAATACCCATCCCACCTAAAAATTGCCACTTTAACCCATTTCTGTGTGCAGGGAGCCAGCTGGAGTTAATTCCTAAGTATCTTTAAAATCCTTGCATTTCCTAACACTTTAGAAATAGGCTCAAGGAATGATCTTATGTCACCTGGTGGGCTTCATGGGGCTCTGTGTTTTAATATCTAGAAATGCTTGGAAAAAACACAGTAGGATAAAGTCCTTAATCTGCCACCTACAGCATGCAGCACATGAACACAGTAATGAAGGAAAAGTTCATACCATCATATATTTGATGTCTCTGGATATTGCAAAAAATATACCCACACACTTTAGCATTTAATTTTCTTCAACTGCCTGGCAGTTTAAGGTCCCGTAGGACTGTATTTAATTTGTAAGCGAAAGTTGGGAGGCGTTCTGTTTTTGCAGTGCTATACCGCATAGCCAGCCTTCAATTAAAAGTCTCCCCAATGATATGCTTTACCTGCAAAACAGTAATAGAAAAGGAATCTGCTTCTGAATTAGACATGTGTGCCTGATATGCTAAAATATCATCAGATGGGTCGCCAAACTGTCATTTGTCATGACTGTCCACTGGGAAAAAACAAGTTCCACTTGTACTTTATATCCTGCATTAGCTGAAAGCCAATATACATCTTCTGCCCTTTTTGAAACTTTGTTAAGTCAATCGTACAGAAAAAAATGAAAAATTGTAAGCAACATTGATTTGGAGGGGGGGGGCTTGGGGGGGGAGGTGGAAATGAAAAGAAAAAAACATTTTGCTACCTCAGTCGAAATAACAGCTGTTGTAGCATTAGAAACAGAATCACAAATTGGAGTCTCCATTGTACTTTGTATTTCTGTAATCCATATGAACAGTGATGGAAATCAGAAGGAAAAACATCTTGGGTGTTTTGCTGTCATTGGCACTGTGTACGCTGGATGTTTTTTAATTAAAATATTTAATGTCAAAGGGGAAAGTGAGGAGGAATATCTTTTGAATCTTTGAAGCATAACCTTTTCAATCTATTAAAAAGCCTGCCAGTTTAAAACCAGAGCTAAGGCTTTGACTTTGTACTTTATCCCACTGAAGTAGCCAAAGTTGTCATCTCATTGTGTTAAGTGTGTAAACCATTTATTAATCTAATGGCATGACTACTTTGCTTTTACACAAATCCCCTTCCTTCCCATCTGTATATTAAAAATGTGTGTTTACCAGTATCACACACTCCCATAGCTGCTCTATCTGTTTATCCTGGCTATGATCCTCACCCTCACCCACTTTCCTTTCCCCCCCTCTCATTACACGAAGTCTCATAGGAACTAGAGAGTGCAAGACTTGAATTCATTGGCATGATCTTACTGCAGTCATGTCTTTCTCTTGTGTGGGAGATGTAGTTCACCTAAGAGCACTGTGAGACCAGTTTGACTAAAGTGGCACACAACCCAACATGCCAAAATTAGAATACTGATGGTGTTTGGGGGGAATTGTCCCATGCTGTTGGGAGATGCAGTTCACTCATAATCAAAAAGCACTCTGAATCCAACCAACAATGGATTTGGGATACAACTTGGTTGTTACACATAATCAGCATGATAAACTTTGAATACTGGTAGGGTTTGGGTAGAACTGACCCACAGTGTTAGGAGACATAGTTCACCCATAAGCAAAGAGCTAACAGAGTGGGTAATGGAGGCCAAGAAAAGACTTTTCATGCCTACCACAAACACCGTTGGGAAAAGGGATGAAATGGAGTTGGGAGAACAGACAGAATGCATCCTACCACAAACAGGGACAATTTGCATATGTTCCAGATCTCTGAAGACAATTGCTGCACATTTAAACAAGATCTTACAATATGTTAACAGTAAGGCAAGAAGATCATGGTATGGCTACCATGGTATCCTAGTTGAAACAGAACAATAAAGTGCTTCCAAAAGCAGTGGCATAAGATCATTTGTTCCTTAAAGTCAGGAATATGGAATGGCACCAATTGTAGTTGCTGACAATTAAACCTCAATGTATCCTCCAATCACAATCAAAAGAACAGAAGACTTTCTCTTTTGGATCTGGTCACCAAAGTTATTAAAGATCTTTAAGAGATTCTTTCAGACTAACCTATCTTGCCAGGAAAGCCTCATGATATATTCACTTTGGGGTTACTATGCATCAGAAACAACAACAACAAGAAACTTAAAATTCTAAACAGAATTGTTGTGTCTATGCAAACTATGAACCCCAGAATTCACGATGCAGCCATGACAATTGAAGTGGATTGACACGACTACATATTACCAATATCTTCAGTTAACCATCTGGCAGAGTGCACTTTTTGATTCTTCCAGTTTTAGTTCTCATGAAAAGTTGTAGGTTGGGGGGGGGGGGGGGGGAGTTAAATTGCCAGATCAGAAGAAATGCTTGTGAAATCCAGTGCTCCATATGTCAGATTAACTCTTCTGACTTGGGTACAATGGTACAATGTACCTTGATTGGGTTGAGAACCTTGGTTCCCCAGTCATAAAAATTTCTTAGCCTGGCCCTAGGTCTTCTCCAACATTACTGGCCCTTAAAAATTCAGATTCTCCAAGCAAAAACAACAACAAAAACATCAAGAATTCTAATAACAGATGTTCAATATATAATCTGGGCCTAAGGCATAACCATCCAGATATTTTAAATACTGTATTACAATATAAATATAAGAACAACTACATGGCTTTATCTTTATTCTCTGCAACAGATGCTTTGTTAACTTACCATACTGTAAATCAAGCAAAGCCTACTGGTGATGATTCAACCTTTTTATGCTTATCAGAGGCAACTGAAGTACATAAATAATCACAGCAGAGGAACTGGATGTGTGAGACATCTGCTTACTGTACTGTTTGGTTAATAAAAATATAATGAGTGCTGCGTTTTATGTAAAAATGATAGGTAATAGTCACTAATGAGATCTGCTGTTACTTAATGAAATGCAATAGCATTAAACTGATTTCACAGCATTTTATTTTAATTTCCTTCTCATCTACAAAAGGAATTCAATCTTTTAACAAGTACAGGCACTTAATTACAATTACTCTCTGGATCACTGAAATGTGTTCCCCCACCCTCTATCTGGGAACTATAAGAGTAACACCCATTGAAAGAAGCAAATGTATCAATGCAAATATTTTATATGAAAAAGGCTCAGGGTTCTCGCATCTTGTTTTGTAAGCACACTTATCCCTAATTATGACTGTGGTGGACCATCAGAATAGCAACCTGCAATTTCTTCTACAATGTCATAGTTGATCCTTAGATACTCGTTGCCTTTACCACTATAGTGCTGCCACCATGATTTCCATCTTGGTTTCAGTATGTGATTTCAATTTTGGTCTCAATGCTGACCTTATACTGCTTTACTGCATTGGCAATCCTTCCTTTGAGGCTCCAGGTGGCTTCTTCCATTGTTGCTTTTGAATGAAGCCTTTTATGCATCCTAGGGCCCTTCCGCACAGCCATATAACCCAGAATATCGAGGCAGATAATCCACAATATCGGCTTTGAACCTGATTTGACAGTGAGTCCACACTGTCATGTAACCTAGTTCAAAGTGGATTTTATGCAGCTGTGTGGAAGGGACCTTTGGACCTCTTGACACAGGATGTTTTTCAGTGGTGGTGATAGGTTTTTAGTAGTTCTGCCACAAAGCCTGACAGTTGACATCACACCCTGGAGAAGTACTTTCAGGACAGCTCCGTGGGCAAACTGGAAAAAAATTCCTTCTACTACCAAAAAATTGCTGGCAGCAGACGACAGGAGGCTCCGTGTCTTTCCACAAGGAAAGATTGGGTTTGCCACCTTAAAGAAGCTTCCCCAATGTGATGAAGGAGGGGGGAATCCACGACAATGGGGGGCGTGGGGTAACAGGTCTCCACACCCGCTGGGAGGCCACTGCCAGGATCATCACAATTCCTGGAGATTCCAGCAGTGTGTGTGACAAAGTCATTTGCAGCACTTTTTATCTGCACAAGCATCTAATCAGATATGAGTGAGCCAACTTTTTAAAACTGCATACCAGGCTATCATTGTGTATACCCTACTAATCAAGTCTACCACCATACTGGCTGTTGACCATACACTAAACAAAGGAACAAATTTTAAATTCTTGGTATCCTTGTAAACACTCAAGATAGAATTAATTTGATAACCAATTAAAACTAATTAAAATGTGATCACATGAGAATCAACTCCTCTCCCTTATGCAGTATGTTCCTCAGATGCATGCCTCAAATGTCCTACTCCTGTGACTGTTTCATCTCTAATTGAACAGCATTTCCTTTATTTTTCTCTCTCCCAACAATAGAAGCAAACAACCTAGAAGAGGGGTTCCAAACCTTTTTTTGACCAGGGACCATTTAACTAGGGACCACTTGACCAGGGACCACTCTCCAACATTTCGTACCAAAAAGGTTAGGAAACAGTTTTTGGTCAACTTTAGATTCTGTTTGATTATTTGGGGTGCTCATTCAGAAAATTTCATTGGATAGACCACATCAGCTCTAGTTTCTGATACAGAACATATGCCATCCAGTAGTCGCCATCTGCTTACCCACAGAAAACCATATTTAATATGCCTCGGCACTATAAGAAGGTTTTGTGAGACCAGTTGCTCTCATCAAAATGGTGTAGTAACGGTGAGGCTGCAGACCATATTTTAGTTTGTGTGGACTATTGGTGGTCCATGGACAACAGGTTGGGAACTACTGGTTTAGAATGAGATAGAAAGAGAAATCTGATAGTAGTAAGCAGATAATCAGCCCAAAACCTTCAAATCGACATTTCCTAAAATTAACTGTACTTAATCCCTTTCAGTTTTTTTTGTTAAATTCCTAGTTAATTTACAACTTACTTACACCACTAGTGAATGTAGTTCTGGTGTGTCATCCTTTATCAGTTAATATTACAGAAATTTTTAAGATTATAAATCAAATTGTTTACAACAAAACGGAGGTGAGTCAGAGTTCCCTGGCAATATAACCATGCCACTAAAACAGAATTACAAAATGTATTTTTGTTCCAGGAATAAGTACAGGTACACATAAAGGAGCAAGAGCTTAAAATGAAAATGTATAACTATTTGCATTAACATATCCAGTTTTGAATCTGCCCAGAGAATGGTTTTGTGAGTGCAAAAGCATATTCAGTTTGACTGGAATATACTGAAAGGATAAAAGGGCCAATTTAGTTACTTTGGGAGTCTCAGTCTCAGATACATAGTCATCAATATGCTGTGTCAAATTTCTAAGCTAATACCAGTGAAAGATCAAAAGAACAAAGGGACAATATCCATATTCAACAAGAAGTTCCTGGAAACTATTTTGCCTCGTATATGTACATTCCAAGAACCTATTACTGTCTAATCTTAGTGAGGTGCTCCAGAGTGTGCTTTATGTTCACATAAAAACATATTTTGGTAAGGCGAGGGTTGTGAGGCTTCAGCCTTGTGCTTCATAGGGCAACCAAGGAGTGTAAAAATGGCTCTGTAAAAAATTGCCCTCTTATCTTTTATTGTGCAAGAAGTTCCATGTCTACAGAGTTCCTTGTAATTTATTTCAAGCAATAGCATTCATTTTCAAGCAGTCACATTTTTATTAGACCAGACTTTATAGAAAAATGGCTCACAGCACCCAATTTTGTAGGAGCCTACGCAGTATTTTTTAAAAATATATATATTATTATACATCTTCTTTTAGTAGCTTCTCTGTATGTTCAATACTATCAAAAAGTCCGTCATAAATTCAAGACAAAGAATTCATTAGAAGATATGGGTGAATGGAATAGTGATGGATGTTTTGTTGGGGCCAACCCAAAAAGTTGAAGGGTTTGAAGACAGAATAAGAACCAACAAAATAAAAACCCAAACCCCACCAAAAATGTCATAATTGTACATAATACTTATGCGAAAACATCGAAATTCCCCATGCTTTTAACTAAAGAATAAATGGAAATGTCATCACCTAAAAGTAGAAATACAATTTTAAAGAATGGTAAAAGGAATGTTTCATTCAGCCTCTTGGTCTATTCTGTCATCAGTTCTAAGGGAACCAATTTTAAACACAAGAATATTAAAGACAAATTTCAGCCTAATGTAGTTAACCTACAGGATAGCAAGTGTTCAGCTCTTTCCCCTGTAGCTTTTTAAAAATAAATCATACTGCAGATGTTATTCATCTCAGCAGTGTCAGGTTATGTTAGTGTCCTGCAACTTTTTGTGACTGACCACTGCTAAATGGTAATTATCTACCATTATTTGCTCTCTGCATTCAGTTTCGGTTCCCAAACATGTATGTAGCTAAGCATTTGCAACCCAACACAATACTTGTTGTAGGCTCATGGACTTCCAAGAGCAAGAAGAGTTTGATGTTCATGCACTGGGGGCAGACAGTAAATATACACTTATAAAGTGGTTGGTAGTTCATGAGAGTTTGTCCTAATATTCAAATCTTGAAGGCAAATGCAATTCTGAAAAATTGGCATCATATAAATAAATGGAACATGATTACTCCTGCTGTTTGACTGGAATACACTGAAATATAAAAAGGCCAATGTAGTCACTTTGGGAGTCTCAATCTCAGAAGGAGGAGGAGGACCACCACATATTTTAATATTTGGGGGGGGGGGTAACAGAAAACAATTCAATAAAGATACAATTATGTTTAAAAGGGCAGGATTATCCCAGGCCTTCAAATTTCAATACTGAACTTGAAACCTACAGGGTACCACTTTTGTTGTGGCAGATTAAGTTACAAGAATGATGTTACAAGGGGCAGCCCCTGGTGATGTGATCAAGCATTATACATTAAGCATTAACTGTAGTTTCTCAGAGCTTATTGTTGAAATAAGAAGTACTAAATGAAGATAATATATATGCACAGAACTTCTCAATGACCAAAATTTCATTTGAGAATCCCTTCCTTTATGCTGAGGACTGGAGAAGAGAGAGGCATGCTCTGAGATCTGACAGCTCTAATAAACAACCACCCAAATAGGCACATAATTTAATCATAGGCTCACTATTTGCTACCTTGTCTCCTTTATTATTACACTTTAAATAAACTTTACCTCAGTTTAAGATATGTAGTTAAATAAACTTTACCTCAGTTTAAGAACAACCTAAGAAAGCACCATGTTACATTCTCTGTATGTGCCTTCCAACAACAGACATGTTAATGCCATTTTCAAATGGCCAGAGCCAATGTGATGGGATTATTAATGGAAAAATACTGTAATGAGAATCATATAGTCAAAAAGTAAATTTGGCAATATACTGAGACAACTAAAGTCCAAAACACTTGGAAAAGCAGTTTGAGAACCACTGATTTATACTAGCACATGTATGCCATTAAAACCTAATGCATATGCTTTCATGGTGATTTTTAAAAACTCATTTGACCAGAAGCCCTTTTTCATTTTTAGGGTTTTAATCATTGTCACATGTGAAATCCTTTTCTCCTACTTACAAACAGCTAGAGGTCAATGTTACCTTTTGCACCATCAGTGCAATTCAGGATCAATGGAACATGAAGTAGTTGTTTTGCTGCATTTTTACACTCAGACTGTTGCTCAGCTGGTATTGCAAGGGGTATTAAAAAGCAAAGGATATATATATCCTATCAGATAGGGAAGAAAGGAGATCAGAGGTTTTTTCTTGAGATTCTGCCTCAATCTTGAATTTGGTGTTTTCTTCACTGTAACTCCAGAGACAGACTGTAGTTGTGTGCCAGGAGAATCCTGGGGTGGAGTTGGGGACCATACTTGCTCAGTATCTAATATCACCTGTATCAAAAAAGACATTCACACAGAAATACTAGCTAAAGAGTAGTGGGATAGGAGAACGCGAATAGATTATTTCCATTCCAGATAAGAATGAAATGCAAAATGAATGATTACTTATGGGAAGAATGCTAACAGAATGTACTGAGCTGGGATTTACCCATCATCATTTGTGGTATGGTAACTGTATATAATAAGCATCTAATGCCAATTAAAGATGTATTTGTGAACAGAAATGCTTCATAGGGGTTTATGGAACAATATGATCAATATTAATTACCAAAAAAGAAATCAGACCAGAAATGGAATTCAGTGTGGATCCAAGCAGGCCTAGCTGACCTGGTAAGTTTCATTGGTTATCATAATCACAAAATCTCACTACTTCATTTTACTTGTTTTAGATAAATACAATGTTTCTCAAACCATACTCCTCCAGGTGTTTTGGACTTCAGCTCCCAGAAATCCCAGACAGCTTACCAGCTGTTAGGAACTGTGTGAGTCAAAGACCAAATGATCTGGAGGAACACACACTAGAAATATTTAGAAAATTAAATCCGGATTTCAAAAACTGACTGCTGAGTAGGTCTTCATACTAGTCAGTACACTAGGTTCAGCTCCGTGACATGCAGATACCTCAAAAGTATTTTCAGTGATCTTCACAATGGCTAAGTATGGTTTTCATTGGAGTTTTCTGAATAGCCACAAGAATACCTGATTTTGTACTAGGCAATGTTTTTTGTCTACTCCCCTCACATCAGAAAGATATGTAGTTGCACCTTAAGTTAACATAAGGCTTCTTACAGCAGAGGCAGATTTGCTGTACAAATTATTGAGTCACTCTGTAGATTAAAGCTGTGCTTTATGAGAATGCTTATTCCCATTGTCTAGATTTATAGACCCTAAGAAAACACTACAGTAAGTGGATTGAAGAGAAAATAATGAGATGAGCCAAAAGCAAACTAAAGAATTGCAGGGAAATTTAAGAGCCCCTTGAAAAGTGATGTTTGGTTCTAGAATAAATGCCAATGGGAAATGATAGTGGGGTTGTAATTTCTTGTAGCCAAAGTATATCAGTTTAAACAAGAAGAGCAACCTGTAAATGGTGTGATCTACTCAAGAAAAAAAGTATGGATATTCCTTTAAAAAGTGTGTCTCAATGCTGGTTTGCAGACTAATGCTAATCCAGGTTAGTTTCCAGGAAAGTATGCAGAAATATAGTACTTACATGGCTCATGGTAGGCTGGTATTTCAGAAACTGAAAAAAAAATCAAAATATTTCTGTTTCTAAACATTTTGAATCATCCTGTATTGATGTCTGTATCTACATTATTTCAACATTATTTTTTGTTATGAAATCAACAGAAAACAGAATGGGCTGAATCCTATAAGTATTAATAGAGTCAACCGTCGATTCCGAAATAGTGAGCCAACTTAATGTGTCTAGTTTAGCTTTGAGTAGCCATAGAATTTGGGCCAAGATTATCAATTCTCTCTACTTTCCCCCTTTTCAATAGATAGTCGTTACCAAAGGGCAACATACATTAGATGAAGGAACAAACTTTTGCTCCTCAAGAGCAGTATTGGTTTTAAGATTTCAAATTACCATCAAACTAAATATAAATATATTGTATGAAAGGGAATGAAATAAACTGCAACCATCAACATCAGTGGTTCCCAATCCTTTTTTGGACCAGGGACCACTGCCCACTCTCCAAAGTTAGCACCAAAATGGTTATAAATCAGTTTTTGGTCAACTTTAGATTTGGTTTGGTTATTTGGAGATATTGATTAAGAAAATTGCATTGGATAGACCACATCAGCTCTAGTTTCTGATACAGAACATATACCTTCCAGTAGTCGCCATATGCTTACCCACAGAAAACCATATTTAATAATCTAGAGCTGATGTGTTCTATCCAAAGTAATTTTCTAAAATAACCCTAGGAACAGGCCTGAAAATGAAGAACCCAAGGTGCCCCTGCTTCCAGGTGCAACATGGAATGGCTTCACATGGAGGGAGGGAGGGAGGAGGAGGAACTGCAGCCAGGAGGCTTGTTGTCATGCTTTTCGTGGGTAGTCAGCCTCTCCCAACCTCCCCATTGCCTCAGCACTACAAGAAGGTTTTATGAGACCAGTTACTCCCATTGCAATGGTGTAGTAATGGTGAGGCCATGGAACATATTTTAGTTGTTGGAGACCACTCGAGGTCCATAGACCACAGGTTGGAAATCACTGATTAACATAGTAACTTGGAAAAAAAATGTTCAATTGAAATCCATGGAGTTTATTTCCATCCACTTCTAAAAGAGAAACTGAATATTACCTTAAAAAACAGAATTGCAAATTGTGCTTTGAATGAAAGGAATGTAGAGACTGATGGAGCATTTGTAATGTACAGTCACTGAAAAGCTCAGAGGGGTACACCTACAAATTGTTAATTGGTCCTTTCCCCCTAAGCTGTGCATACTGCCAGTTTCAGAAACTGGTAAAAAGAATAGCTTAGATAAATATGGGACTGTGAAAGATTAAACATTTTCATTTTTATCCAAGGAAGTATGTACAATGCACACAAAATTCATTGAAAGTTCTACCCTTTACACACAAAAAGCTCATACATTTGTCTTATGAGAAAACATGGGTTTAAAAATTCATGTTTTCCCATTCATGAAGTGGAAGAGACACTTTCACATGAATTAATTTGCAGCTATGAAGGTTTTTGTGATCATCCAAATTAATCGGCTTGCATTTGTTAATCAAAATGTTTTTAGTTAATTTTTGTCACAAACTTTCATGTTTACCTTATAGATACTATGTCACAGAACTGAAAACATCAAAACTGACTACCTCACATATTCTTGTATTAATCTAGACATTTTAATAAAAAAGTGGTAACTAACTTATTTTCAACTCCCTCACCCCTGATGACCATTATCTTGGTGGTATATGATCTGCCTTCTGTTCTGTTCAAATTAGAGATCATATCTATAATGTGACCTCAACATATTTTTCTTTTATTTAATTATTTATTAGCAAGCCTTTTTTATTTCAAACCTTCTCTATGGTAGCACCAATTGTATGTATGTGCAGAAAAACATATAATAAGAGCGGAAAGAATCAAAATGGAGCCATTAAAATAAAATTAAACAACAAAAGGATAGGAATTCCTTAAGCTTTGTGCATCATTGTTATTTTTATTATCAGCTATCCCCCCCCCCCCCCCCAGCAACGGAATTACCTTTGCTAACTGAAATATATTTGAATCAAAATCAAGGCAGTTAGTGAAGAACAGAGTTCTATTTATTGAACTAAAATCATGTTATAAATCCAATTTGAGAAAAGCAATGCAGTTTCAACACAGAAATGGCTAATGTGTTCTGGAGAGAACGCATAATAAGAGAGAACCTGTTAGTTTTAAAGTTAATAGCTTTTCACCCATTGGTGAATAATACTTTTGTTTCAAACAGTAGCTCTGTGGTTACGCATATGGAGAAAGCAATGGATATAGAATACATCATACTCTTTTCAATGCGCCTATTTATGTATAGGTGTTGCTAGTCATGTATTTGTAGAAAACCTCAGGCTAATTGTGATTAAATTCCAGCACATTTGCTGTGCCTGCTGTTAGAAGAATACATAAAAGACTTATCAGCTTTTCACAATGTACAGCTTGAACAGTTTTGGCCTTGGTGAATTTTTATAAGGTGCCTACTTCCACCTTATCTAATGGTGCTTAAATGACACACATTGCTGGCAAAGAGAAAATGGCATATCCTAATTTCCTTCGGGAAGCTATTTCTTGAAGAAAAGGACAAGAAATCATAATTATACACAACAAAAATAGACAGCATACCTATAGGCTGCATAATCATTACCATCAAACCACCATGGATGTATTGCATTTGCAAGATTAGTGCTCATTTGAATATATTGTAGGAAGCAAAGTAAATAAATTTGAAAATGTCAGGCAATATCCTCTATGACATATTATGAAAAGCATATATTTTACTTAAAGCCAAAAACAAGTCTTGATTATGTATCTAGATCTAAATATATAGATCTGGTCAGTATCTTGGAATAGTTTGTCCTCTATAATCTTTAACTGCCATTTGTGGTTATGGTTATTCGTACCTTCCTGAAAAGGTAAACACCAAAATAATATTCAAATATTTATATTTTGTGAAGTCACTTTACTGGAAAAATTGAGAAATTATTTGTTAGGCATAGCTCAATGCAAAGTATTTAAACCTTTTAAGTTAAATATCTTGCAGTGAACTGAGGTACCTTTTTTTATATCGAGTCTCTGAGAAAAAGTCACACACAGGGAAGTTTCAGGGCAGTTTTGTACATGCAAAGGCAGCAGAGACCAACAAGGTGACAAGAAATGAGCTTCATTTTGTAAAATGGTACTAGCAGACAATCAGAGGGCTGTCATGTTTACCATTGCCCCAGAGTTATTCAATGAATGTCCCCTTATTTGATAAAAAATTGACCAACATTAGGTACCAACATTAGGTATAAAGCTATATAAATCAGAACTATACATGGAATACAAAATAGTTACATAGACAGTTATGATCATAAATATTTGCCTTGGTTGGTTCATCTACCAACACCTAGCTTTTTGTACAAGCTTCACGTGCATTTCCTCTTTCTTTTTCCAGGTGGGGAAGAAACATTAAGGCAGACACAGTATGGGATCGTTTCAAGATGCTGGGTGCTATATGGTGAGGCAATAAGTAACCTTCTGTTTTTAGCTTTCTGTTAAAGTAGAGGTATGTTCCTGGTAGTCTTTGCTTCATCTCAAGCTAACTTCATGTCTTCAGATATATGTAGTGGATTGTTATGTCCCAACATGAGAGCCGTTCAGCAGTGGAACTCTCTGCCCCGGAGTGTGGTGGAGGCTTCCTTTTTGGAAGCTTTTAAACAGAGGCTGGATGGCCATCTGTCAGGGGTGATTTGAATGCAATATTCTTGCTTCTTGGCAGGGGGTTGGACTGGATGGCCCATGAGGTCTCCTCCAACTCTTTGATTCTATGATTCTATGATCACTATAAAAAGTGATGCTAAATTCCATTCCAGTTAGATTCTATAACTGAATTTCATGGGGTGGACTAGATGGCCCTTGGGGTCAAAAGGAGGAGGAGGAGGAGGAGGAGGAGGGAAGGAGGCATCTGAGGGCTCTCTCTTTGCCACCATTCCAGTGATCCTCCTCCTCTCTCTCTCCCTCTCTCTCCCCATGTTGGAAGAAGGAAGGGAGGGAAAGAAGGAGAGGTGGAGGAGGTAACACATGGTATACAAAGGAAGGAAAAAAAGGAAGGAAGGAAGGTGGGCAATCTAGCCCCCAGAAAATACATTAGATAGAAAGAAACACAACATACTGCTGATCTTCCTTACTCTGTGAGCAAAAGGTAATGGTGAAGCTTGTTTTCATGTAACCGTATCATTTTAAAGCTGAGAACAATGAATATCATCACATAACAGAATAGGCCATTTTGCCCCATCTCTCTCCAGATATTTTGTAAAAAAGTCACTTGCCAATCAGTTTTAAAAGCATCTAAAAAGATAACCCTTTGCGACCCTTTTTAAACGCTAAGATATCTGTACCTGTGAAGTATACATCACAGTAGGTTGCCATTTCTTAAGTGGGTGGCTCAGTAGTATTTAATGAATATGATGAAGTGGCAAGTGCCTACCAATTGTTTCTTTTCAATGAATATAGATTTCCATGCAATGCACTATGATAATCAAACTCTATTGAATGGAACCTCCCTTTCACTAATAATATCTCCTCAGCAGCTGCAAGAAAATCACACAGACGGACTACAAACAAAGGCACAACTCTGTGGCCCAAATGATTCACTGGAACTTATGTCACAAGTAACACCTGCCAGGAGTAAAGAATTGATGGGATCATAAACCTGCAAAGGTAGTGGAAAATGAACACACAAAAATACTGTGGGACTTTCGAATCCAGACTGACAAAGTTTTGGAACACCAGACATCACGATTGTGGAAAAGAAAAAATATTTGGATTATTGGTGACAGTTGCATTGAGGAAAAACAACAGGAAAAACTCAGCCATTATCAGGACCTCAGAATTGAACTGCAAAGGCTCTGGCATAAACCAGTACAAGTGGCCCCACTGGGTGCCATGCTAAAAGACCTCAGCCGGCGTTTGGAAACAATAAACATTGACAAAATCATGATCTGTCAACTGCAAAAGGCCACCTTACTTGGATCTGCATGCATCATTTGAAAATACATCACACAGTCCTAGACGCTTGGGAAGTGTTCAACTTGTGATTTTGTGATACAAAATCCAGCATATAGATCTCGTTTGCTGTAAACATCTGTGTTTTTGTGTCAGTAAAATAATAATAATAATAATGATGATGATGATGGGGCAGGGACTTTGATTGAATTTGATTAAATGAATCACATTGACTTGTACCAAAAATCTCTTGATGACATATATAGGCTGTTACCAAGTGTGATCTCAGCGCACATGAATGGACCTGAGCAGCAGATTGCCAACAAAAACCACCAGGTGCTGTAGCCTGTATTTCAGAAGGAAATCTGACAAAACCTTCTGAGTATTCCTTACCTGAGAAAACCTTATGAAAGTAGTGGTGTTCACAATTTAACAGGAGACTTCGAAGCACAGATTCATACATTGCCACAAAATAAATTCTTGTGGTGACAACTGGATGGGAAAATCTGGCATGCAGCAGTGTCTCATCTTTCAGTTTCCTTCAGGAACCTTATTTAGCAAATGATAAAACTACTTCCTGATAAAGCTGTTTTATTCCAGATAGCGTGGTCATCTGCAATATTCTGCAACGTGCTAATGGAAAGTTTTTGCAAACATTAGATTGCCACCTGTTGATTTGCTTGTTATGTGGAACACTTTTAGTGCAGATATTTAAAAGACAGTGGATTGGTTAAATAACATTATGCATATGAATGCTAAAATTTATTTATTTGTTGCACTCCTATCCTGTCTTTCCTCCAATGAGCTTAAGGTGTCTTATAGGTCATCTCCTCCCTCTTTTATTCTCATAAAGATCAATGTTTTAGGTTAGGCTGAGAAGGAAGGGCGTTCCTTAGATCATGCTGTGAGTTTCTTGCCTAAGTGGAAGAGATTAGCAGGAACAACCCATGTTCTATGCCAGCATCCTAAATACGCTACACTGTTTCTGAACATAAAATCATGAGAACATTTGGCAGCCAATACAAAAATGCAGCACACTATTTATTTGTGATAGAATAAAAGCTATTTTCCCTATTTTAAACCATTTTAAGAAGCAACTTGCCCTTCCCCATTTTATGTGTGGTGAGACATTAGAGAATATCATTTTGAATGGCTTTCAGCAAATGTTAGAAAGATTACCATTTACTTATTTTTCAATATCTTCTGGCTAGCTGGCATTTTCAGATATTATGCTCTTTACCTTTAGCTGAATTATAGTGGTTAGTAGCAAGCCAAGGGTGAATAAAATAATGCATACCATTCAGATCCATAAAGGGAAGGTAGTTACCTGTAATCATTCAAGAAATACATATATAAACATCAGAATCTTTACTGCTTTGTCAACTGTCTTTTTGAAGCTGGTAATTTTTTCCGGAGGTTTTCTATATATTTATTGGAGATAATGTTGGGGAACATCATTTTACCACACTTGTCCTTCACTTCATGAACAACCTTCAGAGTGATTCTATCAATCTTCTCCCCTCCCCCCACCCGCCCTCCATCAAATTGGTTGGTTGAGGCTCCGTTTAAAATTCATACACAATTTTTCCTGAAGCGCTTGTAAAAAACAAGAATGCACCTAACAAGCTTGTGTATGCATAATTTACATATGCTTGCAGGCTAAGGAGTAAATTGAGTATTACTCTTATAATACATATCAATGGTCAACTTATCAACATGATTTCATCATGCTATTGAGTTTGCAGTTAAGGAGCTTGAACAAAGCTTCCCCTTGAACCTCAAATGTGGTAATGGTATTGCCATATTAGGAGTAAACTTTGGGGTTACCCAAATATGCTGATTGTACAGTAGTTTCTAAATTTCCCCATTCTCTTTACTGTTCTGTTGGCACATATTGGCCAAGATTTCTGTTGGAAGAAGAGATTTGGTACTTGTAGTTTCTCTTTTGCTCTGTAGAACAATAACAACAAGATTTCTTAGGTTTTAGCTTCCTTTTCTCAAGGTTTGAGGTGGGATGCAACAGATGAAACCACTCAAAACAAAAAAAATGTAAACGCAAAGACATAAAATTAAAGCACACATTAAAACACTCATGCCAAAATGTGAATTAAAAATTCAGAATTTAAAATTGGCTAGGTAGATCTGCAATAAAAATAGGTCTTTAATTCTGTTTTACATGGTGAAACCCTGCTTAGCTGCCACATCTCTTCCATCTAGGGGCAACCAATATAAAGGTCCTCTGGGTGACTGTTTTTTCTAGTCCTGTTGGGTTGAAAAAAATGTCCCCCAGATTATCTGAGTATACAGAGTAAGTTGTATGGAAGAAGGCCATGATTCAGGTAACCTGGGCCCAAATTATGTAGGGCTTTAAAGGCAATAAACAACACTTTATACTTGGTTCAGAAACTAACTGGTAACCAGTCGACTGCTTTTAATATAGGTATGATGTGCTCACTCCTGGATGTACTTGTAACCAATCTGGTTGACATATTTTGAATCAGTTGGAATTTCTTAGTACAGAGGCATCCCAATGTACAATGAACCACAGAAGTTCAACCTTGGTGTTACGAGCAAGTGAATATCATCTATATGTCTTCCAATTTGTGGTGTATCAGTGGAATCTCAAGTGCAGTGTGAAACATATTGTTCATCTCCTACTAGGCTTGTGCATTTGGGGTAAACCTTGTCCCATTTTGTGTCCCAGCTTTTGAAGGGGACCCTGATCTGTTTTTGGAAGCCTCTCAAAATCAGGAGGGCAGATATCAGTTTTTACTCTGGGGTGTTGAAGGATCAGCCCATTATAGAGGAGGGTCTTCCCAGGCTCCCCTTCCCATCATTTTAGGCATTTTGGTTTTTTTTACTCTAGGGGAGCGGTGCTCAGCTGCAGGCAGGCACGAGTGCTTTCTGGGTCTGCACACCACACATACATGCACTCTTTCCAAGCAAGGAGGCAAGTTCTTATTCTTACTCTAGAGAAGGTGCTCCACTGCAGACAGGTGCATGTGCTTTCAGGGCCTCCACCCCACACACATACTCTTTCCAAGACATGTAGTGCCACATGTTCAAGAAAAGCAGGTGAGGAGCCGGGATCAGCTCCCACTTGCTTTCGTGTTAAGTTGATTTTTGTACTGAGAGAGGTCTTCCCGTTATGTGCTCCTGAAAGTAATAATAGTAACGAAAGAACTGATGTACCAAAGGAAAATGGTTCCGTGCACAATCCTATCTCCTAGTCATATTTCTTTCATTGCAAAATTATATGTACCATTTCTATATGACATGGGACTGCTCACAGAGGTCAAAAATAAAATGAAAAAAATCAAATAATAAGGTAATGAAGAGGCATAGGTAAAGGTAAAGGTTTTCCCCTGACATTAAGTCAGAGTCATGTCTGACTCTGGGTGTGGTGCTCATCTCCATTTCTAAGCCGAAGAGCCAGCGTTGTCCGTAGACACCTCCAACATGACTGCATGGAGCGTCGTTACCTTCCCACTGGAGCAGTATCTATTGATCTACTTACATTTGCATGTTTTCGAACTGCTAGGTTGACAGAAGCTGGAGCTGACAGCGGAAGCTCATGCCGCTCCCCGGAATCGAACCTGCAACCTTTCAGTCAACAAGCTCAGTAGCTCAGCGCTTTAATCCACTGTGCCACTGGGGGCTCATGAATAGGCATACAAAATAAAATAAAATGACCTCATGGCAGCAATTTCCATTACTTGAAATATGAGTTCAACATTTTTGTTTGAGGCAGACAGTGCATACCCTCAAATATTTCACTTGGGCATATGTGGCCAGGCAACATCAAAATGAAGTCACGATGACAAGAGTTATTAATGATGAACATATATGCTAGGAGAGGCTGCTGTATTTGATTTTGCCTCATCCTAGTGCAAAGGACAAGATTTCACCCCTCTTTGCTCTCACAGATGATGAGTTAATTGCAAACTATGTTGAAATCAACAGTTGAGGTAAGCTGAGGACGAAAGGTAAAAGAAGGAGAAAGAAAATAGGACATTTAAAAATGTTCTATTTTTTCTCTCCTCCTCCTCTGATTATCTTTCCCCTGGAAAAGCGGAAAGACAACCAGAGTTATTGAACTGGGACAGTTGGAGGTTATGACAATAGTTTGTTCAAATCTAGGACTAAATCCAATTGTTATCATATCACTTATCATAGAACAAAATTCAGATGTGTCCCTTTATGAAACGAGAGAGCAGAAACATCTGACTTTTATGTTTGCTGTTTCTACTACTTGATCCTCATTTGAATGCGGCTGATGTCAGAAGCCATATAGAAGATGGCATTGTGCTATGAGAGCTGACAAAAAGGATATTGGGCTGAAAAGACTCCCTCTGAAGTACAAGACAATGGATTGAATTATTCACCATTTCTATTCTAACTTTCCTTTCTTTCTTTACAATAAGCAAGTAAGAGGTAAAGAGAGAAAGATTAGACTGAACACTCTAATATAAATGTAATGGCGCCATTGGCAAGAGGAAACCCTGGTAATTCTGCCCAGCACCTTTGTCTGGCTGTGATTTGATTTGATTTTTTTAAAAAAATCAGCCTAAAAGGAAAATGTAAAGTGAATCTGATAATGCTAAGACTGATCACATTGCTCAGAAGAGGAAGCCGTAAGTAAGAGTAATGTCTCTTGAGCAACCTTTTGCAACTTCTTCCTTCTTTATAGTATGACGTGTGTTAAATTTATAGTTCAGCTTTATCCATTTCTTAAATGTTTAAGTAAAATAACAGAAAACCTTCTCTAAATTCAAAAGGATGACTTCTTTGAGAGGATGGGAAGGTTTCCATCTGCATTGATTGATTTGCCCTTCCCAATGCCATTACAATCTTGTTAGTCTCCAAATACTCAGGCAGCCTAAATGAATTAAAATTCAGTGGCATTCTCCCTGTTGCACAAGGCAGCTTTCTGTACCAATTGAATTCACAGGCATGACCTACTCTTCCATGTCTTTGAAGTTTCTGGCAGTAAAATAAATAAGCCCTTGATAGTGATGGGTGTAGGAGAAGTTATGGGGTTGTTCAATTAATTGCTATGGTGTGCCTATGATGTTAGAAATACTATGTGGTGATCAAGGTAGGATTACACCATTATTAAGTCCACTGTCATACCACGTATTGTAAAATGTGGAAAGCCCTTGGAGGACAATGTCCAATCAGAGGATACGTTGTGTGCCAGTTAATGCTTTAATGGTTAGATTTATCTTCCAGTTTAAGATGAGATGTAAGCAATATAGCAATAGGCTCTTGGAATAGGACTACTTAATAAATTGTTGAATACAGAATAAAGTTTTTAAAATAATAAACTAAAAAAATAAAAATAAAATAGTACAGGCCTTAAAATAAAAATAAATAATTATATAAAACTAGGTTGGTCCTGGCCCTAAAATAAAAATAAAAAATAAGGCAAATAACAAAATAATTGGTCCTAATAAGTAAAAAATAAATAAAACAAGGTGTACATTGTCTGGTACCTGGCCCTAAAATAAATAAAAATATGAATATAGATATGAACATAAACAAAGATAGCCCCCCCCCCCCGGTGGCACAGCAGGTTAAACTGCTGAGCTGCTGAACTTGCTGTTGGAGGTTCAAATCCAGGGATCAGGGTGAACTTCTGCGGTTAGGTCCAATTTCTGCCAACCTAGCAGTTTGAAAACATGCAAATGTGAGTAGATGAATAGGTACCACTTCTGCGGGAAGGTAACAGTGCTCCATGCAGTCATGCTGGCCACAATACCTTGGAAGTATCTACGGTCAATGCCAGCTCTTCGGCTTAGAAATGGAGATGAGCACCACCTGCCAGAGTTGGACGCAATTAGACTTAATGTCAGGGAAAACATTTACCCTTACTATAAACAAAGATAAATTTATTCATTTAACAGATATATGGTAACTTTAAAATGTGCAGTGTTTTTATTTTCATAAAGTTGTTCTGATGAGAGATAAAAACACAAAATTGCTTGAAATTTCTTACCATTAAAAATAAATAGCAAAATCTGTGTGGACTTAAGCAAAATAGTCTGACAATTCACTGGGTAACTTTTGACCATCCAATCTCTGAAAGGCTGAACTACCTCACAAAACTGCTGTGAGGATATCCTCCACCATGCTTTTTTAACCCTTTGGTGGTGGTCACTGTCTCTCCCTACCCCAAACCCACATGATTCTCCAGGTTAAGAGTAGATGCAAGGCCCTGTGAAGACTGCAAAATGAAGACCCAGTTACTAATGCAGTTGCTCTTGCAGACAGTTGATCTAAACAAATGGTAACTAACTTTTGTCAAAAAGGAAAGAAAAAATATATGTGTTTGCACACTTCTAAAGTTAAGTCCTCTTAGAAAAATCACTTGCTTATAACATTTCTTAATTTTTTCATATAAAAATATCAAAACATCACATACTTTAAACAGGTGAGGGGATGAAATGGTCCAATTAATCCACCTTTGCAACAAGAACCATCTGGGACAAAGTGATAGCTGGATATGCATTTCCATTCCTCCCTTGGCCATTCTAAATAACTACTTATTTGAAATTACCATGCTTAAATAACATTTTCTTTCTTCAAGCAAGGTAGCTTTTCTCCTTCCTTTGTTAGAGAATGGAACAATCTCAGGAGTCCTTTGCCAAATAGACAGGACTCAAGTTTAAGGACTTCTGAAACTGTGGGTACATCTTCACTTCAATTAGATGATCTATTCCATAGCTTTCATGTGGATCACATTTTCTCTTATTGCCTCCATTCATATCTATTTTGAGCATGACTTGACCATTATACTATGTTTGTCTCTCACATTATACGCCATATGGAATGAATCAGACCATCAGGTGGACAGAAGACCAAGAGGTCACATTCATTCTTGCGGGTACTATATTGTTGTGGCATTCCTCCAGCGTCCATCTGGGCACATCTACATGGACCTTTTATCCTAAAGAAATGAATCAGCTCTGTGATTACTGCATAATACATAGAGCTGATTTGTGTGAATGTGAGTCAAATCCACTTAATGGAGTCTTGAACTCATGCGTTGCTGTGAATTTCCCTGAAAATCCATAGCAAACTGCAACTTCAGGCTCATATAAACATTTGGGCCTGTTCCAAGATGGAACCAGCCATTACTGTTTACATGGCCTGAGTGGTCTGGGACATGGGATATCAATTTCCATTACCCCTCCTTTTTTGTTGTAACAGCTGGCACTGGGTGTGAAATAGCTATTTGTCCTTGTGTATCACCTAGAGTGACACCAGCACAAGGGTGAGCAGAGAATTGGGGGGGGGGGAGGGGTTCCCACATGTCCACCACATACATTGTTTAATGAAATGACCAATGCTCATTAGCCATTTTGGATTTGGTGGCCTCTGCTATGATAAGAAAAGGAAGGGATGATAAGGGTGGTTGGGCTTGGTATTGCGGGGAGGTCAGGACACCTCTGTAGCACCATAGCGGCTGGTGGTAAGGATGCCCTCTTGGCTCCCCAGCAGCCTGGGGGTGGAACTAGAAACCATCCTGGGGCAAAACTATAATTTGACACTCCGGATCAGCCTCAGGGTAAGAGTTTGTGTAGAAATTCCCCAAGTCAAGGGATAGCTCCCCTTTTGTCCCTTTGCTGGATTTCCTAAAATGATAAGTCTTCTACCTCCTTTTGCCTTACAACAAACATCTAATATAATTTTTCCTGTTTTTATCCAAAGATTATTGCAACAATTTATTTCACTGTACTGGTTTAAATGCTCAACTCTCTTACAAGCCTCATCTCTCAGAAACTCAGAGAATTTCCTCTCCTAAAGAAATTAGATGAAATGATCCTCTCAATTTCTCTGCCCTTAAGCAGAGAGGAGGATTTCAAGAGGCTACTTGCGACAGCTCTAGATAAAACAGGACTGAACAGGACAGTTTCTTTCCATTTCATATTGCTTTTCTCTCATTTACTGCAAATAGAGCAGTACAATTTTCAGGTTTTCTCACAGCTGGAGTTCTTTCTATGCAGGCTGACCAGCCATACAGACTCATGTTCTGTTTGCCCTTGTACAAAGCATATTGTGAGTAGTCAGACAACAGTTGGTGGTCTAAAGTTATTTAGTGGCTGCCTGATACCTATTCAGGAGGGGAAACAAAAGCTGCTGGCATGACCTAGAAAACTTGCTAAGCCAATTTATTTTGTGCCTATAATCCTAAACCAAAAGGGATCAAAGAAGTGACCGATGCTTGGAAGATACGTATAAGGAGATTATTTGACAAAATTGAATTACTTGATTATGTGTGCAGTTAAAAAAAAAGTAAAATGTTAAGCATACCACCCCCCATTGTGTCAGCTCCACTAGTTGCTGGTCCACTTCTGAGCACAATTCAAAGAGCTAGTCCTGGCCTATAAAGCCCTATATGGTTCCAGCCCAGCTTACTTACGTATTTCCCTCTACGTCCCACCTCACAGTTTGAGATCATCTGGTGGGCCCTGCTCTCGGTCCCACCAGCTTTGCAAATGCATTTGGCGGGGATGAGAGACAGGGCCTTCTCGGTGGTGGCTACCAGCCTGTGGAACTCGCTCCCCAGTGAGATTACGTTGGCTTCATCCCTCCTGTCTTTCAGGAAGAAACGGAAATCATGGTTCTGGGACCAGGATTTTGGACAGCAGGCATAACAGGACTTTGGATGTGGAATTGTACTGGAATGGATATATGGTTTGACAAAAATGCTTTGAATTGCTTTTAATTTAATGTTCCATCTATTGTTTTAAATTGCTGTTATATTGTTATATTTGTCTGTATGTTGCAGCATCGAATTGTTGCCAAGTGTAAGCCGCCCTGAGTGTCCCCCTCTGGGGGGGGGGGATTGAGAAAAACAGGGTAGAAATGCTGGAAATAAAATAAATCAAGATAACATTTGTATCTCAAATGTTTATTGAGATACAGTTCTACTGAAAATGGGCCATTAAAACAATTGGCATAACCCTATATGTATAATTGCACTTGATAAAGTAACACCCACAAGCAAAATGGGAGAATCTTCTTCCACAACTTCCCACATGCCCTAAAAATGCTCCAGAAGGATAAAAGACATTTCCTACAGAATCCCAATGCAGGAGAGGTTTCCATGGTGGAGTATTTGTATAGAGCCTAATAATCCAGTCATGCCCATGAGCAGTGAATGCTGACATATAAGCTACGAGACCAACAATCAAAATGAACTAATTTTTTCCCACAAATGAAAAAGGAACCAATGCCATCCCAGTTGTGGAAATTGCTTTTTACACCTCCATTGACATCCTCTCAAGAGTAACTGCACTGTTATTAAATTCAAGGACACTTGGAAGGGGCCAAAAGAAACAAAGGAAGAACACTCAGAAATTGTAATTCTTTGAAAGGACAGACTTTAATCTTTGGGAGGGACAGATCAGGAAACATATTCCTTGTTCTTTTTGAATGGTGTTTTGAAAAAGGCCCTTGATTATTTGTTCTCTCTCTCACCTTAATTGCAAAAATGGACTTCAAAAGTTACCTAGGAGGAATCAGTGCCAGCTGGTTGCTGATTAGGAATATTTGATCCCAGCCATGGTTTTCTCTTAATACACCAGAGAGATTGGTATACATCTTGGAGACTGGCAAGCAAGATGTTCCGCTGGCAGGAGCCCAAAAGTTCTGGGTGGGTGGAAGTGGGGGAATGAGCACTATTCTGTGAATTGAACTATGTAGCCTCAATGTTTCTGGAAACATAATAGACTGTAACGCCATGTGGAAAACAAGCAGCTGGGCATTTGACAAGTTTATAGTACTGCTTAGGCTAGAACTTCTCAAATAAATTCAGAATGCTTGAGAGGCTCTTACACTTTATGTTTGCGTCTAAATGCCCTTCACCGCTTTTTAGGGTGCCCTTTAGAGGTCTGTGTAAATGTGCTAAAACAAAATTGGGCTGTTTTCATTCCAGCAATTTGGTACAGCTAATAAACCACAATTTTCCTAGCTGACACAAAAAAACGAGCACCCCAAACTAATGTGAGTAGAGAGACCTGACTGACCGAAAAGCATTTTCTTTTGGACCAATCATTCTCAGACAGTGTGGCATTTTATCCTGTTTCAGTACCATTCACTTTTGTTCATTGCTTTTCAGGAAAGAATGATTGCAGGTTACGTACACATTAATGCTTTTCCCTCCTGCAAATAATTTCCCCCTCCCCTTCTCTCTTTCTCTCTCTGTGAAAATATGTATGTTGTATGTATTTTCCAATATGGCTTCCACTTCCAGAGGGCTCTGCGTTTCTTCACAAACAATGAATCTGGACCAATCTTGGCCACAGACCAACACAAAGTCCGGGGGGGGGGGGGATGGACCCTGGCTACATGATGGAAAATGCAGTTTACCACACATCTAAGGAGAACTTCTAGAGAGCACTGTTACCCTACCAATAACAGAACTAGACCAAACTTGCTATATTTACCCCTCATGACCAAATTTAAGCTGGTGGAATTTAGGGAGGGTTGACCTGGGATGTGGTGGTTTATCTGTAACTTTATGCATTTTCTAATGTTATCGTTCATAAAATCTAAAAACAAACAAGGATGTTTTCTAATCAGTAACATTGCAAATTACCTAACCTAGACATTGCTAGTATATATTAAAAATAAATGTTATCTGGAAAGGTAATTTGAATATAGTACCTTTACAAAAACCATTTCTTATGTCCTAAAGCAATGAGATGCAATTTCTGAAAGATAAGAGGATGCCTGGAAGCCAAATCAAACATAATCTATTTGAATTATTATAAAGGTGCCATTCTGAGATTATTCAAAATAACATTTTCTTAGCATGTAAAATTAGGACAGCAGTTGGTAGACAAATATTGTGATGAAATTTCTTGGAAAACAAAATGGTTGTGGTGGGTAATGCTGGATCATGAATGGACAATGTACAATTTTGGTCAGTGGCAACATTTTTACTGCTTAATAAGGTAATCAGCATTGTAGGAGGAAAGCCAAGAAGCAGAGCAAGAACAGCTGTATATTGCAAGCAGTGCTCCATATTACATGGAAGAAATAACTTGAGAAATTCTTTTTTAAATGAAGAAAAGTTTTGACCCATCAGCAATGGTACAATTATACTTTGGATCCAGACACAATGTATCCTTGCTCAGCTATGGATGGCTTCAGTCTATCATTTTGTTTATTTTTCTTCCAAACAAATTGTGGCGCAACAGGTTAAACCCTTGTGCCGGCTGGACTGCTTACCAAAATGTTGGCGGTTTGAATCCAAGGAGCAGGGGGAGCTCCCGTTTGTCAGCTCCAGCTTCTCATGCGGGGACATGAGAGAAGTCCTCCAAAGGGTGGTCAAACATCTGGCCATTCCCTAGCCAACGTCCTCACAGACAGCCAATTCTCTCACACCAGAAGCAACTTGCAGTTTCTCAAGTCACTCTTGAAATGAAAAAACAAACAAACAAAAAACAAACAATATGCCATATTTGCTTTCATGGTCGGAATCACTGGGTTGTTCTGAGTTTTTTTTGGCTGTATGTTCCTGTATCTTTCAGTAGCATTATCTCCTGACATTTTGCTTGCATCTGTGGCAAGCATCTTCAGAGATTTGTTCAGAGGTCTGTTGGAAATGAGGCAAGTTGTGTGTGTGTATCTGTGGAATGTCCAGGGTGGAAGAAAAGGAAGGATAAAGGGTTCTTTCTTCTACCCTGGACATTCCACAGATAATACACACACACGCACACACACTTGCCTCATTTCCAAGAGATCTCTGAACAAACCTCTGGGGATACTTGCCACAGATGCAGAAACATCAGGAGAGAATGCTACTGGAGCATGGCCATACAGTCTGAAAAACTCACAACAACCCAATATGCCATATTCTATTAAGAAGGCAAAGATCTTTGAATATTACACTTTGAATATTTAATTTCCTTCAAGACATTCTTAATTTTAACAAAATCAGCATCATAACCTGATATTCTCCTGGAAAATAATAACAACATGGCCCGACAAAAAAATTCTTGCTGTCTTGGTCTTTAGGCCTGTTCCTGGTTTATTTGGGGTCCTGATTCATAAAACTGAATTTGATAGACTGTATCAGCTCTAGTTTTTCTATAGGTGAGTAGATGGTGATGAGTAGATGGCATACGTTCTGTATCTCAAAAACCAAAGCTAATAGGGGAAAACTGGTGCCATTTTTAGAACCAGCAGGTCACATATATAGAAAAACAGGTCTATAATTTGAGGTGCCAAAATGTCTTGATGGGAGGGTAGTCAATAGAGGTTCTCAACATATATCCTTGAAGAAACACCTTGGTTTTGAAGGCTTCCATCTTTTTATATGGTTGACTAGGAGACAGAATTAAAAAATGGAATATATATAAGCTTTCTACTTCCCAGCTCCATTCCATCACAAAGGAATAACTTTCTGTTTTTTGGAGAATAATTAGTGTGAGAAAAATTAATGCTAGAAAGTTGGGAAAATATCAACAAAAATAGATTATAATAAAAATAGTAGAATGCAATGTGGTTATCTAGAACTATACAATATGCCATATCTCAGAAATCTTTAATAATTTAAACCAATGTTTGTTAATAATGTTGGGGGAATCTACGCAAATGACACTGCAATATTGGTGGAATTAACCAATTTGGAGGGTAATAGCATATTAACTTGTCTTATGGATAGAGCTATAATGCTTCAGACTCTCTGTCTCAATTATTCAAGATCAAAAATAACTTGGATCCTCTTGTCCAGTAAATTCTAATTGTTTTTAATTGTATTGTCTTTACAATGCATACATCGATTAAACCTGAGAGTGGTGTTGCTTAATTTAATGGTCTTTCTGAAGCCTAAATACATTTCCTAAGGTATTAGGATGCATTTATTATTACAGTATTTAAAACAGTTCTCAAGTATCTTTAATGAGGCAGCCAAACAAACTGCTGTGTAATCTGCTAATGTCGGCATTTATAGTGTAATTAAGATTAAGTGTTTTGAAAATGAATATCTTACAGTTTAATGTCTAATAAGTGCTGATTATTGCAAAACACTTAAAAACTGTAATAGCTAAACAGAATAATTAAAACTCACCAAATGAGCCCCAAGTCTCTATGGTAGGTAGATGAAATGTATTATTTTTAAATTTTACCACTTGCTCTGGAGTTTCTTCTGATGACAGAAGTCTACACCATTATAGATACTGTTGTTTTGGATCAGAAGTAATTTTGTAGTTCTTTTCTACATGCTAAATGTTGTGATATTTTGGGTTTTCCTTTATTCCTTCCCAGCCTGTCTAATAGGGCTATGCAAAAAAGTAATTTGTGCCTCATATGTATTATTTCATTAGATTCGTATATACAAAGCAATATTAAAATAATATGAGGAGCACTCATGCAAAAAACGTAAGAATCAAAACACTCACCTATGATTTTGTTACAGTTCAGTTACCTTGTAAGTCCTCCAAAGTCAGTTTCATTTTCAGCACATGCAGCAACCAGCATTCCAATAAATTATTGAATCTGCAAAGAGGACTTATAGCAAATCTGTGCTGGACTGAGAGGAAGCCAAAGAGGCCATTCCTCTTTAACATAAGTTTGCCTGTCACCATCGACAAACTAGCTGGGAGGGAAACTGAGAATCCTGGAAAATGTAGTTTGGGAAGGTGGAGACCACCGTGGCAGAAAATTCAAAAGGCCCTGCCCTAAACTAGATTTCTCAGAATTCTGCTTGCATTAGAAACCCCCAATAAGATAGGGAGAAGCGAATATCCATCTGTAGCAGCAGCCAGAGTTCCAGTAAATTATTGGAACTGCAAAGAGGACTGATAGTAAAGCTGTACTGAACTGGGAGGAAAATCCCTAAATTGAAGTTTTATGGTATGTGTTGTGTGTCAGAAAGAGAGAGAGAGAGATTGAGAGACATTGAGAGACATTGAGAAAGAGATTTTCAAGGGAATAACTGTTGTGGCTTTAAAAAAAACCCAGTATTTTGTCAAAATTCTAAATTTTCCCCCAAAATTGGTAAATGTGCAAATATTTCTGAAACTTGGGGGGAATGATGTCCTGGTTATCTTGTGTCATTGTATACAAAATCAAGCAGATTGCTCTTGTACTTTATTTTTTTTTTTTTTTAAAAAAAAGTTGTTTGAAAAAAAACTTTCCAAAAATCAATGGATGTGTGAAATGTTCTGAAGCTTAGGGAGGGTGAGTAATAGTGGTAAATATGTTCTACAATAGCTCTAACAACATGGGAGAAAGGAGCCCCTGGCACAATTACTTAACAAAAAATAAAGAAAAAAATGTTATATCATTACAGTTACGATGCAAATCCCTTATGATATTTAGAAACTATTTGCCACCATCCCCTAATTTAGTAATGAGTATTGAAACATCTTTCATTGATTGCACAAGCCATACTATCTGTTGTCTACTATTTCAAGTACTTTGGTTACTCTTAATAGCCACTTCTTGTTTTGATTATATTTTTAAGGATTTATTTTACAAATAGTCAACATAAAAATCAATAAGTTATGCCATCTGCCACTTATATCAGAAAAGGGTAAACAGAAAATTTGCATTACAACAATATTGGGCAGAGTAAAAGTAGATCCTTGTTTTTCTTTACAGAGATAATGCAAAACAAATGGCACTGATGTTGCTGAAATATCTCTAAACTAATCTGCTCGGTTTGATTGAATATATTCTGTGTCATCATTGTGTCTATCTCTGACATTTTCAAAGCCATTTAGCAGTTGTGGGAATAGAGCTGATGGTAAGGCTAGAGCAATTGTTAATGCAGCCTATTACAAAGTGATCTTTTGATGTCCTTATAACTCTGGCTGGATCTACACTGCCATATACTACAGTTTCAAAATGCAGATTATCTGCAGTTCAATGCAAATCATCTGCATTCTAAAACTGACTTACATGGCAGTGTAGATACAGCCTGAGAATATTGGGGCATTTCATGTTGGAACATATTTTAACATGATCGGATAACACATCGAGACATGTTGGTATGGATATTGTTCTTGCTGCCTACAATGTTTAGAGATTCTAAGAAGAGATTCTAAGAAAAAGTTCTAATTGTAATGCATACCACATGATATATATCATTTTGTGTACATTCTCTAAAATTTAGGTCAGTCCAACATCTAGATCTCTGAAATCAAGAGTGACAGATTGTAAGAGAAAAATTAGTTTGAATAGCTCAGTTACAGAATATTTCATTAAATACAGTAATTCTCCAGCATCTTTAAAGTTTCTTTTTCTTATAAAACAAAATCAGTCCAATCCGTTTGAAATGATTTCTTTTTGGATATTAAAAGCAGTCTATCGCACCTATGTGTTTAAATAAGCATTAAGATTTCTCTAATTATTTATAAAACCTTGTGTTTGTCAGAACAATAGGTTCTCATAGAATGATTTTGTTGTACCTTATGCTGGGCTCATTTCTCTGAGAGGAATGTTCCTTAGCTTACTTATGTCATGGTTATTTGACTTGTACCTCCAATTAGTTTTCTACTGACTGTGCAGCTCTATTATTGAACCACCTGCTAATGGTAGTCATTAAATGAGTTGTAGTAACCTTCACAGTTGTATATATGACTTGATAAAAGCAAATCTTGTGAATTTCATGTATGAGGAGTACATGCATTATGCCTTCGTTAAATTTTGATTTAGTTGTTTGTTATATCTCATTGATGTTACATTTTTCCATCATGTGTAATTTATGAACTAACTTCTTGCAATTTATTTGTTAGGGATGAAGTTTCTTTTCTAAATGACTTCACAGGTATGAAGGTACTCAAACTACTAATTACTACTAAAGTTTTTCAGTAAAGTTTGTTTTCAGAATTACAGTTCATCATGGAAACATGTTCAGCTTTTTATCATTCATTATAGTTACAGTTCTTCATGATAGTTTGTTCTACTCTCATTTCAATCATTATAGGACGTATACTTTGAAGACTTGATAAAGGTATTACTTTTTGCAATTAATAAGCTGCTTATCATTATTTAAGAACTTTATTAAACTTTATTCAACTTCTAACTACATCACAAGTATGGTATTTTTAAGATGCTTATCCAACATCTCAGCCTATTGGTTAAAGGTACGTGGTTTGACGAGCTTGGAGAAAGTAAAGGCACTTTCATTCCAAGCTATGCAAAACATATAAAAATGTCTTTTGATGTGCTTATAAATGTAGTAAGAAAAAGTGCAAAGCACAATTATTTCATAGGTAAATCAATATTTTTGTATTTTATTTTAGAAAAAAGATTATCAGCCACGAGAAAGTTAATGCCAGGTGACTGGATATTCTTGCATATTCTCACCAAATACATGCAATGAAGTTGGACACTTAAGTTATTCTAGATTCGATGCAGATTTCTCAAATCATTTGTGTCGCAAATGTTACTACTGCCCATATGACAGTTGTTCTAGTTCATTACTTAACTTTGTAGAAGCCCCCAGTGCTGAAGTACAAGGTTAAACCCTTGTTCCAGCAGGACTGCAGACTGACAGGTCAAAGGTTTGAATCTGGGGAGAGCATGGATGAGTTCCCATCTTCAGCTCCAGCTCCTCATGTGGGGACATGAGAGAAGCCTCCCACAAGGATGTAAAACTTCAAAACATCTGGGCATCCCCTGGGTGACATCCTTACAGACAGCCAATTCTCTCACACCAGAAGTGACTTACAGTTTCTCAAGTTGCTCCTGACCAAAACAAACAAACAAACTTAACTTTGTCAAGCACAAAGTGTTTTCATTAACAAAAAACGTTCAATGGCCTTTTAGGCTTCTGTAACAGTGAAGGGGGTCTAACATTTACATGTGACAGGGGGGAACCTTTCCTTTTTAATCCCACCGCTGCCACCAATGTAAAGACAATAAGGGTCTTTTATTACATGTGACAGGGGGGAATCTTTCTTTTCAATCCCACCGCTGTGACCACTGTAATTAAGTTTGTGTATTCTTACAGGCAGGAGAGACAACACACCGTCTCTAATCCCTCCTGTCAGACCCAAAGCGCTTCAACACGAGTGTGGTTGCTATAACATGAGTGTGTAATGGTAGGTTTGCTGCCACCACCCCAAATTACAGTTTGAGGAATTGTCTTGTTGTTGTACTTGAGGTAAATTGTCCCTATACACCGGCTCTTCCTTTTGGCTCCCTTTCTTGTGACTGAACTGTAGAGATGTGGAGGCTTACTGATCTAACCTTATATGATGAAACAAGGCTGAGGCAGATTAACAGTAAACTAGAGAATAAGTTTATTGAAATATTTGAAGCAAACAACTGACTACTGAGAGGTACATATGCGTAGTTTGTTTCTGAAGCACAGACTTATTAAGCAAATGGTTTATTTAGAAGGAGTAACTTTTCCTTAACATGAGCTACTTTCCTCACACTATCCTGTAATATGTAACAGTGCGATTCTTTGACCAGCCGCCCCTGGCTGCCTTCCAGAGTATCTAGGTTTCCCCTGGACTACTCTGAACTTTAGGAAAATAAACTCAGTTGTATTCTGTCCTAATACAAGTAAACAAGTCTTCACTTTGACTGCCCTAGTCAAACTATACAGAAGCACTTGCTCTTTAATTATTCCCTAACAGGCTAATTCCTAGCTCGCTAAGAAAGTCTCTTCTCCCTGTCTGAAATCCTAATCTTTTCTCTGCTAGATCAAATCCTTCTCTCTCCCTTCTGTCAGAAATGACAGCCTATTTACACTCTCCTTCAACTCCTCCCCTTGGGGTCTGAACCAATCAGGAGTTAGCTGACTCCTCCCCTTGCCTCTCTGCCTATACCATCATGTCCGCCATCCTGAGCTGCCTTCCCAACATGGAGGGCAGCTCACTGACTTCCAGGCTGCGGCCTACGAGGAAAAGGTATGAGTTCATTACAGCTTCCTTCACATAAATAAAAGTCCATTTCATTAAATAATAAGAATTATATGCTACCAGGAAGTGGAGTGGGAATCAGGCATTTAGAGACACTTAGGTGGGATATGGCCAAATAAAGGTTGGGAACCACTGGGTTAAACAAATATATATGTAGGTTTTATGGAAGAGAGAACAACCGCACTGAAAGATAGCTTAAGGAGGACACTTGACAGGAGAAGATTTCTACTATATAAAATTGATGCCTGCTCTATCCACATGAACATTAATAAATATGAAGCTTTATAAGATATTAATAAAGGTGTTTTATTATAAAGTGATTAGGATTTTAAAGGCTGATTATGGAAGTACAAAATGATGTCAAGGCAATGTACCACTATTCTAAAATACAGAAAAAAGTTCCCCATAAGCATAGCTGAGTGAATTTTTTTAACTTTGGTGTTGTTTGTGTACAACACCAAAGTTACCACAGCTAATATTTATATTTTGAAATTTCAATTTGCATATCTATGGCTACATATTTACAGTTCAATTAGACTAATAGACCTCCAAGAATGATTTAAAAACAAAACAAACCTGAATTATTAATTTAGACTCTAAATTGGCCACATGGTAGTCCTCATTTAGATCAGGCTAATGAACTGAACCAAATAGCATGCAATTTGAATGCCTTTGGGAAGAAGGAAGCAAAACAGCAGGGATTTCTTCCTCCTTTTTTAAAAGGAAAGGAACAGGAGAAATCTCTTGAACTACCGCATTGCTTTATACCAAAGGGAAATTATACACCACAGCTGGAGAAGCCTACACCTCAGAGGACAGCTAAAGCTTATGTATATTGGAGTGTCTTACAATAAGTTTACACCATTGAGAATTTGGACTAGTGGGGAATTATGTTTTCTAACTAAAAGAGCCAAAGGAATGTGCTATTTGGGATACATCAGGGAGGTTGCGGTTGAGCTTATCAGAATTTAAAAATAAATTCTGCATTGGTTTTAAATACTGTATGAGAAATATTTAGAATTACGCTCAAGGTATAACTGGCAGTCTTATGCGCTCTTACAATGAATGGGTTTGAAGCATTAGTGTGTGTAGTTGTGGGGAAGACATTTTTCAGTAAAAGGCTGCTTTGCCTGAGAAGGTGACCTGGCAGGTATGGGGGAACCAGCTGCTGAGCTTTCCATTTCTTGCTATTCAGCACAATGTGACAACATTGGCAACTTATTTATGCATTTCTTTCTCTCTCCATCCTATGGGAGTCAATACCCCCCCCCCCCCCCACATGTTCTGAAATAAATGTTATTCCCAATTATTATTTGAAACACAACAAGATGAGCTCACAGCAAACAAGATCACTCTGCTGGCTGTTGTATTGGATCACACGTCGGACACTTCCCAAGTGTCTAGGACTGTGTGATGTATCGATGAATAATGTATGCAGGTGCCAGTAAGGTGGCCTTTTGCAGCTGGCAGATGGTAATTTTGTCAGTGCCAATTGTGTTTAAGTGCAGGCCAAGGTCTTTCGGCACTGCATCCAGTGTACCAATCAACCCAATTAATAATAATAATAATAATAATAATAACAGAGTTATTATTATTATTATTTAAAATACTGATATTTACTATGATCAGTTTTCTCTTCATGTTTGCTTTGGTAGAGATGGCTAAGGATCAAGCAAACAAAAGGTTCAACAGCAGTAAAAGAGAAAAAAATTACAAATTTTGGACATAGTATATTATAATTCATTTATATGAGAACATTCTACAAATGAAAACCAGGATATATGTGATCAAACAAAATCATAGTGTCATCAAGATGACAAAAAATTATTAAATAGGAGAAGCCACACATGCTGGGGTGTGTGTGTGACATTTTGCTTTTGCCTGAAATCACTGGGAAAAGGGCAAATATCTACACTGTTCTCTCTTCTCTCACTCTTAAGTTAATTGAATGTGAACCACTTCTCCATTTTGAACTCAATTCAATTAACCCAATTAAAGTAAACTGAGGACAAAGAAGGGAAAGTGGGTGGAGTAGAGAGGAATGGAGACATTCTAAAAGAACCCGGGAAAAGTGGGACACTTAGTCATGGTTGTCTCTGACAAATTGGGACAACTAGGGATTGTTCTAGATTTTGCATACTAGGCAAAAAGAAAGGAAGTTATTTGCATTGCTTTCACAATTTGCTAAACATAATAGAGACACACAACACAAATCATCAAGAGCTATATGTAAGTGGTTTGTTAACAGAGCCAAAATCCTTTGCTATGGAAAAACACCTTTATTACAATTTTAGCTCTTTTTTTCTTTTTAACCCAGTTTCTATTAATTAGTACAGGAGTTCTCAAACTTTTTCAACTGCAGAGCCCTTTGTGAAGAAAAAGTTTTTCATGGAGCCACAATATATCTTTATATATTATGTTGATATGTTATATAATATAATATAATATAATATAATATAATATATATCAGGCATGGGCAAACTTTTTGACGTATTGTGTTTTAAAATTTGACAGATGAACTAGGTTAGTGTGGTCAGAACATTTGGTCGAGAGGGTTAATTTCAGCCACTTTCCCTCTCTGACGAAGACCAGGCGTCTGCTGGGACGCACGAACACCCAATCCACACGATCAAATGCAGCTTGCAGCCATATGAGCATTTCTAATGTTTATTGTAGTAATAAAGCAATTTACAGCTATTTACATCTTTATGACCTGAGAGAAATCAATCACAGCTCCAGCATGGCGCTCGGAGAAGACACTTATCAGTAAAGTTCCTCCCCGCCTACATTCCACAGCAATGACAGTATCCTGTTATATCAACGGAAGCTTCTTTGTGCCTCTCTAGCAGTAAAACTTTACTTTGTGCATTAACCATTGCTTTGCTGGAAAGCTTCGTACATAAGCTAGCTTTAAACTACCAAATGGAAATTTCACATTACATACATATAGCTCCAACATATATATCAGGCATGGGCAATTTTTTTTTGATGCATTGCGTTTTAAAATTTGACAGATGGGCTAGGCTAGTGGCAGATGGATGGAGAGTGTTTGTGTGAACTAATTGAAAAAAACATGAACAAATTCCTATATACTCTACAAATATCTCAGTTGTACTACAAAAAAGGGAACAAAGAACAATACAATATTTAAAATGAAGAACAATTTTAACTAACATAAACTTAAGATTTCAGTGGAAGATCACAGGGATCATCCAATCCAACCCACTTCTGCCACACAGAAAAAGCACAACCAGAGCACCCCCTAAGGTGACCCATCCTTTGTAACAACAACAACAACAACAACAACAATAACAACAACAACAGAAACTCCAGAGGCCATCCAGTTGAACACTCTTCTTCCATGCTGGAAAAACACAAATCAAAGCACCCCCTAAGCAGTAGGAGGGTAATAGGGTTTTGGAAGCGAGGAAAGTGAGGGGAAAAGGATCTGGGTGACAAGTGAGGTGGGGGAGAGATTTTTGGAGTGAGGGTGTGGGGAGATGAACAGGAAAGAGGAAAGAAAGCTTGGAAGATGAGAGGGAGGAAGAAAGAGGATGGAACCCCTCAGAATGCTTCACAGAGCCCCAAGGGCTCCCCGGAATACACTTTGAAAACCACTGTATTATCCCCCCCCCCCCCCATTTTGTAATATGACTATGATGTTATTTGCTAGCTATTGTTAGTACTTATGTATGGCAAAAAGATGTTCTCTACACATGGGAATGAACCTAACGTTATCTTTTGAGCTCCCCCCCCCCCCTCTGTGTCTGTTGAGGCGGGGAGAGAGCTATAAAATTTAGGCATCTTAGGACACTCTGTTTCTGACATTCAGGAATCCAGAAAATCTGCCATTTTCACTATTTTTTTTCCATTCCACATGCAGTATGACCCCATATCAATGGGGGATACATTTCTGGACTTTGCATGGATACATAAAACTTTGGATAATAGTGAAGCCTATCTTCATGAAAGACATACAGCCAAGAATACCACAGAGCAGAGTTTTCCAAACCGTGTGCTGCAACACTCTAGTGTGTTGACAGCAGCGTGTAGATGACTTGCACATGCACAAGCATAATGGGAAATAAAAATCTTGTCAATTTGTGTTATAATCTTCCAAATAATATATTTAAAATATAAACAAAAGGTTTTTATTTAGATTTATTGCATCCTTAAATCATTTTGTTATTACAATTTATACAATTTATGTATGTGTCCACATCTTTTATAAATTTAACCTCTGGTTTTCTAGTATAACTGAATTACTGTCTTGCAATAGGAAGCATACTTAAAAAGTGTGTCATCAATATGAAACATTTGGAAAGTTCTATCTATAAGCTGGAAAACTTAGAGAATGCCTGCAGAGGTCATATTTTGTCAGAAGTGGATAAATACAACTGCAGGTTCTGGTCCCACAGATATGGGGCTTCTATTGTATAGAAATTCTTCAAAAATAAACAAGAAACAAAATTATAATTTGTACTGGTCAAATTCCATTGTAAACAAATGGAATGAGCTGAAATTATATCGTCATGCATTTATCATGCTTGAGATGGCTGCAGTTGAACAAAATGACTTTAGTGCTGGATCTCAAAGTAAAATGGTTGAATCTTTTGTCTCCCCAATATGCAATACCTTGTAAAATTACATGCCCTTCATAGGAGACAATGTTTTGTTGCTGATCCAAACCCCATTATCCACAACTGATCTTTATATTTTACAAGGAGCTGAGGGTGCTATTCATAGTATTAAAACAACTTCTTCTTTGGCTTTATGTCCTACTGACTTCTGTGCAAAAGGTTTAGGCATAGAATAGCTGTTCTCTAAAAACTGCTGAAATGCCAGCATGATTCATGTGTTTGTTTTGAAAATATTTCTGCCCATAGTTCTTTTCATACTATTTGTTCAAACACAACTCAGAGAACATTTCATTTTCAGAAGATATAACAGGAAGTTGAGATGTTAAAGATTTGGAACTGAAATGCAGGTTATCAAGTCTGGCAGCTATGTTTTAGACCAATTCTATCAAACATAGTGCTTAGGTTATGTCGCTCAAATACAATTTGCTGAAAGAAATTCTTGCTAAAATAGATTCTGTGCTGTAATGACATCTCAGTCAAATTGAATGCAATACAGATTCTGTTTCAGGCTCTAATAGAAATATAACTGGATTTATTATGTATTATCCCCTCAGTTGCTAGGATTTTTCACATATGTAATTGGATTGTGATGAATGGAAAAACATAGCACAATATGAAGGTTTTATTTCTGGCTTTGTTTTCTTCATTTTTTTTAAAAAAAATCCATTTATAATAAAATTTCACATTTCCATTAAAAAGATGCCTAGATGAATTTAATGAGCAGTTCCAGAAATTTTTTGAACTGCAATGGCAAGCCATGCATGTATTAGAATTATATATAAAGAACGTAGCTCATCTGAATTCATTTGAGAAAGAATTTGGCTCATAAAAGCTTCAGATTGCTGACTCAAGTGCTTCAGAGTTTTAGTTATTCTCTGCAAGTGATTCAAAGCCTATTGCTGGAGAAGTTGAAGGAGGCATAAAATTTGCCATAAAATCTTTATTAATTGCAAAACAAATGAATGAAACAACCCTTTGCTTCTTAACAGTTCCAGAGCTGAGCATCATAGATTCACCTTCCCATAAAGTTCACTCTTCTTGTGCTGATTCCTCACTTCTTTTCTTTTTGAAGATTCATCATTTGTAAGACAAATTCTTATGTATAATAAATCCATACTGCTATAATGGGGAAATAAGGGACACTGGGCCCCAGGTAGCCTTAAGGGTTTTGAGTGGCCTGCCAATCCTCCCAAAGCTTCCCTACCACAAGTTCTTTTATCTTCTCTGATTTTGGAAAGAAGAAGCACTCATGGCTTGTAATCAGCCATTCTTAGCTTCCAGATGTGGAACATCCCAATCTTTTCATTGTGGAAAAAATGTTGAAAAATGTCTAAAAACTGAAACCAACAATATTTTTTTGTTTAGTTCTCGGCTGTTTTTGATATTATTGCCAGGAGATACAATCTGTTACAGTGACTCGGAGGCAACAGTTTCCTCCCCACCCCTACATTTGACCCCTTCTATAATAGACAGGGGAACAGATGCTGTGGGACTGCAGTACCAACTCTCTGAGTGTATTTACATGGTAGAATTAATGCACTTGGAAACCAGGCTCAATGCCATGGAATCAGGGAGCCTTCTCTGTCAAAGAATGTTTGTGCCTCACCAAACTAAAAATCCAGAAGTCAATAGTACCAAGCCATGGCTATTAAAATGGACAAATATGTTAGTGGTTAAAGTAGATCAGTAATTTTCAAACTTTGCCCCTCGAGATCTTTTGGATTTCCTGAAGCCCTAGACAGTTTGGGTGATGCTTTAGAGATTCTGGGAAAGTCCCAAATGTCTGAAGGATTAAAAATTGGGAGTCAATGTAAGAAATGATGGCCAGAATCCACTTAAACACAGCAGAATGCACTGTGAAAGTTTCCTCTGCCCTCATTGCCACAAAGTCAGCTGGAAGGTGCTGGGATATTTCCCCATGACCAACCATTGTCCAGAAGTAGAAGAAGGCAGGGGACTCCAAAGCACAATCTGGTTTAATTTAGACAGTCAGAAAAAAAAGAATAAAGGTAATATTTCCAAATACCTAAGAGTACCCACAAGTTAAGGATGCACCTGGGTGAGAAGGAATAATGATGCAAAAAGATACTGTGCCCCTTCTTCTTCAGTGGTTGAAAAATGCATATGATAACATAATGGAAGTAGATTCAGCAGGAACGGAGTGAAATGCAAATGAATATTCCCTTTAAAATATGCAAATAAATAAAGAGATTGTGTGCCTGAAGAAGACAATACTACTAATGCACAAAACATGAAAGGAATGTTCATGCAGAAGAACTGATTCATGTAAGAAGATCAAGTTATGGGGCTAGAGTGAAGAATCCCGGTTTCCCCCTATAGATATTGATTATATACAATTGTATAATTTGCCCAACATTAAGTATGTGCTATGAACAACTTCATTTACAGATTTCTACATGTCAAACTGCTGTACTGGATACTCGACAAGGCTATAAGAGAGAGAAAAAAGATATATGTAGGTTTTATGACTTGCTTTATGCTTTGTATAATTGGTAGTTGCAGTGAGCAGAAAAATTGTGTGCTGTTTTGAAACTATGACCAATATACCTTGTAAAAACTAAACAGACAAACAACCTTGCACTTGTGCTACTGTGGCTCATTTGTCTACTGCACTCTGTTTATCGGACTGGAAACGTGCCCTGTTTTTGCTTCCATGAAGAAAATTAAGTGCATTTCATAAGACCTGGACATCTTGATTGAGTCAGAAATGTTGAGATTGTAAATTATTTTAGTGGAGCATTAACATCCACCAGTAGTCCAATGCATGTGGATCAATAGCCATTGAACTTGGTTGGCTGCTCATGGAAAAATGCCATCACACAAATGGAATGCATAGAGACTTTGCACACTCATGAGCTACTCTGCATAATTTATTTCACTGACACATGCACAGTGGTACCACATGTGTGACTTTGTGTATACCCCTGTACTTTGCCCAAAAAAATCACTCTGCATATGAAATGCTCCTTTGTGTATATTATTAAAGTAATGTTAGGTTAAATATTTAGGTGAGTGAAGGGAAAGTGTGTAGAATCATGGAATATTTCATTAATGCTACTGTCTCAGGTGAGATAAATGGATCTGCCACCCCCTTAAAATGCTATTGGTTTTTCCAGTCTAATGACAGCTACAGAGCTTCATTTGTACTTTGCTACATCATGCATTGTTCCAACGAAGGCATGTAACATATATTTTTTGTTGCAATGGTTGGGTCAAACCTGTACCTTAATAACAAAAAACAAAAAAATGGACTTTTTTTAGTCTGAGCTTTTTAAAAATAAAACATTAAAGGGTAAGTGGGTAGAATTGGAGGTCTTTGTTTTCTTCTGTGCAGGTGACATTGTCCTAGGATAGCACTGTAGTTCTAGTTTTGTGTTAAGTGTGGGGGCAAAAAGTGTATTTCAAGGATGAAAGCATCCCATGCTAACAGATTAGCAAAGTTTTAGAAATAAGGGGGGGGGGGGGAGGCAATGGTTATTGCAGACATCAATCACCTTAAGCCCTATCCACCTATTTTGGCAGCCACCATATGATTTCCTTGGGAATTTTTATAGTCCCTGTTAAGCTCATGTTGTGGTTTCTATGAGAACCATCTATCTCTGTGAACCATTTCAATAGATGGATGTGAATGCTGGATGGTGAAGAAAGCTGACAGAAAGAGGTTCAATCTCTTTGAAATGTGTTGCTGGAAGAAAGTTCTGCCAAAAAGACAAATAAATGGGTCCTACAGCAAGATTGAAAAACCAACACGACTAAACGAAGTTTATCACACTTTAGACATATCATGAGACACCACAATTAATTGGAAAAGACAACAGTACTTGGTAAAATGGAAGCTAGCACGACAAGAGAAAGATCATGTTGTTGATGGATTGATTCAATAAGGGAAGCACAACATTGAGTTTGCAAGATCTGAGCAGGGCGGATGATAAGAAGGGCACATTGAGATCTATCATTCATTCACATCTAAGCTGCAAATAGCTCAATCAACAAACATGAACTACCATTTCTTCATGAGTGGTATATTTAAGCCATTCCAATTCTGTTGCCATCATGCAGAAAGACTATTACTAATTTTTCTCTTAAGATGTCTATTAAGACATTAGAAGGGTCCTTCCACACAGCCATATAACCCAGAATATCAAGGAAGATAATCCACAATATCTACTTTGAACTGGGTTATCTGAGTCCACGGTGCCATTTAATCTAGTTCAGTGTGGATTTTATACAGCTATGTGGAAGGGGCCACATATTCACAGTCTTGAAACTACTGCTTTCAAGTTCTTCCAAACCTTTCCCACAAGTAGAGAAAAGAAAATAAGATCCAAATGTTTTAAATAGTGTTTATAAAGGATCAATAATGTAGCCATAGTGACCACTTAGTAGTGGTCTCCAAGGTATATGGTTCATTTTCATGTTTTACTATCGTATTGCAATATAATTCTCAGACATAACTTACAGAAATAAATTGCTCTTACTTCTCAACTGAGCATAAAGAGCATTAGTCTTTCTCAGCATGCCGCCATTCCATTTATAAAACTATCAATGTAAGGTTTAATTATAATGTCAAATAGATGGAAATAAATTCATTTGCTCTGTTATATACAATGGTAAGGCAGTTAGCAGCTTAAATTTAGGACTTGAACAGACTGAAATTTGCTTATTCCTTCACCCCTATATAATGCAAAAACTAATAAAGGAATATAAACACTGAAATAAATATGCAGGCCATTTTCTGGAGGACCATATTCTGGTGTATTTTCAGGTCTGACAATAGTCATGCCACACCCATAATCTAGAAAACCAGAGCCAAACATTGGACCCATCTACCCTGACACTATAATACAGCTTTACACACTGCAATGCATGCTGCAACACAGATTTAAGGTATAAAGTGCACTAAAGAACAGGGAAGTTCAAAGTCAATCCTTTAAAGAACTGGAGAAGATCCCTATGAATCCCAGATCCCAGAGCAAAATCAATTGCACATAATATGGGACACATTGTAGACCTACCCTTGCTGAAGTGCTTTGTAGGATTTGAAATAAGTGGTTAGGGGGCTGCCAAAAATGCCCCATGAGCATCAATGACTAGTGTGTATGTGTGGGAGGGGGGAGGCAGTAATTGTCCCCCTGGGATTATCTCTACTGCTGTCACTTCTAACTTTTTCCATCTCCTATTCCTTTGGAGCACTAATGCACATTTTCCTTGAAAAACAAGTACCCACAGAGCAGGTTGATGCCAGGTTCCATGGTTAATGTAATCTTCCACCTGGCCTCAAACCAGTTCTAGACCTGTCAAGTTGATAAATCTCACAGTGAAACCATTTCCAAGCTGCATTATGTGTCAGTGTAAATGGCACTATTGTTGCAGGGATGTCTGAGAATATCAACCCCCTTGACCTGGATAACAGAATCATAGAAATGAGACCCCAAAGGACTATGCTCCATCCCAGTTGGTTCAATTTCTCACTAGTCTGCCTATTTAATCACTGAAATTTACCAAAATGTTGACTTTCCAAGTTCTCGTTGATTTAATGGATTTATTGTAGTTGGAATTTACCATTGGATGTAGGCCATTACATTAGAATTATGTATACTCTAATTACTCAACCCATTTTCCATCCAATTATATTTTGTTTGTGATGTAACATTTTACCTTTAAAATATACAATGAACAGATGAAAAAAGAATCTAGAAAAAGTTACTACTTTCAACTACACCTCCTAATATCCTCCAACCAGCATGCATAACTTTGTTCTCAGAATTCTGTTGTGTGAAATGTAATTACTCCTAAAAATGTTCTGTATATAGCATTTAAAATCCTGTTGCATTAGAAATGTCTGATAAGTGGTGATTGATATTTTATAATATTATATATTTAATTTCCCTGGCAGAGAACCCAAGCAAGCAAGACAACTTGAAAACACCAGAAACTAAACTTTGGATTGTGTTAACAAGGATATAGAAAACCAGAACAGAGTTTTCAAAATTGATATGATCATCATATATCATCTTATCAGATGGGCCTCTCCAAACCAACGCAGTTGGTTGGGAGAGCGATTTGCCCCTCCCCCCAGAAGGCAGAGAATGGAGGTTCCTTCGAACCTCCTAGAAGAAGGGAGGGGGCTGGCTGATCACGTGAGCCAGCCTCCTTCCTTCAGTCTTGTTAAGACTTTCTACAGGACGGACGCACCTTCGTTTGCTCTGCAGGTCGGTTTGGAGAGCCGGTTTGGGAGGAGGGGGTCCTTCCCTCCTTTCCCGGCAGATCACGGCGGCGGAGCGACCGGACGGCTTGACACGCACTCGAGCGGCGGCCGCCATTCCTTTGCCTTAGGGGGAAAGGGGATTCTCTTCTCCTTCCCCTTGGCTTGTCCGCCTCAGCGGTGCTGCTCCGCCGGGCAGGCATGGCCTGCAAGGAGAGCCTTGTGGAGCTGCTGGGTCGCGCGCTGCTCGATCGCGGCGGCGAACCGGGTTTTGGCGCGAAAGGCGCCATTTTGGAGCAGCTTGGAGGAGCAGCCGCCATTTTGTTGGCGGCTGCTGCTGCTATGACGCAGTTTGGCCTTGGTTGGGGCTGGACTCCCATCCGGCTGTGCTTAGCGCGGCTGGATATTCGGATCGGCCTGGGGCCGTTAGGGAGACGACGAGCAGCGGCGGCTGCCTGCTGTGGGGGCTGTCGCCGTTTTTTGTGTCTCATAGCCTATATTAATAAAAAAAAGGAGAAAATGTTTGGCGCGCCGCCGCCATTTCGTTTGTGGGTGGCCTATTTCTTTGTTCGCCACATGGTGAGCTTGCCTAATTTTGCTTGGAGTATGGACTGTACTCCAGGACGCTTTTTGTGTATGGTCCTTGGGAGTTGTGTTAGCTCTCGGCGGCCAGGCCACTCATCGGAGCCGCCGCCCGCGCAGCCGCCGGGGCTGCCTGGGAGGTGGGGCTGCCGTTTCCGCCGCCTCCGTAAAGACCGCGCCGCCGCCATCTGCGGCCTTGTTCCTGGGGCAGCTGACGGAGCCCAGAGGGGAGTGTGGAGAGGAGAGGTAGAGCGCCGAGGCCGCCTTCATCTGCGGCCTTGCTGGAGCGCTCCCTCTCAGAAGCCGGGCCACCCGTCGGGGCCGCTGCCTGTGCTGCCGTTGGGGCCGCATAGGAGGTGGGGCTGCCGCTTCCACCGCCTCCGTAGGACCGCGCCGCCGCCATTGCGGACTTGCTTTTGGGGCAGCTGCCGGAGCCAAGAGGTTGGAGCACGGAGAGGAGAGGTAGAGCGCCGAGGCCGCCTCCATCTACAGCCTTGCTGGTGCGCTCCCTCTTGAAAGCCAAGTCACTCATGGGCCTTTGCTGCTCTAATCAGCTGGGCCTTCTCTGGGCGGTCCGTTGCCGAGGCCCTTCCCCTCCGCGGAGTGCTACTGCTTAGCCGCCAGGCCCAATGCCGCTGCGCTTCACCACCTGGGCCTTTACCATCGGCGAGGGCTGTTTGCGGGCCCTGGCTACCTGGGCCTTCACCATCTTTTGCCACCTGGGCCCTACCACCCGAGCAAGCCGTGTGTAGTCCTTCTTTGTGCCGACCTTCTGTGTTGACCGATATTGCAGTTTTTGTGCTGACCTCCCTGTGTTGATCGATATTGTAGACCACCTTGTGCTGACCACCGCCGTGTCGACCATCTCCGGAAGACTGAGAGTCTCATTCGCTGTTACATCAGCCATCAATAGATTACATCTTGAATCATAACAACTTTACCAACTGAGATTACTGCCAACTCATTAATACTGTGTTTATATATTGCTTAATAGCACTTTAGTGTCCGATCTACCTACTGCTAATTGGTACTAAGAACTTAATAGAGCACTTTAAGGCGCCTGCCTCCTTTGCTGCTAAATCAAACTAGCACTTACGCTCCCTCTCCCTATCCCTCCATTCTGCACTTTAGATAGTGCCCAGAGCTAGACGTGGGTATTGTAGCACTTTAAGATCCTGCACTTTACGAATTGTCCTAGTGACACGTAGCGGTGACGTCTTTTGTATTTGCACCTGAAGACACTTGCACTTTATGAACTATCTAATTACCGCAACTGGGACGTTTACTACACTTTACTACAATCAATCTCACTGAAGTGTACTATTTCTACCCATGTGGGTCCCCATTCCCCTGGTTGTATTGTCCCTGATATTAGTGACTAGTGGAAGGGGCAAGGGACGAAGTGGGCTGGAGTCCGTGGGTAACAATGTGGTGGGGAGGGAGGAGAAAGGGAAGCAAGGGAAGTGGCAAGAAAAAACGCCAACAAACCAAACAACTACCAACGAAATAGATATGAAGACCTTGGACCTGGACTGCGGCATGGAGGAGGGGAGGTGTTCCACGAGCCGAGGGGCCCCCATAGAGGTCGTGGTGGGGAGGGGGAGATGCGGGAAAAGGAGACCTCAAATTCGGCCTAATTCAGACCACGTACCTACATTAATAATTCCAAACCGGTCTCCTATGGTAAATTGGTGTAACCAGGTTGGCGGGCCCTCCGGACTGAAGGTGGTGCTGTTGAACGCCAGATCTGTCAACGGAAAAACGACCTTTATCCAGGATCTAATCCTGGATGAGCGGGCAGATCTGGCGTGCATCACGGAGACCTGGTTGGATGAAGCTGGAGGCGTGAATCTAACCCAGCTTTGTCCTCCAGGCTTCTCCGTGCAGCACCAACTGAGGTCCGGAGGACAGGGAGTTGGGGTCGCAGTGGTCTATAGATTCCATCCATCTGACCAGGAGTCCCATCCCGCAGACCACAAATTTTGAATGCGTCCACCTGAGAGTGGGTGACCGGGACAGAATAGGGATTTTGTTAGTGTACCGTCCACCTCGCTGCACTACAATCTCCCTACCTGAGCTAGCAGGGGTAGTCTCGAGCCTGGCGTTGGAGTCTCAACGGCTTATCGTGCTGGGAGACTTCAATATCCATGCTGAGGTGACCCTCACAGGAGCGGCTCAGGACTTCATGTCTGCCATGGCAACCATGGGGCTGTCCCAACAAATATCTGGCCCCACCCACTGTGCTGGACATACATTGGACTTGGTTTTCTGCCAGGGATGGGAGCAGGGTGGCGGTGTGGAGGAGTTGTCCATCTCTCCGTTGCCATGGACTGACCACTTCCTGATCAGATTTAGACTCACTGCGCCCCCAAACCTCTGCAAAGGTGGAGGACCCATTAAGTTGGTCCGCCCCAGGAGGCTTATGGATCCGGATGGATTCCTGAAGGCTCTTGGGGATTTTCCCGCCACCTCGGTAGGTGACCATGTCGAGGCCTTGGTCACTCTCTGGAATGGAGAGATGGCCAGGGCAATTGACATGATCGCTCCGGAGCGTCCCCTCTCAAGTAGCAGAGCTAAACCAGCTCCTTGGTTCACTGAGGAGCTGGCAGTGATGAAGCGAAGGAAGAGGGAACTAGAGAGTGTGTTGCGTTTGGATCCGAGCGAGTCAAACCGAACACGGTTTGTGTCCTTTCTAAGGGCATATGCCGCGGCAATAAAGGCCGCAAAGAAAACTTTCTTTGCGGCTACTATTGCGTCTGCAAGGAACCGTCCGGCGGAGTTGTTCCGGATTGTCAGAGGTCTTTTAACTCCCGCCACCTCAGACGGGAACCCTGACAATTCGGCCACGCGCTGCGAAGCATTTGCTCGGTTCTTTGCAGACAAAGTCGCTTTGATCCGTTCCGGTCCGGACACCATGTTAAATGCAGTCTCTGAGGATGTGACACGAGCACCTGCTTGTCCTATTTTGATGGATTCTTTTCAATTTGTGAAACCCGAGGATGTGGACAAGATACTTGGAGGAATGAGGCCCACCACGTCCATCCTAGACCCCTGCCCATCCTGGCTTCTGAAGGAGGCCAGAGGGGGATTGGCTGAGTGGGTAACGGTGGTGGTTAACGCTTCCCTTCGGGAACGCGAAATTCCAGCGAGCTTAAAACAAGCTATTATAAAACCGCTGTTGAAGAAACCATCACTGGACCCCACTAAATTTGACAACTTTCGGCCTGTTTCCAATCTCCCCTTTTTGGGCAAAGTCATGGAAAGCGTGGTGGCCTCACAACTCCAGGTATTCTTGAGAGACACGGATTATCTGGATTCGGCACAGTCTGGTTTCAGACCGGAACATGGAACTGAGACGGTCTTGGTCACCTTAGTGGATGATCTGCGCCGGGAGCTAGACAGGGGGAGTGTGTCCCTGTTGGTGCTCCTGGACCTCTCAGAGGCCTTCGATACCGTCGACCATGGTATCCTTCTGGGGCGCCTTGCGGAAATGGGCCTCGGAGGCACTGTTTTGCAGTGGCTCTGGTCATTTCTGGAGGGCCGCACCCAGAAGGTGTTATTGGGGGACACCTGTTCAACACCACAGCCGTTGACTTGTGGGGTTCCACAGGGTTCTATACTGTCCCCCATGCTGTTTAATATCTACATGAAACTGCTGGGTGAGATCATCCGGAGTTTCGGGGTGCGGTGTCATCTGTATGCAGATGATGTCCAACTCTGTCACTCCTTCCCACCTGCTACTAAGGAGGCTGTCGAAGTCCTGAACCGGTGCCTGGCCTCTGTAATGGTCTGGATGAGGGCAAACAAATTGAAATTAAATCCAGACAAGACAGAGGTACTCCTGGTCAGTCGCAAGGCCAAACAGGGTATAGGGTTACAGCCTGTGCTGGACGGGGTCGCACTCCCCTTGAAGGCACAGGTTCGCAGCCTGGGTGTGATCCTGGATTCATCGTTGAGCCTGGATCCCCAGGTTTCAGCGGTGACCAGGGGAGCATTTGCACAGCTTAGGCTCGTGCGCCAGCTGCGCCCGTACTTCGGGAAGTCTGACTTGGCCACGGTAGTACACGCTCTGGTCACATCCCGCCTTGACTACTGCAATGCTCTCTACGTGGGGCTGCCCTTTAAAACGGCCTGGAAGCTTCAGCTAGTCCAGCGCGCGGCAGCCATGTTACTAACAGGAGCGGGACGCAGGGAGCACACAACGCCCTTGTTGTTCCAGCTCCACTGGCTGCCGATCTGCTACCGGGCCCAATTCAAGGTGCTGGTGTTGGCCTACAAAGCCCTAAACGGTTCCGGCCCAAAATACCTTTCTGACCGCATCTTGGCCTATGAGCCCACGAGGACCTTGAGATCATCTGGGGAGGCCCTTCTCTTGATCCCGCCTGCCTCACAGGCACGTCTGGCGGGGACGAGAGATAGGGCCTTCTCGGTGGTGGCCCCTCGGCTGTGGAACGCCCTCCCTGTAGATATCAGACAGGTGCCCTCCCTTATGGCATTCCGCAGGAGTCTAAAGACATGGTTATTTGAGAAGGCGTTTGACTAAGTGCTACAACTATTGGTAATGACGATCGGAACGGAATATGGATAACGAGTCTGGTTTATGATTCTACAATGAGACGGCGCGGATGATTTAGTGTAATGGTATTATTGATTGTTATGTTGATTTGTTGTGATATTGTCTATTGTAAACTGTTTTTATATGTTGTACACCGCCGTGAGTCGCCCTAGGGCTGAGAACGGCGGTCAACAAATGAAGTAAATAAATAAATAAATAAATTATTATGTGGAGAAGAGTACTTAAAACCAAATGAATACGTACGCAATATATATATATATATATATATATATATGAAAAAGAGATGGACTGAGGCAGATTCAAATTCCCATAGACCTGGAATTCACTGCATAATCTTGGGTTAGTGACTTTCTCAACATGATCTACTTCACAGGTCTGTTGTGAGGATGAAGTAAAGCAAGATCCATATATGCCATCTCAAGCCAATGAAAGGAATGATGGTGCATAAGGGAATTTAACAATCTCCTACATCAGGGGTCCTCAAACCTTTTAAACAGAGGGCCAGGTCACAGTCCCTCAAACTGTTGAAGGACCGGATTATAATTTAAAAAATAAATAAATAAATAAAAAATAAATGAATGAATGAATTCCTATGCATACTGCACATATCTTAATTGTAGTGCAAAAAAAAAAACCCGCTAAAAACAATACAGTAATTAAAATGAAGAATAATTTTAACAAATACAAACATTAGTATTTCAATGGGAAGTATTAGCATACTTATTCTGTAGGCAGAAGCGGGTGAGGGCGCATGGTGTCTCTTCCTGGGGTCTATTCCAACTTTTTGATTCTATGGTTCTCTATGGTTCTTGCCATAAACAATAGGGCGCCATAAGTGGGGTAAGTGGGAAGGCACATGGCGTTTCTTCCAACTCTTTGATTCTATGATTAGGTGGGGCTGTAAGCACTCTATCATCGCCGCGATGGCAGGTGGGGGAGGCTGCTACGGGGACACACGTGCATGGTGGGCGGTGCCGGTGCTCATTGGTATATTCTACTCCCCTTTGTTCTTTAGGATGCCTTCGAAGAAAAACAAGGGGGGCCCTAAGGGAAAGGGTCCCGCGGAGAAGACGGGTCACAAGCGCCCTTTACGTCAGGACGGGTCATCGTTGGATGAAGATGGAGTGTCTATGGAAGATCTAGAGGCTCTTCTTCAGCGTGTTAACCAAGTGGAAAAGGATAGGGGGGTTGGGATTGGTGGGGCTGGTTCACGCCCCACTTGCCGGGCAAGCAAGAAGCAATTGTTTAAATCCTTGTTGTCCCGGGTTTCTATTTTAGAGTCGGCTTCGACCGTGGGGGCTGAAAAGGCGGTTCGGCTTCCTGACCAGCCGGCGGCTCCGGGGGCTGCGGAGAGCTCTTCTTCGGTGTCTTCGGCTGTGCAGACCATCACCAGCCCCGAAGCACGTCCATCTGGGCAGACTTCGTCCGGGTCCATGGCGGCTGCTGTGGCCGGACCCAGTCAGTGGGTCCAGTGCCGTGGCCGGGTCCACTCAGTCGGTGGGGTTGATTGCTGCTTCCACTGATGTAGCAGGGCACGAGCAGTTGGTGACGGCTGTCCCAGCAGGTACTTCCACCACACTCACATCAGCAAGTACTTCCACCTCACTCACATGGCCCTGGGACCAGGGGCGGGCTCAACCTGTGGTGGGGGTTCAGTCACATGCTGCAGTTGGGATTCAGTCTGCTGGTGGGTCGGAACCCAGTGTAGGGGATAATAGGGATGAGTCCACCACTCAAGCGGTCAAGCCGGCTACGGTCACCTTGGAATCGGCCCGAACTGGGGAAGCCAACAAATTTTGGGGCACAGCAAAATGGCCACCACAGGCGACTCCTACTGTCAGTCTTTCAGGTTTAGGTTCCCATTTGGCAACCAAAACTATGGAGAAGATATTGAGAAATGAATATATCGATATCTTTTCTCTATACTTTAGGGATCTGGATAAGAAGGAGAAGGATGAGTTAGATGAGGACAGTAAGGAAAAAATTAAGAAACGCAAGGTTGAGCAGAATTGGGAGAACTGGCTCCCTTGTTTCACGATGTACGCAAATCTGCTTTCTGATGCTGCCCCGGAAAGGGCTACAGCTTTGTGGCAGTATCAGAATATTATTAACAAGGCTTATGTTAGTGGCCCTCCTAACACTTGGCTAGAGTATGATAGGCGTTTTAGAGCTGAAGCGGCTTGCCACCCAGACAAACGTTGGGACTTGATTGATGACCAAATTTGGATTGAAGTTATGAATCCATCTAGGGCTTCCTCTGCCTTGAAGGCGGACAGTGGGCACACTATTCAGAACACAGCGGGACAGCCCTCTCGGCAGGGGGCTCCCCAGCTGCAGTCCCAGCGCCAAAAGCCTTTATGCTGGGAATTTGTGGCTCAGGGAGCCTGTTCACAGAAGGACTGTCGATATGCACACTCGTGCTCTATTTGTTATGGGTCCCACCCATCCCGGAATTGCCCCAAGGGGAGAGCCGCGAGAGGTAATACTAGGGACACACAATTCGTTAAGAAACCTTCAGGACAGGCCGCAGTTTCACAAGGGCCCCAGCCCAATTAAGTTAAATCAGTTGAAGGTTTGGCTGGATCAGTACCCAGATAGGGGGGCAGTTAAGTACCTATGGGAAGGTTTTTTTTTCCAGAGGCTTTTCATATTCATGTGTTGGGTCCCCGGTTTCCCACATTATCCTCTAATTTGAGATCCATGAAATAACCGCTGCTCATACTCGGACCGACAATCTTTGGCCCATGTTCCCTTCAATCCCTTCAAAATTGTGGGTGACAGGGGTTCCCTCTTATCCTGCGATGTACCTCGATGACGGGTCCTTCCCGCAATAATTTTATGTAGGTGGAAATCGTTCGTGGGGGTCTAAAAGGCCCTGCGCTTTTGACCAGTAGGCCAACGCCGAAAGCGGAGACTTAATAGTGTGCGGCGCCAGGCCCCTTCAGTCGAATTGGCAAAGGCCTCAACCCATAATTTAACTGCAACTAGTATAGGAATAATTCCAAAAATGTTAAGTCTGATGTGATCCCTGCGCGTGCCGGCTGCATTAGCTAGATACAGGGACCCCGAGCTAGGGTTGAGTCAAGGGGATATTTGTTTTGCCTTCAGGATTCCACCCCCTTGCAAAATATCTGGGCCATCACAGATAGGGCGCCGAAGATGCTGGGGTTTGGGTGCCCATAAATTTGGCACTCATTCTTTTCGTATAGGGGCGGCATCTTTGGCAGCTCACTTGGGTTATAATGATGTGGCCATTAAATCAATGGGCAGGGGGAAATAGGACGCTTACAGGCGATAGGTTCGCTCGGCGCTTGTTTGTTTGTTGTTTATTTTGCAGGGACTGCCAGGCTGGTGCATAGATGGAGAATCCTTGTTTGTGGGCATAATTATGTCCACTGGGCAGAGAGATACGCTGGGAACTCATCCTTTGGCTAACATCTGGGTTACGCTTCCACTGCATTGGTCGAGTGGAAGGGTGTTCGGGGCCTTCGTTGGGCCGGTGCTCCATATCGGAGGTAACGATCTGTGCCTGCTTAACGGCAGGGCCCTGTATCTACAAGCCCGTGCTGACATTCTTAAGATCTGGCAGGCATGGCCCCGGGTTCACATCGCTTGGTCGGCCATCATTCCACGCCTTCGGTGGCCAGGAGGCGGTGACGTCAGGAAGCTCGAGAAGGCCAGACAGCGTGTGAACTGGGCCATGCGCACAGCTTTGGCACGGGGCAGGGGATCTTACATACACCATGGAGACATTACACATGACAAAACACAGTTCTACCGTTATGATGGTGTACACCTCACAGATTTGGGTAACGCACAATTTTGGGCTGATTTGCAGTTAGGCATTCAGGAAGTTTTGAGGGGCTTGGTGGGGGATGGGGGCGAAATAGACATTTGCCCCCAATCCGTGGCATAAATAAATCAGGAAAACACAGACATGGAGGTATACGCAAGGCACCCCTTAAGGGTGGGGGGCAGTGTACAACAATCACTCACCTAGAAGTCACCAAATGGGTGAGGGGACATCACTTGGCACAGAAATTGGAGAAGCCGATTACAATAATATGAGACAGGCTTATCCAGACTTTTACCTTCAGGTTGCCTGGTTGGGGATCCAGGGCACACAGATATTACACACTAAATAGCCGAGGACGCTGCCTCGGCTAGCCACCAAGTTCCTAGACACATAGTTGAACTTAAATAGGTAACATTCAATAAAAGTTGCCCAATTTGAATCCATATCATTGTTGTCTGTCTCGTTATTTCTGGGGTCAAGGGGCAAATGATAATAATGATAAATAAGATGTTAATCAAATACACTCTCTATGTGAACCCATTCATATTCTGAGTGCACTTGATTGTTAGTGGTCACTGAAACTTGACAATAGGATGTCCTCTGTGATTCTCAGTTCAGGACGCAAACCATTCTCCAGACTGGCTCTTTTGTACTGCATTATAACCATATTTAATAAACAAGTTGGACTAATGCCCAACTAATCTCTCTGCCAAAGGGTGACTTTCTTATCAATAGACATTATTGCTGTGTACACAGTTTCGAGCCATAGGTCAAACACAATCCTTGATATTATTTATGGTAATATTTGATTGATGGCTCCTTTGAGAGAATTCATTTAGCAGTGATTATGTGGAGGTTATATTCCTGTCATGCCCAACAACTGCTTACTCAATAATACAACCAGCAAGCCTCCCTGCCCCGGCACGCTCACTGGGATATCAACTTATCCTCTTCAAACAGATTTTACCCTAACCAATGACGCCCACACACCTTTTTGTAGAGATATTGTATGCATAAAACCAGCTTACCAGTAGTTTGTAACAATACTGTTTATACTTTATATAAGTGTCCAAAAGATGCCATGAAATCTTCAGAAATCAAAATTATAAAGTGAAACAAAGCAGCATGAGGATGACATAAAACATTGTAACTCCCTTTCATGTCCAAACAATTATGGCACTATGATTCTAACTTGCTTATTGGCATTTCTGCATCCCAAGTAATGCTGGAGTTTAAAGTTTGGGGAACCACTAAAACACTAAAACTCTTTCTAATCTTCAAGTACCAAATTTATAGTGCTATAACTGTGGAACATAGAACAGGTCCAAGTCTGGGGAGCATGTTATATGGCCAAAGTAGATGACATGACAGTCAAGTGCACCGGGATTGTGGCACAGCTGGCTGAGTGTCAGCTGCATTAAGATCACTCTGACTAAAAGGTCATGAGTTCGAAGCCAGCCCGGGTTGGAGTGGGTGTCCAGCCATTGTGTAGCCCGTTGTCAACCTTTGCAACCCGAAAGACAGTTGCATCTGTCAAGTAGGAAAATAAGGTGCCACCTTGTGTGGGAGGCTAAATTTAACTAATTTATGAGGCCATAAAGAAAAAAGACTCCGGGGAATGTGGAATGTGGAAGAACTTAATCGGTGTCGTTGATGGACGATGAAAAGCAGCAGCTCCCCTGGCAGCCAGAAAAAAGTTAAATAGCTTCGGTGTATTTGTCTGTTAAACGTTGTTTGTCAAACTGGCATTGAATGTTTGCCATATATGTGTTTACTGTAATCCGCCCTGAGTCCCCTGCGGGGTGAGAAGGGCGGAATATAAGAACTGTAAATAAATAAATAAATAAATTTGGCATAAAAAACAGACATAAAAAAGGTTGCACTAGACATTCAGACTCAAGTTTCGAGTTCAAAGCTTTACACAAAACACATATTTGGATTTCATTTCTAATCTTTTCTTTTAACGATATGGATGAAAACCCTTTATCGGATTCTGAATGTACGCGATTATTTTAGCTGCAAAATTAACTATGAAGTAACAGATAATGTGGTGTGTGGAAAGGACTTACTCCTTGTTTGGGATATATTTTACTGCCTTTCTCATTCTGATAGGCTGAAAGATTGGAGATAATTTTGTATGTGCATATGCTTTGAAGTTGCCTATAGATACATGGCAACCTCGTGAATGTCACTGGGTTTTCTTAGGCAAGGTTACACTAGGTTAGTGTAACCTTGGTTACACTAGTAGGTTACACTAATCATTTTATCTGGAATACCAGCTTCATAAAAGCATAACCAGAACTGTGTTCATGTACAAAGGCCAATAAGGAGACAGAGAAAATACAGAGTGACATAATGTTGATGTTTCTTCTTCATCATTCCTATTTTTCTACATTATAGAACATTATAGTGACATTATATTTAGCTTGAACCTCTACACCTTTATTTTTACACACTGTACACCAGGGCTGTATGGTATGAGATCCATCATGCCAAATGGTGGCTTTAGGAGTGTAATAAACTTTCTGTTTTGCTACTTACCTGAGATTAGAAAATATTGTGTATCAGTATTGAGTCCCTAACAGACTAATTGCAATAGATACATTTACCAAAATATGGGTTTAGACCCCAGTTCAGTAAACAGCCTGATTTGGCTTAGAGGTCATCTGATTTAATTCTGGCCTCAAATCACTTCACTATATTTAGGAAAACAAATGCATTTTTTCTTTTTAATTAAACCAGTTGGCATGCACAAACATATTACTTCTTTAACAGGCTATTGGGTTTGCTTATTTTCACACTAATATAAGTGCATTTCAGCCTGAATTTACCTTTGATTTTCTTGAGAAAGCCAAAATGCTAAAAACTTTATTGTTTCTTCAAAGAACTGGCTATCATTTCCAGGGATAGCTGCCACTTCTGTGGAGGTTATGGATGACAAGTTGCAGCAGATTAGCTACTTTTGTGCAAAAGTAGACTTTTAAGTGCAGAGGTTTCCCACAAGAATGATATCCTTATTCCTTTTATGGACAACTGGTATTTAAAGAACATAAAATGTATGAAGACATTATAGTTAAGAAACTTCCAACATTTCATAAGGTGAAAAGTCTGGATTTAAAGTAGAGTCTGTTCAAGAGGGGATGTTACTTTCTTACATATTACACTGACAAAGTGAATATGATTTATTTCTATAGTGTAGACAATCCCTTTGTTTCTGATCAGTTGACAGAGACCTAAATCTAATATAATATTTGTGAAGTAAAATAGTGCATTAACAGAGCTCTGTTGCACAACACAAAACATATGTTCTTGTAATCCCTTGACATGCTACTACTTGGGTAAGTAGATGTGAATTGGATTCTTCCCTCTCCTAAGCACATAGTGCAATACTAACTTTTTCAGGTGGAACATCCTTGGAGCTAACATCATAACAATTTGGATGCCAGCTAAAGTATTAGAAAGTGGTAGAAACTAGGAAAAAATTCATGTCACAGGTGACTTGAGAAACTGCACGTTGCCTCTGCTGTGAGAGAATTGGCCATCTGTAAGGAGGTTGCCCAGGGGATGCCCGGATATTTTAATGTTTTTTACCATCCTTGTGGGAGGCTTCTCTCATGTCCCTGCATGGGGATTTGGATCTGACAGAGGAAGCTCATCCATGCTTTCCCTGGATTCGAACCTCTGACCCGTTGACCTTCAGTCCTGCCAGTATAAGGGTTCAACCCATTGCGCCACCGGGGGCTCCAACAATCATCATCATCATCATCATCATCATACATTTTGTTGCACAGCAGAACACATAGGAAAACTTGGAATGAAAATGTAATGCCTTTGGCATCCTCACATGCTCCTTATCTTTTTCCCCCCCTATATAACATTTGCTTTCAGAAACAATTATTTTTCTTTGGAAACACATAGTGTCTCTGATTCCTGAATTCAAAGCACCAATGAATCTTCAGGAGTATTCATATTCAGTTTCTGTCTACTACACAAGACTAGTAATTCAATTAAAATATATGTGAAATCTGTCCAAATCAGTCCAGTGTAGTTTTGTATTCATAATTCATCCTAATCAAAAGTACACTTTTAAATTTAATTGCTCTTTTAATAGTAGTTTAGAGCCCCTGTGTAATTTGTAAATGGATCTGGTTGCTAGAAAAACTAAGAAGTCCTTGCTGAGAGGTTTTGTATCCCAATTTTATTATCATTGTACTAGGAGAATATTTCATTTGTCCAATGTATGCTTTTAATACACTCAGTTAGCTTTGAGACTGCGATGCCTAAAATTCATTATACATTCCATGAAAGACGAAAGCTATAAAATGCTGACCTTTTAAAAATTCTTTCTTTTGATTGATTCAATATTATGCTTCTCTACCAGGAGATCAGTGAAGCAGTAAACAAGGCAAGATACCAAAGCATTCAGTCAGTAAAACTTTACAGAATATCAGAAAGGTCAAAGTAGTTTGGCTATAACTAAGTTTTCTTAGGGAACAAAATGACCCATCATACAGAAAAGAAAATTTCATTTACATGCACCACAGGTCTGACATACTGGTCCTGCTAAGCTTGATGGAAAGCTTTAAACCAGAAATCTGATGCCCTGGCCATCTGAATTTAGCTGGGGCTTTACATCCTCCTCAGAGAATTCCATAATCCCTAGCACTTGTGCTCTGGTGCCTTGGAAATATGCATGGACAGGTGATAAGTTTTTAAGACAAAGGTCTATATGGCAGAGATGGACTCCCATAGGTTGCTTCATAGCACCTCATGTTCCAAGACTACTTCAAACTCTTCTTTTTCTGCCCAAGTGAAACATGAATGATATCTGCTAGGTCTCTGACCACAGCTTTTGTTAGTCTGATTAGCCCCAGAAGCAAGAAGTGGGTCCCTGGACTCACAAAACTTTTACATCTTCCTACTTTGTGGACCTTAGGAGGAATAGTTTTGATCAAGTGGCATAAAATGCCTCAATTGAACTTCAGTCCTTATTGGAATAAAAAGTTCACTTGGAACTGTCCTAGATGCTGTACCATTCAGGCATTTTTTTGCTTCATGAGCATCTGATATTGCGTGGAACAAGACATCAGCTATAAAGATTTCTGAAGTGCCACCATTTCCCCCTTTGCTTCTTTAAGATGCAATGAAGTACACATTCTGCTTGCTTAGCAGTCATGTTGATCAATGGCTGCATGTCATTTGTGAGCGTGGTCAGTATACATGACAAATGAACCACTTCAATGATTTCCTGTGAGAACAACAAATATAGAACAAATCCAAATGTTAAAAACAGCCTAGGAATGCCATAGGTGATTTAGTTCAAACATGAAAATTTCCTTTCACACATAGGATAAAAATCTATACATTCATTCATCATTCTAGCTCTCCACAAAGGGAAATTTGTTTCTAGATTAATCTGTGAATAGATCTTCCACATCCACTCAGGATTAATTTTCAATACAAAATGTTCCAGGCCTCCTTGAATATCTTCTGCTCCAGAAACTTCACCAGCAAATCCCAATGAGTGTAAACAAGTTGTGCTTGTTTGTTATATTACAACATGGATGAAACAGGCAGGAGACATAAGATTTACAATGACTATTTGGACTATCTCGCCATCTAGAGTGTACCTGAATCTAGGAGGTCCAGGAGGCCCTAGACTGCATCCACTCTGCTGGGGCAGTCCACATCTCAACTCTTTTCTTTCACTACAACAGCCACTCTTACAACCTCATTAGATGGGGGCAAATTCAGTAGCATGCACCAGTTCGCCTATCCCACAACACACTGCAACTTCCAGCAGGGCTCCATTGTAAAAGGGAAGGCAAACTGCACATGTCACCGCAGTGGCAACATGAACTATATTGCCTTGGATCAATGGGGAGAAGCTGGGCAGCGGGTACCCTTCTCCCCCCCCCCCCCGTGAGATGGGGACTCAGGTGAGTTGGGCAATGCAGGGCATGGGGTGAGTTCCCCATGACCCCAGATGGGCATTGCCAAAATTGCCACAATCTATGATGATCCCAGGTTTGTTGAGGTCACTAGTTAACCATGGAGGTTTGATAAAGTATTGGGCTATCACAAGCACCTTTACATATATCAGCATGGGGCACCCATGCAAGCAACAAGAAGGAGAGGAGTAATCTCCTATCATTCTTGCTAGTCATGCAAATGCTCAGTTCTGGAACCAGGCCTTTTTGATGGCCTGAAGCTCAGATGGATATCCATTGCCAGCTAGAAGTGTTGATCATGGCAACACAACCATAATACATCACCTTTCCTTGTGTTGAAGAGCACAGGGAAAGGGTGATGATGCTGATGTTTTATTTATCATGTCAGAAGCAAATTGAGAATACAGTTATAATGCATAAGAAACCACAAACAAAGTTAAAAACTTGGCATTATGCGAAATATCCTTTGATCAGTAGCTGACCACTTGGAGTGCCTCTGGTGTTGCTATAAGAAGGTCCTCCATTGAGCAAGTGGCAAGGCTCAGACTGAATTGTAGTAAGTGGTATGTGGATTGATCTTCTCTAAAATCGCATGTCATGAACTCCACTTTTATAGCCCCATTTTTTAAGATTGGCTCTGCACCTTGTGGTGTTCGAACACAGCCTGTTCAGTGTCTTCCAAGTCACCCAGCCTTCTGTGTGCCCAGGAGGGAGTTTCTCATCCTGTATCAGCCACTGGTTGAGGTTCTGGATTTTAGCCTGCAACTTTTGGACTCTTTCTTGCTAAGGCGTCCCTGCGAGTGTCTCTTAGAAAGCTATTTCTTGATTTAAGTCATTGGTATGCTGGCTGTTATCCAAACAGAGGATGGACTGGAGATGGTCTGCACAGTGGATTGGATTCACTCTGGGGCTGTCCAGACTGCCCCAGAAATCCCTGGATACTCCAGAGTTTCCCTGGAGTTAATCTGGAGCATTCCCTGACTTTGCCTGAAAAGGGAAAAAGTTGGTTTAAACCAAAACCCCTTTGGATACTCATCAGAAATCACTGTGCATCATGAGAACAGCCAGTGGCCAATTCACAGTGAGTCTGGGTTTTGGGGCTCATATAGACAAACTCCAAATAAAGGTTAAATCATTCATACTAGTGGTTGATAGCTCACTACTGACTGGATAAAGAGTGATTTGTAGGGCTTGTTCTGAATGAGCACAGACTACATTATCATCAGCATATTTGAATTCTATAACAGATGTTATTGTGACCTTGATTTTTGTTTTCAGTCTGCTGAGGTTAAATAGCTTGACATCTTTCTGATAGATGATTTCCATGATGGTAGGAAGATGGTAGGAAGTAGTATTGTAGCAATGGAGATAGAAAATAGGCTTGGGGCAATAACACATCACTGTGTGACACCTGATTATACCTTACACTCTTGTAGGGTGGTGGGAGCTTACTATCATGAATGAGTGATAGTTTGTGCAGTTCAGACCAGGAGAGGACAGCCTCTCCATTTTTATCCTCTTGAGCATAGCCCTATACATGGCTATGGCTGTTAAAGTCACCAATTACTACCGCCCTTTGGTGCCTATGAAAGTTCTCAGGGGAGAAGAAAAAAACTCTTCATTTGGGGGCTTGTACACAGAGGTGATTGTGATGTTATTAAGCTCTACTGTTATAACCTCTATATTGTTTTCTTCAGTGTTGTGGGCACTGCTGACATGTCTGATTCCACAGCAAGCTGGCTTCAGGAAAGGCAAAAGCTGCACATCACAAGTCCTGAACCTGACTCAGCACATAGAAGATGGCTTTGAAAGGCAGCAGATCACGGGAGCTGTCTTCATAGATCTGTCAGCGGCTTATGATACTGTAAACCACCGCCTCCTCCTGAGAAAAATGTATAATATCACAAAGGACTATCACCTCACCCGCCTCATAGGAAACCTGCTACAAACAGGAGCTTTTTTGTTGAGTTCCAGGGCCAGAGAAGAAGATGGCAGAAACAGAAGAACAGCCTGCCTCAGGGGAGTGTGCTTGCTCCATCCATTTACACAAATGACCAGCCACTGCCAGAAGGGACAGAGAGTTTCAACTATGCAGATGATCGTGCCATTACCGCTCAAGCAGGGAGCTTTGAGATGGTTGAACAGAAGCTCTCCGAAGCTCTAGGTGCTCTTACTGCCTATTACAGGGAAAACCAGCTGATCCCTAATCCATCTAAAACACAGACATGTGCTTTTCACCTTAAGAACAGACAAGCATCCTGAGCTCTGAGGATTACCTGGGAAAGAATCCCACTGGAGCATTGCAGTACACCCAAATATCTGGGAGTCACTCTGGACCATGCCCTGACCTACAAGAAGCACTGCCTGAATATCAAGCAAATAGTGGGCACTAGAAATAATATCATACGAAAGCTGACTGGCACAACCTGGGGATCACAACCAGACACAGTGAAGACATCTGCCCTTGTGCTATGTTACTCTGCTGCTGAGTATGCATGCCCAGTGTGGAACACATTTCACCACGTTAAAACAGTAGATGTGGCTCTTAATGAAACATGCCACATTATCACGGGTGTCTGCGCCCTACACCACTGGAGAAATTACACTGTTTAGCCGGTATTGCACCACCTGACATCTGCTGAGAAGTAGCAACCAATAGTGAAAGGACCAAGGCAGTGACATCTCCAGCTCACCCCCTGTTTGGATATCAGCCAGCACGTCAATGACTTAAATCAAGAAATAATTTTCTAAGATCTACAGAGACACTCTCTGGAACACCTCAGCAAGTGAGAGTCCAAAAGTGGCAGGCTCAAACCCAGAATCTCAATTAATGGCTGATAGCAAATGAGAGACTCCCCCCTGGGCACACAGAAAACTGGGCGACTTGGAAGGCGCTGAACAGACTGTGCTCTGGCACCACAAGATGCAGAGCCAACCTTAAGAAATGGGGCTACAAAGTGGAATCCATGACATGTGAGTGTGGAGAAGAGCAAACTACAGACCACCTGCTGCAATGCAACCTGAGCCCTGCCACATGCACAATGGAGGACCTTCTTGCAGCAACACCAGAGGCACTCCAAATGGCCAACTACTGGTCAAAGGACATTTAATCAACTACCAAGCTTGCAAACTTTGTGTTTTGTTTGTTTGTTTGTTAAAAATGCAATGCAACCGTTTGGCCTGCCCCTGACATGATAAATAAATAAATAAATCCAGAAGAATTGCAAGTTTTTCCCCAGAGATTCTAGGGAAATCTAGAGGGACCTCAATGTTTTTCACATGTGGAGAGGTAGGTATGAGGCAAGCCAATGTTTTTCTAATGTAACCAACTCCATCTAAACTTTTAAATGTACATATACCATCTAATTCGCTGCTTAACATATTGTTGCTTTCTTAGCTTTCAGCATTTGACAAGCAGAAAGCAAAACACAGAGAGTAATATGCTGATATGATGTATGGCAAAGGAATAAGATGGGCCATGTTCCTGTTTCCACATAATTCCCAGCATTTGTGTGTATTGATATGGTTGGACACTTGCAATAAAGCAGCTGTAAGGATTTGAGTGGTACACAGAGTTTGCTGAGCTACTACATAGTTTGAATATTTTAATATGAAACAGGTATGGAGTACTACCATTCTAAATACATGCTCTGGTTGCAGATTATACATGCCAGAAGGGATTTCAGTATATTCTAGCAATTTTGAACACTCATTTTCTTGTCACTGACTACTCTCATTGAGATTTGAAACAAAGTATACTGTTGTTATTATTTTTAAAAGCAAATGATCTAGAGGCCAAAGGAATAGTTCAGAAAGGAGGTACTTATTTGCAAGAAGAGGAAGAAAACGTTTCTAGGAATATTTTGCATTCATGTGTATTGGCCAAGAGATGTGATGTGATCTACTAAAATACTGCAGATATTTTCATTTTTCACCTTCTGAACAGAGGCTGTGGAGCCTCATCAGTTATGGACCGGCTTTTCATAAACAGCTGACCTTTTTGAAGAGCTTATGTTATCTATACAGATCATGCAAGGTGTGATTTCAGCCTTTCCCTGCTTGAATAACTTTTCCACGTTGAGTAATTGGCTAGGGAAAAGAACATTTCTAGAATACACACAGTTAAAACTGACCTTGCTATCAACTAAGGTCAGGACTGGTCAGTTTTTAATACTAAAAATCAAATCTGGAATTGACTAGAAGGCTTCATTTTAGGAGGCTGTGAATCACATCACATTCATCACAAAACCACAATCCCTGTAAACTGAAACATGGCCAGAGAAAGGCAACCAAGATTCTTAAAAGTGTGTGAATTTAGTCATAGGAGGAGAAACTTAGGAAACTGGACACATTTATATTGGAGCGGAGAAAATTCTCCAGATAATAGCCATGAAATGAAAAAAAGAAATGATAGAAATTTTTCAAAACCTATCAATGTCCTTTAGATGATGAAAAAAGGATTCAGTAGATTTGAACTACAAGAATTTTAAAAATCTACCTAAAATTAGGAAGAATTTCCTGATGGTAAGAACTCTTCAACAGTGGAATAAACTGCCTTGCATAATAGTAGAGTCTCCATCTTTGGAGGCCCCAGAACATAGGTTGGATGGCCATCTTTTGGAAGTACTTTATCTTTTGAATCCTCCCAGAAGTTAGCCTACTGGGCGCTTGTCTATTTCAACTCTGTGATTCTACAAAATTTCCAGGAGCAAAAGATGATAACTTTTGATTATTTATTTTTCTTTGCAGGTGGAGCTGGAGGTCCTAGAGGGTGAAGGGGACATAATCCACCTTTAGGGCCTGCACTTTGTCCACTGCCATGTTCATCTATGATAACACACTGCAAGGTAGCAGAAGGCAAGGTGTATTTGAGCCTTTATTAAACCTTTATTGAACATCCACCTGATAAGTTTAGAATGCAACCCAAGCTTCCAAAACCCAATTTTGAAACTGACTAATACAGAACAGTATATAATAATCTGGTGAAGTAATGATAACGTTGCAAGTATTATGATCCATTTTATAGTTGAAAACTCTTGTATCATTAACTTAAATGTTTCTTATACATAAAATTATGCAGACAAATAAATTGATGTTGCCAACATTATATAATGTTTACATTCATTCAGATGCATTTTTGCATTCATACTGCCCATGCTCAGACTCTGGAGCTCTGGGTCAACAGTGTTTCATAGATCAAAGAGATAAAACAATAAAATTGTGTATTTTTCGCAATTTAAAGAAGAACTATGATATTTCTCATTCTTCACAAGAATAACCGTTAGACATTGTACAGTTAATCTATCTGCCTTGCCAATCAAGATATTCGGAGATGTGGCAGATCATGGGTGTGTAATAGAGCATTGACACAGTGCTGGAGAAAAGGCACATGTCTGTCACACAGTCTACTCTGGCCTTGCTCATGAAGCTGCATTTCCATATTCCTGGGCTTTGGAAGAAGCTGTTATGTTACGAGTGCTGAAATAATATTGATAGTTGACTTCCACATTGTTAAAGTGCATGTAGCATTTGGAGATCTTGAAGTAAGGAGCAGACAGGTGGATGGCTTGGAGAAAGAAATTAAGCTTTATTATAGAAACCCCATTCTAAGATAGGATAGTAACTCAGTGTGCTGAACTAACCTAGCTATGTCTTAGAAAGTTAAGAAAGGACCCTTGGAAAGAAAAAGAGGTGCAGAAATATCCCTAAGAGTATCAATTTATATGGGCTCCCTGGTGGCACAGCAGGTTAAATTGCTGAGCTACTGAACTTTCTGACCGAAAGGTCGGTGGTTCAAATTTGGAAGCATGGTGAGCTCCCACTGTTAGCCCAGCTCCTGCCAACCTAGCAGTTTGAAAACATGCTAAATGTGAGTAGATTAATAGGTACCACTTAGGCGGGAAGGCAACAGTGCTCCAGTCATGTCAGCCACAGAACCTTGGAGACATCTAGGGACAATGTCAGCTCTTCACCTTAGAAATGGAGATGAGCACCACCCCCAGAGTTGTACATGACTAGACTTTCTGTCCAAGGGAAACGTTTACCTTTACTATTAATTTATGTCACAAAGGAATCAGGATAAACATAGAGATAAGAGTCTATTACCCTATTATTCCTACCCACTGTAAGCCATTCTTTAGAAGAAACCATGAAGTAGACAGCTATAGGATCATGAAATCAAAACAATGTAAATTAACCAGCCTCATATCTGGCTATGGTTCTCTAATATTTATTCTAAGCCTAGGAGGCATTAAGCATTGAAAAGAGTTTATAACTGCGGTATGGTATCTTTAATTACTGTTTAATGAAGGTAAATATTCAAAGCAAATTCAAACTCAAGAATACTATACATTTTAAATATGTATTGCAATAAAGCAAAAAATATATTAATGGTTGGTTAGTGTCAAAGATAAGAACAATTTGTTTCAATATTGTAGCTAGCTATAGCTTCCTCTATTTATATTGCTAGAATGCCACAACTGAGGACTGTTCTGATATATCATTTAAACAAAATACGTTTCAGCTCAGAGAGTAGCATTATTAAACATCTGCTAATAAAAGGCCTTTAATATAAGGGTGACTTTAGTGTGCATCTTAATGTTTGTCGTATAAATTAATCTTTCTGACAGGATAATTTTTCCCAATGTGGTGAAATGAAATGTACTGAAGAAAGTTTATAAGGTTAGAAATTAAAAGAATATGTTTTAAATGTCTATGTATTAATGTCCCAATGAAGTCTGCGTAACCTCTATTTATTGCTAAACTAATTATCTGACCTGACAGTATAATATATGTTGCATTAACATGAGTGGCTTATAATTGTAAATGCTGGCTTCTGGGCATGTTGAATTTCAAATGGGAAAATCCAGGCCTTGTTAGAGCATGAATTAGGTTGCTTTGTATGTGTATGTTATTATTTATTTGTTTGAGTCGTCATCAGAAGAGATAATGTAACACTAATGCCAAGGCTGGAGTGGTATGGCTTCAGTTGTCATATTGACCTCATCACTCAGGCCTTTTTTAGCATTCTAGGATGCTTCCCTGTCAATCCAGCAATGGATGGGTTGCTGATGTTGCTGGACTCCCGGTGGAGGCCCCATCCACAACTGGAATGGAAGCATTGTACGATGCTTCCCTTGCAACATGGGAGCCGTCCTGTGTTGTGCTGGCTCCACTGGAGCCAGCACAGGTTCATGCACCTTTGATTATGCTTTCCCTGAGTGCTAATGTCATGAGAGGCTGGTGAAATTGCAGAGGGGGAATCCCCCATGTGATAATGTCATTAGAGACTGAGCATGGGCCAAGTTGGGTGTGTTCCCCCCTCCAAATTGGGAATTGCATGAAAAAAACAAAAAAGCAGAAAGTATAGAAGATACATGGTGAATTTGATTTTTATTCATCCCACTTGCTCCATAGCTTGATGTGGAAAGAAGTCATCTGAGTACATATGTCCAGCCCAATCCAAACTGTGACAAAAGCAAAAAAAAAAAAAGGTATACTAATGAAACTCCTATCCTTTGTACAAGATGAAGTTCTTCATGCTTGATATTTACTTTTTAAAAAACTGTTCACAGAATTATTACTTTTAGGAATGGCACACAAGTAGCTCTGAGTGTTTTATATATTTGACCCTGAATTCCATACAGGGAAGTTAGAATATTTAATATATTATGTAATTACAAATATTTACCCCCTGCTGCCATTTCTAATAACATGTGTATGTATTTGCACCATAACTCTAAACCTGGGGTTCTCAAACTTTTAAAACCACAGAGTCCTTTTTGAAGGAAAAGTTTCTCATTGAGCCCCAATAAACTTTTTTGGCACAGGGGCCGCATTGCATTTTAAAATTTGACAGATGAGCCGGCAACTCCACTGGGGTTTGATCCAATTGCTTCCAGCTGGTTTGAGGAAATGCTGTGGAATACTAACATATCAAACCTCATTTCTCTTCTCTCCATTATGGGAACAATGCTTGCCTAGCTATTACATTATATAATTCCACTTACCTGTTGAAATACAAATAATGCATCACATTACAAACAAAATTAGACATTTTAAATGTGGCATATATTTCTATCTTCCTGATGGCAACTTCTTTTTTGTTTTTATATTGCAAGGTGCATTTGGAAGTGGATGTTAGTATTTGTAGATGGTATGGCAATATGGAGATGAGATAAAATTGGAGGAGTTGTGAGGATGGAGAGAGGCACAATCCAGTGGGAACTAGAACTTCCCCTTTCAGAGCTACTTATATTTCATGGTGCAATTCAACAAACATTCACTTATCCCAAAGTGAGCTCCTCTGACCTCAATGGTAAGTATTGTTGTGTTGGTGTCTGCACCAGAATAGTGTGACCCCAACATTTAAGATCTTTGCAAAATGAAATGTTCTCTATTAAAAATATGAACAAATGCAAATTGAGTTATGGCCTAAGATGTTTTTAAAGATCTCACTGCAAGATGCTTTTTATAGAAAGAAAGCAACTGCTAAAGAAAAATGGGTAACTTATCAAGATCTTTTGAAGTTGATTCAAGAAGAATATGAGAGATGGTGTCAAGTAGATTGAGAGAATAAAATATTGTGTGGTTGCAAAAGAATTGTGTGAAAAGAACAAACTACATGTTGAATAAATGGATTGTGGGTATAATTCAAAATGATCAAAAGAGTGGGTCATTGAAAGGTAAGGGTCACCTGTAATGTTGTGCAAATTACTTTCTTATAATTTCAATATTTAATTGTTTTCATTATTGAGCTATTAATAAGGTGATTTTTGCTAGACAAAGAGGAAATCTAAACATTGGTTTCAAGATAGCAATTACTGAAAAAAATCTATTTAAATCTACAACATGACATTGCTTAATTAATTAGCCAATTAAAAGACATTTTGCTTGACTAAAATGTTGCTAATTAATTGGGCAACATATCTTTACTTAAAGAAAGTCAATAATTTTAAAATGTGACTATACTTTATAAATGTCTGATACCTTAAACCCTTTTATAACCTTTTATTTAAGAGTAAGTCCCATTCACTCCCAGCATAGTGCAGTGGTTTGAGTGTTGGACCATGGCTTTGGCGGCCAAGCTTTAAATCCCCATTCAGCCATGGAAACCCATTGGATGACCTTGAGCAAGTCACACCCAAGGGCTATCTTTTCAGTATCAAAGGAGGGCAAAGAGAACCCCTCTATGAACAAATCCTGCCAAGAAAACCCCATGACAAGGTCGTTGTAAGTCAGAAAAGACGTCAAGGCACACAACAAGGAAGCTAGAATGGCCCCCTCATTGTTGTCCTCCAGGAGGCAGGCTAAAACCTTTTTATTCAGACAGGCTTTTAAATATGAAGGTGTTAAAGATCTTGTCTGGGGGTGCTGTGTTCTTTAATTCTAAATATGTTTAAATGGTTTTTAGCTGTTAACTTTTTAATACTGTTTATATTTAATTCTGTTTTAACTTTTGCATATTTGTATATTTTAAATTGTATGCTAATGACTTTAAGTTAAGCGGCTTTGAGTCTCCTTCTGGAGAGATAAAGCGGGGTACAAATAAATATAAGAAGAAGAAGAAGAACAGCCCCAAAATCCCCATCTAACTAAATGAGAATTGATTCTGATAACATATTTTAGGATTTTACTGTTAATAAAAACCACTTGCCTACAGCCCTACAATAATAAGGTAATATTATAAAACTTTATTTATCTCCTGCCTATCTCCCCAAGGGGACTCAGGGTGGATTCCAACATACAAAAGGGCAAACATTCAATGCCACAATAAAACAAAATAATCCAAAATAACCCAACAAAATAATACAGAATCACCCCACATATGAAAAAAACATTAAAACCTAACATCTGCAAATTTAACAAAACATAATCAAACAAAATTATATAGTGACATAAAACCTAAGTAAAACATCTACATTGATTTACAGAAGCCAGCCAAAGTTTACAAAGTCATATGGGTTGAATATGTGGCTGGCGATGACAGCTGGGCCAGCATGAACTAACAGAGCCCGAATACAATAACAGTTCTCAACCAGAGTTCACATTATCTAATCCTCCTCCTCTCCGTATTCTAATGGGCAAAAGTGAGTCTTCAGTTGTTTTTTGAAGGAGAGGAGGGAGGAGGCGGTCTTTATTTCTTTAGGGATGGAGTTCCAGAGGTGGTGGTTGATCTCTGAGAAGGCCTTCTCTCTAGTTCCTACCAACCGTACTTGAGATGGGGGTGGGACCAAGAGCAGGGTCTCCTTCACTGATCACAGTGCCTGAGTTGGTAGTATAGGAGGAGATGCAGTTAGTCAAATAGCCTGCACCCAAGCCATTTAGGGCCTTAAAGATAATGGCCAGCATTTTGTATTTAGCCTGGAAGCCAGTGGAGCTGCCTCAACAACGAAGTGGTTCTCTCTGTGTACAGGGCTCCAGTTAGTAATCTGGCAGCCGATTTCTGAACCAGTTGAAGCTTTCAAACTATCTTCAAAGGCAACCAAATGTAGGGGACTCTCCAAACCAACGCAGTTGGTTGGGAGAGCGATTTGCCCCTCCCCCCAGAAGGCAGAGATTGGGAGGCTCCTTCGAACCTCCTAGAAGAAGGGAGGGGGCTGGCTCATCACGTGAGCCAGCCTCCTTCCTTCAGTCTTGTTAAGACTTTCTACCCGCCACTCCCGCCCATTGACAGTATATTTGGTTGCCCGTTGGAGCCGGGTAGGAATTTTTTGCCTCTCATGTTCTGGGGGGGTTTTTCGCCTACCCTATACTGTTATTAGGGGCTAGATGGGGTGGTTCGGTTTAACTAGGTTAGCATAAATAGATCAGGAAAACACAGACATGGAGGTATACGCAAGGCACCCCTTAAGGGTGGGGGGCAGTGTACAACAATCACTCACCTAGAAGTCACCAAGTGATGAGGGGACATCACTTGGCGCAGAAATTGGAGAAGCCGATTACAATAATATGAGACAGGCTTCTCCAGACTTTTACCTTCAGGTTGCCCGGTTGGGGATCCAGGGCACACAGATATTACACACTAAATAGCCGAGGACGATGCCTCGGCTAGCCACCAAGTTCCTAGACACATAGTTTAGTTCAGTTGAACTTAAATAGGTAACATTCAATAAAAGTTGCCCAATTTGAATCCATATCATTGTTGTCTGTCTCGTTATTTCTGGGGTCAAGGGGCAAAGAGTATTGCAGTAGTCCAAGCAGGATGTGACTAGGGTGTGGACTACCATGGCCAGATATGTCTCAAGGTATGGGCACAGCTGGTGCACAAGTTTTAATTGTGTGAAGGCGCTCCTGGCCGCCACTGACACCTGGGGTTCCAGGGTCAGCAATGAGTCCAGGATCACCCCCAGATTGCAGACCTGTGTTTTCAGGGAGAGTATGACTCCATCCTGCACAGACTATAATCCCACACCTTGATCTACCTTCCAACTGACCAAGAGTACCTCTGTTTTGTCTGGATTTAGTTTTAACTTGTTGAAACATGATAAAGAATATGCGGTGTGTGTACACACACACACACACACACACACACACACACGTCTCCATAATACTGCATATTTTGAGAATTAGGGCCCCATTATTATTAGGAAACATGATTCAAATATTGATTATGTTATGTAATTAAAGATTGTATGAAATTTTGCCTGTTTTGTGATGAAATAAAGATTTTCTGCTGTCACTTTGATGTGACATATTGGATGATGAGAAATCTTAAACTACAGAGGTCCTTCTGTAGTTGAACCAAGATACCACCCACCACACATACACAAAATCTATAGTTTTCCAAGGGCTCCACAATAAATACATTTAAAAACAAATTTATTAGTGTTTCCCAATACTTTTTTGAATTTTCACTATTTTGAAGCATCGGACATTGGGAGCAAACCACTGGCAGCTTCATCCCCACAAATACTTTATTGTTCCAACCCTTTAATAAATTGCATCTATTTTTCTTGTATCTTTCTATGTAATTTGCATCTTTCTATGTACTGTATATGCTTCTTTCACAGAAAATGTATGTTTCCTTAAAAAATGTAGCAAGATGTAGCCAGAGACAATCACTTCTATATAACCCCACTAAGGCATTTTCTGAAAACAGGAAGGTTGGGCAAATCCTCTGGCTGTTTCCCAGACAGGCAATCACCACAAACCATTGTTCAGGTATGCAGAGATAGACCAATGCATAGTTTCTACAGTATATAAGTGCAGGATTATTTGTCTGGATAAATAGTACATTTGAGACTGAGAGATTACTGATCATGGAAAGAGACGCTGAGAGTATGCATAGTGTTAAACATCTTTATTGACAGTCTAGCTTTTGATTGCGAAAGAACATCACCTATTGTTTTAGGAGTCTCATGTTTTTGCTCCTGTCTTTGTCAAACATTGACCTGAACAGTTGAGCTAATCAAGAACTCATTATCATTTCACTGAACTCTGTCTTTACAAATGATGTCTCCTCCCAGTGGTTCTTCAGCTAGCCAATCCCAAGTTGTCATTTCCCCATGAAAGGGAATCCTCGCCTAGAGGTGGCAATGTCAGCAGCGCTCTCAGCCAATATGAGTGCAGATCCAGAATGGCCCCTCCCTTTGCCATGCAGAGAAAGGAGCTGGAGTTTTGAGTAGCTGTCAAACTGAATGAGACAACTTGCTTTCTCTATATGTTTTATGCTTGTATGCTTTGAAGCATCCTTTTGTAGTTGCATCATTTTTGCCAAATTGAATAAACCTCTGTGACTTGTCTTCAACCTGGTGAGTGCTTCTCTGTCCTGGCACATTTGGTTTAGCTTGTGCTCACCAGGCATGGATCCTTTTATCTGCAGTCCTAGTTATCCATGACACTTCCCCATTCTGCCATTAATGATTTAACCTTGAAAGCATATTGTTGCATTGTGTATTCTTATGGACAAGAGATTACTATTGCCATTATGTTCTCTCCCCTTATATGCCTTTTGTACAATAAAAGGACTTTGCAGCCCAATAAAACATGAAGCATGCAGGATTTTTTATTGGAAATTTCTTTTCCGTAGCTACAGTGATGCTGCTGGGATATTAAAATATTTAGACCGTGGTTATGGAACATTAGGCTTTAATAGTATATGCATCTCTCTATGTGCTCATGTTCTTTTAGAAGTGAAGCCGAGCACTTAAATAAAACAAACACTACATATGTTAAATGGCTTGTAAGGATATGCCTTCAAACCCTATTCATTGATTCTTACAACGTGGTAGTTTTAGATGAAAACCTTTCAAAAGCTATTCACAAGATTCATAAAGGGAACTTTGATTTAAACCTTAATGAGGTAATATATCATGAAGAGGGAAGACATTTATTTCTTCATCAGTTTTGATGTGAAAATTGATTATTGGTGAGGTTAACATAATCCACTTTGTCTATGCAGGTACTAAATTTGACCATAAACTGTCTGAAATTTTTAGAAGAAAATGGGATGAATGATAGTCATGTCCATAACGGGGGAGGGATTAAGTGAGCTATACAGCCTATCCTGTGAAAATCTGGATTGGTATATAGAAGTCTGTCCTCAATCTAATGTTTCCTCACAGTAGCACCTGGGATTTCTGTTTCTGTCTCTTTCAGACTACTCTGGTATGTTGGGGAGGTGTTTCAGCCCTTTGGAATAGGCTTTTAGGGAGTATGTTGAGACACGAGCTTCAGAAGGGGAATGGGATTGTATACCTCTCTTAAACATGACTCTATTACCTGACATGACATCCAGCATTTGTATATTTAAGTAGTAATCAAGAGTCCATTAAATATCACAAATAAATATTCCACAATTTATTTTAAAAGGCAGGAGATTTGTGTAACTATAGTAATTACCAAAACACAGTATATACTACATTTCAGCTCTTTTGTGGCTTCATGAACTTAGTTAACTTTATCTTTAAATGACAACATATTGAGGCTTAATCCAGATAAGATGGAGGTACTGCTGGTTTCACATAAGATCGATCCAGGAATAGAGTTACAACTTGAGCTGGACAGGGTTACACTCCCCCCAAAATCCCAGGTTCGCAATTTGGGGGTTAGTCTGATTTAAATCTTAAATCTGGAAGCCCAGGTGGTTGTAGTGACCAGGACCGCCTTTGCACAACTAAAACTTATGCACCAACTGCACCCATTCCTGGATAAATCTGACTGGGCAACTGTGGTACATGCACTGGTTACTTCCCAATTGGACTACTGTAATATGTTGTAGGTGGGACTGCCCCTGAAAAGTGTTCAGAAATTCCAATTTGTATGGAGAACAGCAACCAGGTTATTTACCAGAGCTGATTTCAGGAAGCACACCACTCTCCTGTTGAAACAACTCCATTGGAAAAGAAAAAAGTTTGGATTATTGATGTTGCCATACCAAGTGACAGTCACATTGAGGAAAAACAACAGGAAAAACTCAGTTGTTATCAGGTCCTCAAAATCGAACTGCAAAGGCTCTGGCATAAACCAGTACAGGTGGTCCCAGTGGTCATCGGCACACTGGGTGCCATGCCAAAAGATCTCAGCTGGCATTTAGAAACAATAAACATTGACAAAATCACGATCTGTCAACTGCAAAAGGCCACCTTAATTGGATCTGCACACATCATTTGAAAATACATCACACAGTCTTAGACGCTTGGGAAGTGTTTAACTTGTGATTTTGGGATATGAAATCCAGCATATATATCTCGTTTGCTGTGACATACTGTGTTTTTGTCTATGAAATAATAGTAATAATAATAATAATAATAATAATAATAATAATAATATCAAGAGAATTTTTTTCTACTATAAAAGTAGAAATATCATTGGTTTGTTTGCATTTCTCACTATAAATAATTACAAATATGTAATATTCAATTTTTTTTACTATGGAAATCTGGTGTACATCATGCCAGATGGATCTCAAAGTATTGGGCAGAGTCGATTCAGCCCACATGAGAAATCATTGCAGCAAAGGAAGCAATTTCCTATCACAAGCATTCAGGTCTTGAAAATAAATAGATAATTATCTCCTCAGATTATTAATTTGTGAGATATCAAATTTCTTAATAAGTTCTGACCTTGTGCTTTAATGAGTTAATTTATTCTAGGTTGTCCAGTATTGGTTAAGGTGATTTGGCTCTCCTTCTACCAGAATCAATAAGACAGTAAGGCCTTGGCAGAAGAAGGTTTAGGAGTGAAGGAAATGTATCACATGTGCTTATTTTATGCTTCCTACAGTAGCATTGACTTTATTTGGGAACAGGGAAAGAAACAGGGATGCTCCTAGAGTTCAGTAGAAGAAAGGGAGGAAACTAGGGTCTGCAGTCCAGCAATATCAGAATGTTGTCTACCTCCATCATAGATATATAGGGAGATGCAACTGCCTTTTGTTCATTGGGACTTATTGTCAAGAGAAGGTTCATGGGTTTGTAATCTTAATAATTTTGTAAAAGCTATGTGAGAATGTAATACTGTGCATTCTGTGATTAAAACCAATTGCATCCATCTTTCCAGTAATTATTTTAAAAGAATCATACTATATAGCCAGGATGTGGATTGTGTGAATGTCATAGAATCATAGAGTTGGAAGAGACCACATTGGCCATCTAGTCCAACCCTCTGCCATGCAGGAAAAGCACAATCAAAGTACCCCGGCAGATGTCCATCCAGCCTCTATTTTAAAGTTTCCAAGGAAGGAGCTTTCACCACACATTGGGACAGTGTGTTCCACTGCTGAACAGCTCTTTTGGTCAGGAAGTTCTTCCTAATGTTCAGGTAGAATATCCTTTCCTGTAATTTGAACCCATTGCTCCTAGTCCTAGTTTCAAGGGCAGCAGAAAAGAAGTCTGCTCCCTCTTCCTTATGGCACCCTTTCACATATATATATACATGACTATTATGTCTCCTCTCAAACTTCTCTTCTGCAGGCTAAGCCTCCAAGATGCCCAGTTTTTGTTAGTCTACATTTAATATCGTCAACCATTTGCCTCACATAATTGGGGAGATTGTATTCATGTGTACTATTTTGTCCATAAAAAGACATTAATTGTACAGTGCCTCAATTCCCTAAAGACACTGGATCCTGTCTGATCTTGGAGGCTTAGTAGGGTTAGCTCTGGATAATACTTGGATGGGAGATCAACAAATACCAGATTGTGTAGGCTATATTTCAGAAAAAGGAACTGGTGGAACACCTCAGAGCATTCCTTGCCTGAGAAAACACAATGGAATTCATGGTGTTACCACAAGTCAACAGGCGGGTTAAAGGTGCAAGCATATATATATATAAACACTTATCTAATTGAACATTATTTTATGTTGATAAGAAAAAAACAGATAATTTTCATATTACCATACTTTACATTTTTTGCATATTTCTTTTTTTATTAATTTTTATTGATTTATCACATTTATTACACACTATTGCATTTTGTACATCAGCCTCTTTAACATGTTGTTTTGTTGTTTTGCTTTGACATTTCCCCCCCCCCCTTTTTCTCTTTTTCCCCCCTTTTTTCCACCACAGTGCTCTGTGGTGGTTTTGCATATTTCTTTAAAGTGTTGTGGAATGAAATTCTCTACATTTACTCAGAAGCAAGGCTCCTCAATTCAGTGTCACCTAGGTCCCTTCTATGGTCCCTTCTACACTGCCATATAAAATCCAAGTTATCTGCTTTGAGCTGGATTATATGGCAATGTAAACTCTTATAATCCAGTTCAAAGCAGATAATGTGCATTATCTGCTTTGATAATATGGATTATATGGTAGGGTAGAAGAAGCCTTATTCCCTATGAAATAGGTATGGAACTGCAACCTTACTCTCACTACTAGAAATAGTTGTACTTTTTTGTATTTTTAATAAAAATTTATGACAGCAAAAGAATCTGTGTTGAACTTTAGAAAATAGCAATGTGCTCCAGGTCCTGGGCTTCTTTTATTGTTAATAAACATTGCAGAGTTGTAAAGCTAATGAGTTCAGAGCCTCACGGTTCTTCTGTGCTTTTCCCCTCAATGTCTGTTTCTTGGTTAGGTGGGAAAATCTGTGTTATCTCTTTTCCCTGTGCTTAGTCTCAGATTTTGTTCTTCATTTTGTTACTGTTTATAATAGCTTTTAAATGTGCTGGAAAATTTATTTTATTACAAAATGACTAAGAACATTATAGATTATAACACTGGGATTATAAAGTGGGACGAAATAGAGGCTTCTGACATTTTGAATGGTGTACAAGGGAAGACATTCATTTTTTTTCATAAGAAGTCAAGGCTAGCTAATAAACTTACTTGACATTAAATTGAAGGCAAATAAAATAAGTATTTGTTCTTACAACTCATACTCCCTTCACAACCGGCATTATAATGATTCAGGATGGTTAATTTCCAGTCCACAACGGTCCTGGATGTGTTCATCCATAAATTCATTATGTCACATTTCTGCACTATTCTGCTACTGCTTAAAAAGAAAACACTTCCCCAAATCTATATGACATATTTTAATTTCCTACAAAACAGGTATTTTGTCCATGTTACCATAATATATTTGTTTTGCCCCCCCCCCCTAAATGTGCTTTTAAAAGTTCTTCCTATTCACCTCCTCTTACTGACTTCAGAGAATATGTGGATAAAACTGCCTTCTATAAATCACATAATAAACAAAGACAAATCAATACAGGAGATATCACTAAAAGAAAATAGATTGTGCATCTATGCACATTTTAGAATTAATGTGGTTTGCACCTCTCTGCCATGGCTCAATGCTATGACATTTTTGTAATTTTGTAATTTTAGCCTTCTCTAAAAAGAGTGCTGGGTCTCATCAAGCTACAAATTCCAGGATTTTGTGAGACAGGGTTTTTTCCACTTTTGGTTTATCATTCCCAAGACTTTTCAACGTTTGGTATTCAACTTTGGACCCATTTGTTCCACATTTTATAGATCTTGTTCTGGGACTAGATGAAGGGTCAGTCCAATGTGTTGGCCATTGGAAATTTGTAGCATTCAAGAAATATGTTCAGCTTCTTATATGATGAACTGTAATTTGTTGTTTACTAATAGTATTATCTTTCCAAAGTCTAGATTTTGTCTGGACAGCTGACAGATCTTGATTTGTAACCATAGTATGGTTTTCTGGACAGTTTGTTGCTGGAACTGCCAGCAAGGAACTTCATCCAGTAAAACTACTGGAAGCAAACTTTCAATTCACCTCTTGAAAACTTGAATTTTAGACTGTTTACTGACTCAGCTGTGTAGACTTTGTTCTGATTTATAGCTTCCTCACCTTGGACTTTTTTAGACAGCTTCTTCCTATCATCACCATCATTTTTATTTTATACCCCACCTTTCATGGGGACTCAAGGTGGCTAACCCTACAATTTCTGAACTTTTGACAGCCTGAATTCTGGTTCAACATAGACACTGGGACAAAGGCCCTCATTCTACAGGCTCTACATGATTTTTAGATAGTTGGCCAGGTGTAATTCAGGTATGATTGACTATTTTGCCATGGTAATTTTGGTGGGGATCCATAATGCTTTGCCCTTGTCCATGGAAGGGTAAATGGACAAGTATAGAATGCCCTAAATAAAGGGTTGGCATGCTTTTTCCAACATCCCATTGTGGTTTTCCAGTGGCCAGAGTGTAGAGATCAGATGGCTTTCATCTGTGAGAGAGGATTAATATATTGTATCTGAAAGACTTGGAAAAAGGAGTGAGGATTTGAATTAAACATCTAGGTCTTATCTCACTAGCAAATGCTTTTACTATTTTACAGTGCAGTTATGAGTAGATTTTAGATGGACTTCTGTGGAATATTAAAAATTAGTCATTTAGTTATTGAAAAAATCACAAAAAGAGTATGTAAAACTCTTGCAATGTTGAACCTTTCTGTATCTGGTTATTTATTTCTTTTTTTATTATTATTATATTTTTATTGAGGTTTTGAGTACAAAAGTATAAAAATCGGGGGGGGGGTGCATAAGGGGAAAGGGAGAAATGTGAGGGTAGAGGAAAAGGGAATGGGGAGGGATTCCATCCACACTTAAAGGGAGGGGGGGATTGGTATGCATTCATTCACTACTACATCATTTGTTCCTTCATCATTTCCTTTCCATTCGTTTCCATTCGTGGGGGGGGGGGGTTGAGGTAAGGGGGGGTACAAGATAGGGTTAGGGGGTGAGAAAACTTCCATGCAGGTCTGTGTATGTGAACTAAGTCTGTTTTATATTCTGTATCCTTCTGGTGTCTTTTCAGATTTCCTTGTTTTGTACACGTCTTCCTTTCTTTCTTTCAATTCTTCAGTTCTCGAGATAGTTCAGAACTCTATCCCAGTCTGTGTTTTTAGTTTTATCTAAGTTGCTTGAGAGTTTATTCGTTAGTAAATCCATATTCATTATATCATATATTTTTAGGATCCATTCTTCCCTTGTCGGTATCTCATTGGATTTCCAATATTGTGCTAATTTAATTCGGGCAGCTGTGGAAAGATAAAAGAAAATCTTGTTTTCATTTTTTTCCAACTTAAAGTCAACAATTCCCAATAGGAAATATTCTGGCTTTAGTTTAATTTTTATTTGGAGGATTTTTCCTGTCTCTATACAAATCTGGCGCCAATAGGTCTTAATTCTTTTGCAGCTCCACCACATATGTATGTAGCTTCCATTCGCTCTTTGGCACTTCCAACATTTCCCCTCTATCTTTCCTTTACTAAATTTGGCTATCTGTTCCGGTGTTAGGTACCACCTGTAGAAAAGCTTGTACCAATTTTCCTTGATTTCATTTGCATAGGTGAGTCTTAGTTTTTTTGTCCATACTTCCTCCCATTCCTCTAACTTAATGGGGCGGCCTATATCTTTGGCCCATCTGACCATGTTATCTTTTATTTGTTCTCTTTCTGTTTCCCATGTCAGCAATTGTTGGTATGCTTTTTTGATGTGTTTGTTGTCCGTCTTTAAGATTTTTTCGCAAATCGTATCTTCTTTTTCAAAGCCTATCAGTTTATCCCTATTGAAGCTTTCTTTTATTTGGTGGTATTGGAACCAGGAAAGTGTGGGGTCATACAGTCTAAGTTCTTCTTGGGTTTTGACTGAGTATCCTTGAGGTGAGCTTTTTAATATTTCTTTATATGTTAGCCATATTTCTCTTGATGTTCCTTTAATTTGGCTGGCTTCATTAGGAGAGAACCATAGTGGTGTTTTTTGGTAAAGTTTTGTTTTATATCTTTCCCAGATTCTGATAAGGGGATCTCGAACAAAATGGTTTTTAAAGCTACTTTCTCCTTTTATTTTCCTTCTCCATAAATAGTTGTGCCATCCCTGCATTAGATCGAAACTTTCCAGGGCTAATAGTTTTCTTTCCTTGAGTCCTATCCATTCTTTTATCCAGCAGATGGCCGCTGAGTCGTGGTACAACTGCAGGTTTGGCAATGCCATACCTCCTCTTTTCTTTTTGTCGCACAGGTTAGTAAAGTTGATTCTATGTCTGCCTCTTTTCCAAATGAAGTTTGTGATATCTTTGTGCCATATTTGGAAGGTCCGCTTGGTCTTTATTATTGGTATTGCCTGAAAAAGGTGCAGTATGTCTGGCAGGATATTCATTTGAATCGCCGCGATTCTTCCCATCAGGGAGAGGTGTAGTGTTTCCCATCTCTTCAGTTTTTCTCTAATTTTGGACCATCTCTGTTCATAATTATTTTTATATAGTTGTATATTTTTGGTTGTTATTATGATCCCTAGATATTTCACCTTTTTCATAATCTTGATCGATGTTCTTTTTTGTAATTCTTCCTCCTTTTTTTTCGTCATATTTTTGATGAGCATTTGAGTTTTATCTCTGTTTATTTTGAAGCCTGCCACCTCACTATATCGATTTATTTCTTGCCACCATATGTCTATCGTGTTTATTGGATCTTCTACGATACAGACGAGGTCGTCCGCATATGCCCGGACCTTAAATGAATATTTCCCGATTCGCAACCCCTTCAGCTCTTCATTTCTTCTAATATTACATAAAAGTAATTCGAGGGTAAGGATAAATATCAGGGGGGATAGAGGGCAACCCTGCCTTGTTCCTTTTTCAATTCTGATTGTTTCTGATTTTTGACCATTTATTAGTATATTTGCAAATTGTTTGGAGTATAGTGATTCAATTGCATTTACAAAATTATATCCTGTATCCATTTCTTTGAGTGTCTCTTTGAATAGGAACCAGTTGACGTTATCAAACGCCTTTTCTGCGTCAAGAAATAAAAACGCTACTTCTTTTTGTATCTTCTTCTCGTAGTATTCTATTGCATCTATTACTACGCGTATGTTGTCTCTTATTTGGCGCTTTGGTAGGAAACCTTTCTGTTCTTCTTCTATTCGCTTACTTAGAATCTCTTTTAATCTGTTTCCTAGTATGTTGGTAAATATTTTGTAATCCTGGTTCAAAAGGGATATCGGTCTATAATTTTTGACTTTGGTCTTATCCGTGTTGTCTTTCGGTATCAGGGTCACGTTCGCATACCTCCATGTTTCTGGGATTTTCCCCTCCTCCAATACTTTGTTCATTGTTTTTAGGAGTGGCGTTGTTAGTTGATCTATAAAAGTTTTGTAGTAAATCCCGGTGAATCCATCCGGTCCTGGCGCTTTATTGTGCGGTAGGTTTTTGATAACTTTCTCAATCTCTTCTTTTGATATCTTTTTGTTTAACATCTCTCTTTGGGCTTCTGTTATCTTTGTTATCTTTTGTTTGCCTAGGAACTGCATAACTTTTTCTTTAGGGATGTTATCATCAGCGTATAGGTTTCTGTAATATTTTGTAAATTGTTCCATTATGTCTGGTGTTTGGTAGAAAGATTTGCCTTTTTCTTCAATTTGTGTAATGATTCTGGAGTGCCTTCTTATCGCCAATTTCCTCGCCAGCCATTTACTTACTCTGTTCGCGTTCTCAAAGTAATCTTGTCTGACATATCTTAGTTTTTTTTCCATTTCTTCTAGGTGTAGGGTTGTTATTTTTTTCCTTAGAATTGAAATTTGGTATTGTAGTTTTTTATTATGTGGGTTTAATTTCGCTATTTTTTCTTTCCCTTCTAATTCTTTCCTAAGTTTTTCTTGTTCTTCTTTTTTCCGTTTGTTCAATCTGGCGGCGTGTTCTATAAGAAATCCTCTAACATAGGCTTTTGAGGTATCCCAGATTAACTCTATCGGGGTCTCCTCTTCTGTGTTGAGTATAAAAAATTCTTATATTAATTCTCTATATCTTTTTATGTTTTTTCCCCCTTTAATTAAGTAGTCCTTTAGTCTCCACATATATGTTGTTCCTGGAGTTGTGGTTTCTTGTATTATCGTGAGTATTGGGGCATGGTCTGAGGTCAGGATAGGCAATATTTTTGATTTTCTCACCTTCTTTGATAATGGTGTAGAACACCATACCATATCTATCCGCGACCATGTTTGGTGGCGGCTTGAAAAGTATGTATAGTCAATGTCATTCCTATGTTGGTCTCTCCATGTGTCTATTGTTCCAAGCTCTTCTAACATTTGGAGGCAGACTCTCGGAAGTATTGAGGATTGCGGCGGCTTTTTCCCCTTTTTTTTTGATTTGTCTTTGTTGATATCTACCACTCCGTTGAAATCTCCTATTATCATTAACTCATCATATTCTGTTCCCAATATAAAATTACGGAGTTTCTCACAGAATTTAGATTTCCCTCCGTTAGGGGCGTATATGTTACAGATTAAGACATTTCTTCCCTGTATATCCACCAATACCCCTAAAATTCTCCCTTCCCCATCCTTAAACGCTAGTTTGGAAGTTAGGTTGTCTTTAACATATGTGGCTAGGCCTCTTTTCTTTTCTGTACTAACTGCCTGGAATAATTTTCCCAGACTGCTTTGCTCTAGGTAATGTGCATGATTTTTAATGATGTGTGTCTCCTGGAGACATATTATTTCACATCGTTCTTTCCTCAAACAATGCCAAACTCTTTTTCTTTTCCCTGGAGAGTTCATTCCATTCACATTCTGGGATATTATCTTAATCATTGTATTTGAACCCATTAAAAATATTTTTTATTACCTTATTTGCAGTCTTCTGGTTGGTCTTCTCTGGGTCCGTCTCTTGGTAAAGTTGTTTTGGTGATTTTTTTCTCGCTCTTTTCCTTTTCTTTTTGTTCTGTCCTGCCCCTGCTGGAGGGCTTTCCTCACCACTCTCATTCTCGCTGATTTCTTCTGTCATGGGTGTTGTTGGAGCCTCTCCTTCCTCCTCTCCTTTTCCTGAGTCTTTTTGAGGTTCTCTCTGTACTATTTTTTCCCAGAAGATTTTGGCTTTTTCCTCCGTTGTTAGCCAGTGTTTTGTGTTATTCCATGTGACCATCAGTCCCTCTGTTTTTTCCCACCTAAATCGGGCGTTTCTTTTTTTCAGTTCATCTGTTAAGAAATGATATTTTCTTCGTCTCTCTAGTATTGATATGGGTATTTCTTTGAGAATCACAATTCTGTTGTCTTTATACACTGTGGGGGATTTGGCATTTTCTCTGAGAATCTCGTCTCTTGTGGCTTTTTTTGTGAAGAAAACTAGCACATCCCGTGGGACTTTATTCTTTTTTGCATAGTTGGAATTGATCCTCATAACCCTGTCCAAATTTTTTTCCGCTGTTTCGTTGGAGGTTTTGCATATATTGGCTATAATGTCCGTTACAATTTCCCTAATATTTTCCTGATCACTTTCTTGTATGTTACGAAATCTGAGTTGACCTTCCTTTTCTCTGCTTTCCTGTATCTCTCGATGCAGTGTTAGGGATGCAATTGTTTCTTCCATTGTCTTCATCTTCTTTCTTAGATCTAGTTGTTTATCCTTTATGTTCTCATTCTCCTTTCGGAGATCATTGTTCTCTTGCGTCAGTCTTGTAATGCCGTCTTTCGTTTCCCTCAATTCGTTCTTGAGGGCTGCATGCAATTCTTCTTTGATGTCTTTCTTCATTTCTTTTATTTCTTCTTTTATTTCTTTTTTCAGCGCAGCATTCTGTGTATCCTGGTTGGTTTGCATCGTTTGCACCACGAGATGTAGTTTTGTTATTTCTGCTAGAACATCTTTAATGCTAGGTTCTTCTGTTGGGGTGTCTTTTTTATTGCCCGCTTTTTTATCTTTCTCTTTGTCTCTTTCTGGCTTCTTTTGTGCCGACATTTTTTAAGTGGTTGAGTTCTCTTTTGATCTTCTTCTGGTTATTATCAGATTATTATTAGACCTGTCAGGCTGTGTTGTGTTACTGTTGTAGTTATGTTGTTGGTTTCTCTCTCTTAGTTGTTAGTAGTTTGATGTTTATCTCCCCGTTTGTCTCTCCATCGCTATTTTAGTAAGGTTTTTCTCCTTCTTCAGCTTTCCTTCCTCACTCTCCCTCTGCTTCTTTCCTCTCCTCTCCTCCCCCTTTCCTTAGGCACCTTCTTTTCTTCTATCTTCTGTCTTTGTTTAGTGATTATATTCTCTATTTAGTTTTATTCTTAAAGTTCCTTCTTTAACCTTAGGCCTTAGGTCTTCCTTTCGTTTATCCACTTCCTTGTTTACATTCAGTTTCTCGCGAGGTTGCTAAGATCTCACCTTCCCTCGCGTCTTCTCGCCTCCCTTTGCTCCTCTCGCGAGACTTCCTGGCTCGACTCTTCCTTTCCTCCGCCTTTCTCAGTATCCGTTTGGCCTCCTAAGAGGTCGGACGCCCTTCGGCGCTCGGCCTGCTGAGGATGCCCCTCGTCTTCAACCTGAGGGGGAGGACGGGCTGCGGATAGAGGAAGCTTCTCGGAGTCTGTAGGGTCCGTGGATAGCCCAAGGTCTGAGGGAAGGATGGGTTGCTGTGAGTAGCTGTGCGGTGTCGGGGGGGGGGGAGGTAATGGAGATATTCGGTTGTCGCTGGATGTTTTCTGCAGTGGAGGGGGTCAGGCCGCGTGGGAGGGGGGTGGCAGAAGAGGGTTCAGTGTTCAGGGGGGCTGCTCTCCCGCCCGTCTCTCTTCAGCTCTCTTCGCTCCTCTTCCCCTCTGCACTTCTTTAAATCCCTCGCACCTCTGCACCTCTGTCTCTTTGTTCTTCTCTTTCTTCTCCTTCCTCTCCTTCTTCTCCCTCTTCGTCTTTCTCCTCTCTCTTCT